>NC_066582.1:270252108-270558536 GCF_024323335.1 Lathyrus oleraceus
ACGATCGCAAAGGATAAAAAGGTGTCGGAATTTTGATTCATCGGTATAATTACTGGTCAATTCACAAGAGAGGGAGACAAATGCTGGAGAAAAGAGAGATCAACATCCCAAAGGCTCAACCCTAGCCGGGGAAAGAGGAGACCTGCTAAGGAAAAGTGTTATCGAGTCTGCAAGGAATTTTAGGTCAACACTACATTCAATGGGAGACAATCCTGCAGGGGGACAAGCGCAAAAAGCTGCTCAAAAACCAGGAGGAAACTCTGACTGGGAGCGAATCTGATGGTGATTAGCGAGGAAACCTAAGTTCTACCGCAACCACACGAACTTCTGAGGACACCAACCTTTACTCTGTTGGAGATAAAAACTGGCTGGGTAATAATCACCAATCCCGCCGGGGAATATACACAAACTCTGATGGGGAATTGAATTAACCAACATGGCTTGGGGATTATGGAGAATCAAATGCTTGGGGAGAACCATTAGTGCTCCACACTTAGGGCTTACTGCTTTCGTACTGTTATTGACGTTCCTTTTAATTGCTTTAAAATTCATGCTTTTATATGTTTAAGAAAAATGATTTTGATTTTAAAAATTCTAATTTCGAAAATGATCATAATAAAATTTAAAACTATTTGGCTGAAGTAAACAAGAGTAGAAACAATTGGATAAAAGCTCAACTTTATTTAATAGAATGGTAGTCTGTAGATGACAAGACTCCATAGATTTTTTACAAAGTTGAAAGGGGTAATTTACATGGAAAAGGGTTACATTGAATACAAATGACCACTAATCCTTCCACCAATTCTTGATATGTGTTGTGCTTTTGGCTGCTATTGGGGATGATGAACCACCACCAACCCTTGTGTTCAACAAAGTCTTTCAATACTGAAGATCAGCAGGATGCAGTTACTTTCCATAACCCTTATTTTTTCATAAATTTCCCCAAGGTGGGGTACTCAATTTATCCGGATGATTCTTTCTATTTTATATCTCTAACTTTTGCCTGGATCGCCCCTTCGGGTTTTCAATCCACCGAGACACTCATTTTTTCCTAAGCTGTCCTTTTGGGTTTTCAACTTAGCGAGGTGTTCTTTTCTTTTTTTAGGCGAAGTATTTCGTGACTGCATCTGTGTTCACAGGACGAGTGAACTCTTCACCATC
The DNA here is from genome assembly GCF_024323335.1 of Lathyrus oleraceus. Lineage (NCBI taxonomy): Eukaryota > Viridiplantae > Streptophyta > Magnoliopsida > Fabales > Fabaceae > Lathyrus > Lathyrus oleraceus. The sequence goes on from NC_066582.1 coordinate 270,253,270, forward strand.
CATAGTTGTAAGAATCAAAGCATTTCCTGAGAAGGCTCTCTTAACAAGATATGGGCCTTCATAATTAGGAGTCCATTTTCCCCTAGAATCTGATTTAAAAGATAGAATTTTCTTGAGCACAAGGTCACCTTCTCTGAATACACAAGGTCTGACCTTCTTGTCAAAAGCCTACTTCATCCTCTGTTGATATAACTAACCATGACACATGGCACTCAATCTCTTTTCTTCTATTAAATTCAGCTGATCAAACCTAGTTTGACACCATTCGGCCTCAGTCAACTTGGCTTCCATAAGCACACGCAACGAAGGAATCTCAACCTCTACAGGGAGCATTGCTTTCATACCATATACAAGAGAGAAAGGGGTTACCCTTGTTGAAGTGCGGATGGATGTATGATACCCATGCAAAGCAAATGGGAGCATCTCATGCCAATCCTTATACGTTACAACCATCTTCTGAATTATTTTCTTGATGTTCTTGTTTGCAGCTTCAACAACCCCATTCATCTTGGGTCTGTAGGGAGAAGAATTATGATGTGCGATCTTGAAGTCTATACAAAGGGCTTCCACTATATTATTGTTCAAGTTTGATCCATTATCAATATTGATCTTACTTGGAACACCATAACGGCATATGATCTGATTCTTGACAAACCTTACAACAACTTGCTTGGTTACATTTGCATACGATGTTGCTTCAACCCATTTTGTGAAGTAATTAATTGCCACCAAAATGAAACGATGTTCGTTCGGAGCTTTGGGCTCAATCATGCCAATCATATAGATTCCCAACATGGAGAAGGGCCATGGAGAGGAAATGACGTCCAACAGTGTCAGAGGAACATGAATCTTATCCGCATATATTTGACACTTGTGGCATTTCTTCACAAACTTGCAACAGTCAGATTCCGTTGTCAGCCAATAGTAACCTGCTCGCAACATCTTCTACGCCATTGCATGTCCATTGGAATGAGTACCAAAGGAACCTTAATGGACTTCAGTCATTAACAAGCCTGCTTCGTGTCTATCCACACATCTGAGCAGAACCATATCGAAGTTTCTCTTGTACAACACATCACCATTCAGGTAGAAGTTACCGGCTAATCTTCTCAAAGTCTTCATATCTTTCAAAGATGCCTCAGGCGGGTAAATCTAACTTTGGAGGAAACACTTGATATCATAATACCACGGCTTCTCGTCTTTGATATCTTCAACAACAAACATATGAGTTGGCCTATCAAGACGCATTACAGTTAAATTGGGAACTTCATTCCAATACTTTACTACAATCATTGACACCAACGTTGCAAGAGCATCTACCATCCGGTTTTCATCTTGAGGGATGTGATGAAATTCAACCTTTGTAAAAAAAGTTGAAATCCCCCTCGCATAATCTCTATATGGTATTAAACCGGGTTGATTCGTCTCCCATTCACCTTTGGTCTGATTCACAACCAAAGCTGAATCTCCAAAGACATCTAAATGCTTGATTCTGAGATCAATGGCCTCTTCGAGCCCCATAATGCAAGCTTCATATTCTGCCATATTTTTTGTACATTTGAAAGTCAAAGCTATAAGTGGAAAATGCGTGCCTTGAGGAGTAATAATTACTGCCCCAATGCCATTACCATATTGATTAACAGCTCCATCAAATACCATGCCCCAATGAGAACCAGACTATGGCCCTTCTTCAAGCAATGATTCATCACAATCTTTCATTTTCAGGTACAAGATCACTTCATCAAGAAAATCATACTTCACTAACTGGTAATCTTCAATTGGTTGGTGAGCCAAATGGTCAGCCAAGATACCACCTTTAATTGCTTTCTGAGATCGGTATCCAATATCATACTCTGACAACAACATTTTCCAACAGGCAATTCTCCCGGTTAAAGCGGGCTTCTCAAATATATACTTGATTGGATCCATTTTGGATATCAACCAAGTGGTATGATTCAACATATACTGATGCAAATGCTTAGCAGCCCAAGCCAATGCACAACAAGTCTTCTCTAGCATAGAATACCGAGTCTCACAGTCGGAGAACTTCTTACTGAGGTAGTAAATTTCAAATTCTTTCTTTCCAGTCTCATCTTGCTGACCAAGAACACAACCCATACTATCTTCAAGCACAGTCAAATACATGATCAACGGTCTTCCTTCAACAGACGGTGACAGAATCGGAGGTTCAAGCAGATATTCTTTGATACTATCAAAAGCTTTCTGGCAATCTTCGGTCCAATCACAAGACTGATCTTTCCGAAGAAGCTTGAATATAGGCGCATATGTGGTAGTCATGTGTGAATGAAAACTTGAGATATAATTCAAGCGACCGAGAAAACCTCTGACTTGCTTCTCAGTTTTGGGCGCAGGCATCTCTTGTATTGCTTTGACCTTGGCAGGATCAACCTTATTACCCTTCTCGCTGATAATAAGGCCAAACAACTTACCAGAACGAACACCAAAAGTACACTTATTGGGAATCAAGCGGAGTTTATACTTCCTCAAACGCTGGAATAACTTCAACAAATGCTCAACATGTTCATCTTCATCAATTGATTTAGCAATCATGTTATCGACATAAACTTCGATCTCTTTATGCATCATATCATGAAAAAGAGTAGTCATTGATCTATGGTAAGTTGCACCAGCATTCTTCAAACCGAAAGGCGTCACTCTATAACAGAATGTTCCCTAAGGTGTAATGAATATGGTCTTCTCCATATCTTCGGGTGCCATCTTGATCTGATTGTATCTGGAAAATCCGTACATAAACGAAAAGACTTTGAATTTAGCTGTGTTGCCTACCAACATATCAATGTGTGGTAGAGGGAAATCATCTTTCAGAATGGCTTTATTCAAATCTCTGTAATCAACACACATGCAAACTTTTCCATCTTTCTTTGGCACATGCACAATATTGGCGACCCATTACGGATATTCAACCGTCACAAAGAAACCGACATCAATCTGCTTTTGCACTTCTTCTTTGATATTTACTGCCATATCAGGATGCGTTCTTCTCAACTTCTGCTTGACTGACGGGCATTCTGGCTTCAACGGCAATCTATGCTCCACTATCTCAGAAGACGAGACAATTCATCACTCAATTCTTCATCACTTTCCTCCTCGGCTCAAACACAGGGAATTCAAAATTTGGAGAAGGAGAAGGATCATTGTATTCAATGGGGTTAGAAACCAACATGCATAATGATTTGATATTTTGATTTGAGAGAAGTGAATTTGTGACCAAATATTATGCAGATGGAAAATTATATTGTTTATTTATGTTTTTTGTGATTACCATTTTCAGAATAAAGCAAAAAGTAAAAACAAAACATCATAGATGTGGATGAATAGAATTAATTTTATTGATGATCAAATTGAAATGCCTAACAATTTTCACTTCTCCCTTAGGCATAAAAGAAGGATTTCTTTTAAAACATATAAAAGCAATTACTTAGATTGATGCAAAATAATAGGAATATCAACAGCAGTCCAATTGTTGCAAGCCTTTCCCTGCGTCATAAAATTGGTGCATTCTTCTTCTTCGTCATCCTCTAGCACAACAACTAAGTGTTGTTCATTGCCATGAATTAACCCTCCTCTACGGAAGCTAAGTTGCATATCCTTGGATATAGCAGTTGATGAACCTTGCTGAAAACCCAGACCGGTTCTGTTCTTGTTGTCAGAGATCTCTACCATGCGCCCCCACTGATCTACATTACCTTCTTCAACAATCTTCCTTGCATCTTTCAATGAGGACATAGGTGCCCCAACTCCCTTTTCAGCAACCATAGATAAGGCTTGGAACGGAGTTCCAACCTCATCCTCAGCTTCAACATAAGAGAAAGATGACAGGTGGCTAACCAACAATTCCTTTTCCCCGCCGCCAATAACAAGTTTCCCATTATTTACAAATTTGAGTTTCTGATGCAATGTGGATGTAACAGCTCCCGCTTTGTGGATCCATGGCCTTCCCAACAGACAAATATAGGACGGGTGGATATCCATTACTTGGAAAGTAATCTGAAAATCACTCGGACCTATCTTCACTGGAAGGTCCACTTCACCTATCACTATCTTGCGTGAACCGTCAAAAGCTTTGACGATTACGCCACTATACCTCATGGGCGCTCCTTGATATGAATACTTTGAAAGGGTTGAATTCAGCAACAAGTTCAACGAAGACCCGATGTCAACAAGTACATTGGATTAAGCGTCATCTTTGCAATTCATAGAGATATGCAAAGCCAGATTATGATTCCTACCCTCCTCAGGGAGTTCTTCATCACAGAAGCTGAGATTGTTGCAGGAAGTGATGTTAGCCATAATATGATCGAATTGATCCACCGTAACATCATGTTCCATAAATGATTGCTCTAGAACTCTCTGTAGTGCTTCTCTGTGCGCTTCTGAATTAATTAGCAGAGACAATACTGAAATCTTTACGGGGGTTTAGAGCAGCTGCTCCACCATATTAAACTCACTTTTCTTTATCAACCTAAGTACCTCATCATCATCATTAGTCTTCAAATTGATGGATTCCCCAGACTAACGCTTTGAAGTTCTAATCGGATCTACTGCAGGTACTTCCACCTTCTTATGGACAATTGAATCTTCCACATCTTTTGGGAACACCAGCCCAAACACTCAACCACTACAAGTCACCTTAGTAACATCAACAATGCTCACGACAGAACTGGTCGTAGGTAATGGAACCTCTTGACCATCCTTCAACATAGTTTCATTATACTGATACGGAACAACCTTATCGGATGCATACGGGACTGGACCCGCTAACTGCATGACCAACAACGATACCGATCTTTGACTGATACTGTTACTGTTACTGTTATAATACTGAATCCCCACCCTCTCGGGGTTCTTAAACACTGGAACTATCACATTCACATCCTCATCTGCATGATGGGTTTGAATAATTTGAATCATACCCTCATCCATCAACTGTTGGATTTCTCTTTTCACAATCATACAACCCCTCGGGTTGACACTGCAGATAGCACAACCATCATGGTCGTGCTCACAAACGCTCACCATACAAATGTCCTTGTGCATTGTCACCAAGGATCTCCTTATGAAACAGACATCAAACACTTTGAACTCCCTAGGACAGCCTCTACCATATTAATAGATGAATTTCCATGGGCTGGCAGTGGGTTAGCTTACACATTGGGTGCACGGTCCTCAAAGGATACCATTCCACTTTTCACTAGCTTATGAACTTCATATTTGAGCGGATAGCAGTTCTGAATGTGATGTCTGGGTGCTCCTTGATGAAAAGCACAACAGAGGTCAGGCTTGTACCACCATGGAAGTGGTTCTGGAATTTGTGGCGGATTTCTGGGTTGTAGAAGGTTCTTGAGAACCAATGAGGGATAAAGTTCTACATATGTCATAGGAATTAGGTCGAAACTGACCTTCTTCCTATCAAAAGTTTGTTGTTGATAATTGTTGGTATTTTTGTTGTTGTAAGTGTTTGTTCATTGCTATGGTTGTTGTTGTTGACGTTGTTGTTGTTGAATTGGTGTTGATTAACTTGCGGAAAATATAGGAATTACGGAAGATACTTGATAATGATGTTGACGCGGTGGTTGACTTATTCTGATTTGAGGCCTCCTCTGCCTCCCACTAATGATTTCATTGGCTTCATTATCCTTCTTCTTACCAAAACTGTTGTCGTATCTCTTACTAGACGATACCTCCTCCTTTGACAGTCGTCCTTCTTGGACACCTTCTTCAAGCCTCATCCCCATATTTACCATTTCGGTAAATTCACTGGGGCATTGGCGATCATCTTCTCATAATAAAATGAGCTAAGGGTCTTCAAAAATATCTTGGTCATCTCCTTCTCCTCTAAAGGAGGGGTGATTTGAGCAGCTAGTTCTCTCCACCTCTGCGCAAACTCCTTAAACGTTTCCTTGTCCTTCTGAGACAGTGATCTCAACTGATCTCGGTCCGGAGCCATATCAACATTGTATTTGTACTGCTTAACAAATGCTTCACCCAAATCATTGAAAATGTGGATGCTCGCACCATCCAACTCCATATACCATCTCAACGCGGCGCCGGTCAGACTGTCTTGAAAGTAGTGGATTAACAACTGATCATTGTCCATTTGGGTAGACATTTTGAAGGCATATATCACCAAGTGATTGAGCGAACATGTGTTCCCTTTGTATTTTTCAAAGTCAGGCACTTTGAACTTCACTGGAATCTTCACATTCGGCACTAGACACAATTCAACAACACTCTTCCCAAAAAGATCCTTACCTCTTAGAGTCTTCAAATTCTTGCGCAGCTCAAGAAATTGATCTTTCATTTCGTCCATTTTCTCATAAGTGTCCGGGCCTTCAGATGGCTCGGAATGACAAATGGTGTCTTCCACAGGAGGTAAGGTGTGCACTATAGGCGGCGGCACAGACATGATCGGGCTAGAAGCCGGCATGGAAGCAAAAGTAGGTGCAAAAACTTCAAGCACAAAGTTCGGAGGCATTTCCCATGGGAATCCGGCAGGCATAGTAGGCACAAAATGAGCGGTAGCGGCAGGCATGGTAGAGGTAGTCACCTCTGAAATAACAGTCCTCTGAGGAGGGGAAGTTGCGGGCGTTGGAGACGACTGGCTCTGTGCAACTAGAACTGACTCCATCATGACAGTCAGGCGGGTTATCTCCTCTTTCAGATCTATATTCTCTTGCTCGAGATGTTCCATAATTCTGGAGTGATTGGCGCGAGTGTTATATCGATGAGTCATCTTGACTGAAGCATAGAAGAAACACCAATGAGACATCTGGCGAAAGAGAAACCTGCTTATGTAAATGATGCATGAAATGCAATGGTTGTTTATTTTTACTTTCAAGGAACTTACTATATCATTTGCAAATATATATATATATATATATATATATATATATATATATATATATATATATATATATATATATATATATATATATATATATATATATATATATATATAATATATATATATAACAACAATTGCAATAATTTGATATGACCAAAAATATATTTTCATTTATATATAATTGGAAGGATTACACTAAGTACAATTTCAGAAACCAAATGAAAAATACAAGAGAAAAGGAGACTAGTCATCCTAAGGATCCCTAACAACAATGTCAGAAGATCTGACTGCAGGCGCGTACTTCCTTCGAATGCGCTGAATACTTGTCTCAAAAGAAGCCTTCATCTGAGTCTTCTCGAGGACAAACTGATCAATAATCTTCTTCCATACATGCAAACGCTCGAGGACACGCGTCTTCTCGAGGAAAAGTTGATCAACAATCTTCTTCCAATCTTCTTCCAAGCATGGAAATGCTCGAGGACAGGCGTCTTCTCTCTGTCTCTTTGTCACTCGGTCTTCAAGTAGCTCAATAAGTGTGTCTTTGTCCTTAGACTCCAACTGCAAATCTTCATGCTTCTTTCTCAAAGCATGGAAACACTCTTCCCCCATATCCTTTTCTTGCTTCATCTTGGAGAATGCGTCTTCCAACTCCTCTACATCTTGGTTAGGGAGAGTTAATGGCTTAACCACAGCCATGGACATAGGTCTTTCACAAGGATAAGGCATCTTCAACTCCAAAGCTCTCTTCTTCACCCAAAGAGTGTAAGCTTCCAAAGCTACACAATTGCACGGACCAAACTCGGATCTTCCTTTCCTATGCATATTATGCCAAACATGCACAATCTTCTGCTTCAAATGTTGGAGATCTTTACCCTCTTGATAGAAAAGACCTTCTAACAAAGTGTTATTAGGCTTGTCTCTAAAGGGGAACCCAAGTTGATGACGAGTCAAAGCAGGGTTGTAGTTAATTCCTCCTTGTGTACCAATGAGAGGCACATTAGAGAATTCACCACAATAATCAATAATCTCCAAACTTCTCAAAGAAGGACCATACCAAACTATATCATTATTAGTGAGAGACATAAGTCTCTGAGACCACCGTAGATATTGTTTGTTCTCCATAAAAGCAGGTGTCTGAGGCAAGTGCGAAATAAACCACTTGTATATAAGAGGAATGCAACAGACAATGGTTCCACCACCTTTATAATTCCTTAAATGGAAAGAGAAGTGCATATCACCCAACAAAGTAGGCACATGATTCCTAATCAAGAAGATTCTAATGGTGTTATCATCAACAAAACCGTCAATGTTAGGGAACAAAGATAATGCATAAAAAAGCAACACAATGATACATTCAAAAGCGTCCACACTACCAGATTAAGAAAAGGCAGTAGCTTCCTTGATGAGGAAATTAGATGGCAACCCAAACAATCCTCCTTTCTTCGCCCAATGAGCCTCTATTTCAGACTTCTTCAGATGAAGAGCTTCAATAATAATATGAGATCTGGTAATCTCTTCCAATCCACTAAATGACACTCTACTAGAAATAGGTATCCCAAGAGATAGGCATACTCCTCCAACATAGGCACAAGCTGATAATCTGGGAAAGTGAAGCAACAGTAGAGAGGGTCATAGAACTGCACTAGCACACTCAAAAGTGCTTCAACCACATCAGTAGACAAGATAGATAGAAGCTTCCCATGACGTTATTTGAAGTCCAAGGGATCTAATACAAAAGATGCTAGCTTCCTTAACTCTTTCAAGTAAAGACATCTGAAACTGTACTTCTTAGTGTTCCTTCGTCCATAATCCATGGTCTGAAAATATTTGCAAATAATACCTCAGTTCCTTGAAATTTTTGTGTGATGAATGTTATGATGCGCATGAATGCATGAATTAAACAATCACAAATAAGGGATCACAGACAAGCCAAACAAAGGTCAAGGGATGAATCAAGTCATTATCAAGATCAATCATCCATTTTGGTGGATTATGGTTTACACCTTATCAACCCCAAGTTCCATTGATATTGACAAGACTTGATTGGATCAACCAAGAATCAAGGGGTTTGTTGTAAGTCACGAGCATGGAGTCTGGGTAAGAACCATCCGAAAGGAGTAAACTAAGGATAAACACTTGTAGATCATGTTCTAAAAAGTTCCCAGAGTCTTAATTCCATCTATCGAATATTATAGGTTAAGATGACCGACTCATCGACCCAAAATATACTCAAGAGAAACTCGTCTGAGTGTAGTATTATGTAACAACTGTTATCAAATCTACACTTGAAGAGTCTTTGCACTACATCTTAAATAGGCCAAGAGGGGGTAAATATTCTACGGTCCTCAGCTTCTCGGACCCAAATTAGAGATAATAATGCCTAACCACAAATACTTGTGTGACATTTCCAAATCCAAAAGGGTCTCCAAAGAGCAGATGGATCTCAAGCCACCTTGTTAAAGACTACTCCACACAAGTCGAACATGACTATACCATCCTCCTATCTTAATTGCACTCAAGTTCGGGTTAGAACTTATCTCACCACTCAGAAATCACCAAGCACAACAAGCAGATTATATCATACAAACAAATATACATACATTGAATATATACAATTATATACACACAAAAGAGTAGGCTAAACCCACTAGAGACTACTCCCCAGTAGAGTCGCCACTTATTTTTTGTAGCGGTAAATTCATGACCATCAAGCTATGGATAAGCTAGACGTCAATAAAACCAGAGTCGCTACCGAGCTTTTATTGTTTCCAAGGAAAAAGGGAAAAGTACAAACAAAACCTAAAAGATAAGACGTTTTCAAATCAAAACTAATAAAATGTCAGAGATTACATCTAAGGGGGTTGGTTACACAGAGGGAATGTGTTAGCACCAAAAGTGTCCTAGGTACTCATAGGGATCCCTTTCTTGTGTGCATATGTATTTTTGTATAAAATGATATTTACAAACAAATAGAATGGGGGGGGGGGGGTGAGAAAAGAATTCATTAATTATATTTTTGTTTTTGACAAGACCTTCGGACTTGTGCCTATGTACAAACATAAAAATGAGGGATCAAAACCTCGTAGTTCATGGTATAAATTTCAAAGTGGAAGCATTACTTTTAACAAAAATTAAGTTTGAAAGGCACAAAGGCCTAAAAATGGTTTGAATGAGTTAGTTCTTTTTGGCTTTTTTGAAAGTTTTAAGTCAAGTATATTAAGTATATTTACAATTTTGATTGAGAAAAGAGGTTTAAAAATGCAATGGCATAAGGCCAAAGTTTCTAATTTGCAATATGGTCTATGTTTAGAAAAACCAAACACAAGCAAAGAAGTTTTTAAAAGGAGGGGGATATTTTGAAATTAAAGAACTAGGGAGAAGATGAAGAGACTAATCCTAAGCAGAAATTTAAAAGTTAAGAGTTGAAAAGATCTGACCAATGGGATGCAATCTAATACACAAGAGTGTCATATAGAAACCTAAATTCCCTTGGACATTAGAATCAAACAACACATGCACAATAATACCAACTTGAAGAGCAAGGCATCAAATAAATATAGTCGCATCTAAGCTTATCAACTCCATGATCCTCTTCAAATTTGCCCATGTAGCAGACGAATTCCACAAGTCACAGGTTCAAAGTAACAACTTCACAATGATCATGTTGCATGTAAACTCAAAGGGATCTTCAATGATGTATCAGATGAAGTTTCAAATTGCAAGCACTTTGTTTCATAAAAGTTGACATTGGCCAAGTCCTTTTTACATAGGGAGTGTTGCCTAAATTCTAAGTTCAATTGTCTCAGATTAAACCAACATTCCACATAAGATATTTTTTAGGGTTTTTGTTCTTATTATGTACATTAATGGTCAAAGACCACACAAGCAAACAAAATATACACAAACAAGATATATCACACAATATGGTCCAAGTGGACAAAGTGAAAATGGAATTAATATAAACAATTAGAATGGTATGAATAAATGGCAAATGAATAAGACTTGAAATTAAATTGCATTAAGGTATATGACTTGAAATTAAATGTTAGTTGTTAATGAGTTAGGAGTTAGTATTTCTTTTGCTTTTTATTTTTTAAGTCATTCTTTGGAGAACACTCAACCCACTTATCACAAGCATGGATCCTTGAACCAAGACATCTTCCAAAGGAAGGAAAAAAGGCCAAGTTTCCATATAATACCATGAAAGAGGGGAGACTTACAATCTCACTAGCTAGAATGTTATTCCTTTTGTGTAAAAAATTTAGCACTATGTTAAGCAATCGTAATTGGACTTATTTGAGGTTGGGCAATAGAATTTTGGTGTTAATGCATGTTAGAGACATAGTATAATGGACTATGCTCACGAAACATACCACACACAAAAAGAATATGCAAAAGTCGTGGCCTAATCTCATCCATACTTATGTTGATTTTGCAATCAACTAGCCTTAGGATATAGAGATATCATAGGTCAAATGAAATGGATGCATAAAGAAGGAGAATTATATGAAGAGGGAGGGGAACGGATTAAAACTCAAATTGGACAAGGGAGGACTTTTACCAAATTAAGATCATTCATTCATTTTGGGAGATGGAATGTACATTCCATCAATCCCCTAAATCCAATGATCTTAACCTAGCAAAGTCAAATCAACCTTAACCAAGGTCCAACAACACAAGTCAAACTTATACAAGCAATAAAAATGGCTCAACACAATTATTTGGCATTTATTCAATTTAAAAATACTAAAAATAATGCATTAAATTAAATATGGTTTGTCGAATTCCTAAAACCTCATCAAAACACCAAAACAATGGCCATGAGATTTATCATAGGTCAAACAAGGTCAAAGGACCTTGGAGAATTTTTTTCATAATTCTTGGAAACTTAAAAGTATTTTTAAACAATTAAAATTATTCATAAAAGTCAATTAAATCATGAAAAATATTAATAATGATCCAAAAAATAATTTTAATTCAAAATATGAAAGAGGATTTTATTAAAATTTTTTTGGTGAAACTCATATTTTTTGGATCAATATAAAAATTAATATGAATTAATGAAAATAAAACAAATTAAATGAAATTCAAATAATCAGAAAAAAGGTGGACCACTTGATCTCCCTCATTAATTGAGGTGGAAGATCAAGTGGTCATCAGCGTGCTTTCCACCATGGACTTAAGTCAATGCGCCACAAGGATGATAATCAAAACCAAAACGTGAGATTAAAACATTTTGAATTGATCATGTGGCTCAGAACCTGTCCATGACACCACTGACGCTGAAACTCCGATCACCTTCTCAGGCGAGGCTCACCGGACTGGTTCTGTCATCACCATCACATAAATGAAAAAAGGAGGACATGATCTGGAAGAAAAAATGGGGTGGAGTACGAATCTGACCTCAATTTTAACTAACTCGAAATATATAGAAATATATGAGGAGTTGAAATTTGAGGTGTATAAACTAAGTTGCTTCGATTTGACCTCAAAGCAACTCAATCTTCTTTCCTACATTGGTAGGACTTCAGACAACCAAAGATCCAAGAGAATTGATGAGAATTGAGTGAGAATCGAAGAGAAGAAAATTTCTGGAAAATACCTTCAATGCTGTGCAAAACTTGATCTTGCTTGCTTCAAACCTTGCTTAATCACACTCAGGAAGCTTGTAGAAGTGGCTTGGCAATGGAACAAAGCTTTGGATCCTGGAGTTTTTGAATCTCCAAACAGTGAGATTCAAACTCAATTTTCAAGTTGAAAATTCTCAGGTTTTCCTTTGAATTGTGAGGGTTTGAAGAGAGGGGGAAAAGCTGGCGTACAAAAGTCCTTTTAAATGAGCTCAGAGGGCATGTATTTATAGCATGAGGGAGTGATATTTGCACACTTGCATTTTCTTCCAAATTTGGAAATGTCATGCACAAGCTTTCATGGGCGTGTACATGCCCATGAAGAAATCCATTTTGGTCCAAATTCAACTATTCTGAAGTCTCAAAGAAGCTTGAATGGCAAGGCAATGTGAAATGGTGTTTTGGACATTTGATCTTTCCACTTGATGCATACATGTTAAGACCATGTAGAACCCTAGCAAACCTCATCCAAAATGCATGAAATATAACTTTTTGGAAATATTAGATCAAGGGGAACAACTTTTATGTTGAAGTCTGTAGATGTGTTGAATATAGAGATTTGGATAAAGTCAATTCGAAAGTTGATTTCCCTCTACCACACATTGATATGTTGGTAGACAATACAACTAAATTCAATGTTTTTTCGTTTATGGACGGAATTTCCGGATATAATCAGATCAACATGGCACCCGAAGATATGGAGAAGACCATATTCATTACACCTTGGGGAACATTCTGTTATAGAGTGATGCCTTTTGGTTTGAAGAATGCTGGTGCAACTTACCAGAGAGCAATGACTACTCTTTTTCATGATATGATGCATAAAGAGATTGAAATATATGTCGATGACATGATTTCTAAATCAATTGATGAAGAGGAACATGTTGAGCATTTGTTGAATCTATTCCAGCGTTTGAGAAAATATAAACTCCGCTTGAATCCCAATAAGTGTACATTTGGTGTTAGTTCTAGTAAGTTGTTGGGCTTTATTGTCAGCGAGAAGGGTATTGAAGTTGATCCTACCAAGGTTAAAGCAATAAAAGAGATGCATGCACCAAAAACTGAGAAGCAAGTCAGAGGTTTTCTTGGCCGCTTGAATTATATCTCAAGATTGATTTCACACATGATTGCCACATGTGCGCCTATATTAAAGCTTCTTCGGAAAGATCAGTCTTGTGATTGGATCGAAGATTGCCAAAAAGCTTTCGACAGTATCAAAGAATATTTGCTTGAACCTCTGATTTTGTCTCCACCTATTGAAGGAAAACCGTTGATCATGTATTTGACCGTGCTTGAAGATAGTATGGGTTGTCTTCTTGGTCAGCAAGATGAGACTGGAAAGAAAGAATTTGCAATTTACTACCTCAGTAAGAAGTTCACCGACTGTGAGACTCGGTATTCTATGCTTGAGAAGACTTGTTGCATATTGGCTTGGGTTGCTAAGCGTCTGCGTCAATATATGTTGAATCATACCACTTGGTTGATATCCAAAATAGATCCGTTCAAGTATATATTTGAGAAGCTTGCTTTAACTGGGAGAATTGCCCTTTGGCAGATGTTGTTATCAGAGTATGATATCGAATACCGATCTCAAAAAGCAATCAAAGGTAGTATCTTAGCTGACCATTTGGCTCACCAACCGATTGAAAATTACCAGTCAACGCAGTTTGATTTTCCTGATGAAGAGATCTTATACTTGAAAATGAAAGATTGTGATGAACCATTGGTTGAAGGAGGGCCAGAACCTGGTTCCCGTTGGGGCGTGGTGTTTGATGGAGCTGTTAATCGGTATGGTAATGGCATTGGGGCAATAAGCATTACTCCTCAAGGCACTCATTTTCCATTTATAGCTAGATTAACTTTCAAGTGTACAAACAATATGGCAGAATATGAAGCTTGCATTATGGGGCTTAAAGAGGTCATTGATCTCAGAATCAAGTATTTAGATGTCTATGGAGATTCAGCATTGGTTGTGAATCAAATCAAAGCTGAATGGGAGACGAATCAACCCGGTTTGATACCATATAGAGATTATGCGAGGAGGATTTCAACTTTCTTCACAAAGTTGAGTTTCATCATATCCCCCGAGATGAAAATCAGATGGCAAATGCTCTTGCAACATTGGCATCAATAATTATAGTGAAGTATTGGAATAAAGTTCCCAATCTGACTATGATGCGTCTTGATAGGCCAGCCCATGTGTTCGCTATTGAAGAGATCAAAGATGAAAAAATGTGGTATTACGACATCAAGTGTTTCCTCCAAAGTCATATTTATCCGTTTAGGACATCTTTGAAAGATAAGAAGACTTTGAGAAGATCAGCCGGAAATTTCTACCTAAATGGGGATGTTTTGTACAAGAGAAACTTTGATATGGTTTTACTCAGATGCGTGGATAGACACGAAGTAGACCTATTGATGACTGAAGTCCATGAAGGTTCCTTTGGTACTCATTCTAATGGACATGCAATGGCGAAGAAGATGTTGCGAGCAGGTTACTATTGTCTGACAATGGAATCTGACTGTTGCAAGTTTGTGAAGAAATGCCACAAGTGTCAAATATATGCAAATAAAATTCATGTTCCTCTGACACTGTTAAACGACATTTCATCCCCACGGCCCTTATCTATGTGGGAAATTGATATGATTGGCATGATTGATCATAAAGCTTCAAACGGACATCGTTTCATTTTGGTGGCAATTGAGTACTTCACAAAATGGGTCGAAGCCGCATCATACGCCAATGTAACCAAGCAAGATGTATGGTTTATCAAGAATCATATTATATGTCGTTATGGTGTGCCAAGTAAGATCATTACTGATAATGGATCGAACTTGAACAATAATATGGTAGAAGCTCTTTACAAGGACTTCAAGATTGCACATCATAATTCTTCTCCCTATAAACCCAAGATGAACGTGGTTGTTGAAGCTGCAAACAAAAACATCAAGAAGATTATTCAAAAGATGGTTGTAACGTATAAGGATTGGCAGTAGATGCTCCCATTTACTTTGCACTGGTATCATACATCCATCCGCACTTCAATAGGGGCAACCCCTTTCTCTCTTGTATATGGTATGGAAGCAGTGCTCCCCGTAGAGGTTGAGATCTCATCATTGCGTGTGCTCATGGAAGCCAAGTTGACTGAGGTTGAATGGTGTCATACCAGGTTTGACCAACTGAATTTGATTGAAGAACAGAGGTTGTCTGCCATGTGTCATGGTCAGTTGTACCAGCAGAGAATGAAGAAAGATTTTGACAAGAAGGTTAGACCCCGCGTGTTCATAGAAGGTGACCTTGTGCTCAAGAATATGTTATCTTTCAAACCAGATTCTAGGGGAAAATGGACTCCTAATTATGAAGGCCCATATGTTGTTAAGAGAGCCTTTTCAGGCGGTGCTTTGATTCTTACAACTATGGATGGTGAAGAGTTCACTCGTCCTGTGAACGTAGATGCAATCAAGAATTTCTTTGCCTAAAAAAATAAAAGAATATCTCGCTAAGTTGAAACCCCGAAAGGGCGGCTTAGGCAAAAATGAGCGTCTCGGTGGATTGAAAACCCAAAAGGGAGATCCAGGAAAAAGTTAGAGACATAAAACAAAAAAGAATTATCCGGATAAATTGAGTATATCATTTTGGGAAAATTTATGCAAAAATTAGGGATTTTGGCAAGTAACTGCATCCTACTGATCTTCAGTGTTGAGGACATTTTTAGCACAACGATCAACAATGTTTCATTATCCTCAGCGGTAACTAAGAACACAGTGGATATCAAGAGTTGGTAGAAGGATTAGTGATCATTGTATTCAATGTACCCCTTTTTCCATATAAATTACCATTTTCAACTTTGTAAGGATCTATGGAGTCTTACAGGCTACCATTCTATTAAATAAAGTTGAGTTTTTATCCAATTGTTTCTACTCTTATTTACTTCAGCCAAATAGATTTCAAATTTTATTATGATCATTTTTTAAATTAAAATTTTTAAATCAAAATCATTTTTATTAAACATATAAAAGCATGAATTTTAAGCAATCAATTTTATTTAAAAAGAATATCAATAGTGGTTCAAAAGCAGCAAGCCCTAAGTATGGAGCATTTTTGGTTCTCCCCGAGCAGTAGGCGCATTTCTCTTTCATCCCCGACATCATTTTTAGCGCTCAGTGTTTGTTGATTTTTTTTTGGACGATTTTGTTCACCTTTCCCCGGTGAAGTAGCTAGCTGTATTGGTTGATTAGTCCCCTACAAAGTTTAGTGCTCATTCCCTAGCCGATTTTGGTCTCTAGCGGAGTAAGAACAAGCTTCCTAGCAGTTCACGTGGTTACGACAGAACTTCGGTTTCCCCACCAATCTCCATCAGATTCACTCTCAGTCAGAGTTTCCTCCTGGTTTCTGAGCAGCTATTTGTGTTTATCCCCTACATGGTTATCTCCCATTTGATATGGTGTTGAACTAAAATTCCCCGCAGACTCGATAACGGTTTCTCAGCAGATCTCCTCCTTCCCTAGCTAGGGTTGAGCCTTTGGGATGCTGATCCCTCTTTTCTCCAGCAGTTGTCTCCTTCTTTTGTTGATTGACTGAGAATTGTATCGATGACCCAAATCTGCGACACCTTTGTATCCTTTGCCATCGTTTTGTAAGCATAATCATCATATGTACATATACACTCACATAATTTCATTATTACATCATTACTTTTGCTGATTCATTCTTATAATTTCGAATCCCTGTTACGGCGGTACTTTATCCCCATGCAACTTTGGTGGTTGTAATCCCTATTTTGCTACCCAGAGAGTTAATCCTTGATATGTTCATCTTAACCGATAACAGGTTTTCTTCTCTTTGCGGTCTTCTGCCCAGTAACCGGTAGTTGTAAATCCTGCTTATTTTCTTCCCCCTGGAGTCTATCCTTGATATGTTCATCCTAATAGGTGATGGATATTCACTTTGGTGGTATTCTATCCAGCATTTGATAGATGTAATTCCTACTTTTTGTTCAGGTGGTTTATCCTTGATATGTTAATCTTAACCGATGACGGGTATTCTCCTTAACGTCCCCAAGCAAGTTTATCCTTTATATGTTCTTCTTGGCCGATGATGGTTTGTTTTTTCCTTTGAGTTTATCCTTGATATGTTCATCCTAACCGATGACAAATATTCTCATCTTTGGTATTCTGCCTAGTAGCCGGTAGTGGTAAATCCTATTTCTGCAGTTTTCCCCAGCAAGACTATTCTTACCCAGTAAATGATAACGAATACACCCTCCTGGCGGTTCTCAGTGAGTCATCCTTGATATGTTCATCTTAATCAATGACGGGTGTCCTCTCTGTCAAACCTTTATTATCTCCTTACTCAGTAACTGGTAGTGGATAATAAATTTATGCTCCTCCTGTGTTGAAATTCATTTCTTCCCCAGTTAAGTTGATTATGTATTTCCTTAGTGAAATCACTTTTCCTGCATGATCCAAGTACGCCAGTTTTATCCTGATCTACTCGTTTCCCTTGCAGATGTTTTTATTTCCCTGGTTGAGTCTTTCCATTAGAATTCCTCTAGTCTCCCAGCAGTTTTTAAGTCGTAGCTTGGCCTACACATAACCTCTTTTATCCCCTCAGAGTCTCTGTCTCCCCTAGTGAATTTTCCTTAGGGAATGCATTATGCTCCTGCGGACCTTCGGTCTCTCTAATTCCTTTTCCTTTGTGGAAACATTTCCCCACAGAGAATTTTCTTACATTCATATCATATGCATCATGAGGTCTCTTAGGGACCAAAATTTATTTCTATATGTTGTTATTTAAGCCCATTCTACTGAGTCGATATGAAGATTTTAACCTTCACCTCCTCAGTTAGAATGTCCTTAAATAGGGGCAGCTGTAAGACCCAAATTTTGACCCTAAGATCCCTCATGCTATCTCATCATATTTATTAGCATTGGGATCATACCTTGGCATACTCCTTACCCCTCTTTCATTGGGTTTGTTTTGGGAGAGATCACCAAGCACTATGTGATTGTATCATACTTTTATATTATCATCTTTACTAACCAAAATACCAAAAATATGTCTTTGTATTTGCCTAACTTTTTCGTAGCTAGGGCATGATCACCATTGATCTATCAAGTCCACATCCAACGTTTAAGACCCTCATTGCTAAGAGCACAACCAAGGAATGATCCACAATGGCTCTAAGCATCATATATGAGTCCCAATGATATCTACATGTTATTTTAATCAAGTTTTCTTCAAGAGTTTGGAGTTGGTTTGTGTCGCATCCGTGAAAAACAACCGGCGGAAAAAACAAACAAACAGAGCCGCCACCGTGCGTTATTTATCCCAAAGAGGGAAAGGAAATGCTCGAAGTAAACCTGGAAAAGAAATGGTCTTACGACCGGAGATTGCAAGGATCGGGAGTCGGTTACGCAAGGGGAAGGTATTAGCACCCCCTCACGTCCGTCGTACTCGACGGGATCCACGCTCAAGAGAATAGAATAAGGTTGCTGAATAACTGCTCAAAAGAATGCACACACACTGGAATAAAAACACAGATGGAAGAAAAGGGGAACGGGCTCGCTAGGATATCGCATCCTATGCCTACGTATCTCATCTAGAATGAGAATCAGAGCTACCGTAGTTCGGCTAACGCACGCCGAAACAAAACACACGCAAAGACGCTGAGACGTCAAAAGAAACACACAAATGGAAACAGACTGCCAATGGCTGGTCTTACGTCCAACTCCACAAAAGAAACACAAACAGGAAACCGAATGCCAATCGCTGGGCTTACATCAGACTCCAAACACACACATAACACCGGGAAACTGAATGCCAATCGTTGGACTTACATCAGACTCCAAGCAAACAAACACACGCAGGAAACCGACTGCCAATCGCTGGACTTATGTCAGACTCCAAACAAACAAACACACAAGAGGTTACCAAACAGACAAGCTAATAGGGAGTCTGGAACTCGAGCCTAAAAACTGTCAAGCAAACACACACAAAAAGGAAAAGGGTTCCCGGAGAGATCTCGCACGATCTCCTGCATACGTACCTCATCTGGTATGAGGATCAGGGCGACGTAGTTCCCCTGAACAGGGGAGAAACTTCTATCCTAACCAGAGACTGGGAAATGACAAACTAAAAGGGAGACTGACTCGAGCCTAATAGTTATCATGTAATTCACCATAGTCCTAGGTTGAGGTTTCTAACAAGAGTTTGACTCACACAAGGAGTGAGTCAACTCAAGTCTATCTCTACGTACGTCAACTTCCTCGAAAGTTGATCACACGACTCCTACAGAAAGGAGATGAGAAGCTAAGCATATAAACATCAAAAGCAAATAGCACACACTATACACAATCAAGGGGCTCAAGCAAGGTTGGGCTTTAGTCAAGGGGTCATATCGACCTTGACAAACAAGCCAAATACTGGAAGGGTGGTTTTTTGCTCTTAACCCTAACATTGAGAGTTAGGGTGAAGCAGATGAAATGGGAAGTGAGGGTAAGACCTCACAGCTCTTATCCCTGGCCTGGGAGAGCTTGAATCAAATAGAAAGTGTGGGAGTTCAGAATGAAGGAACTCTTCTCCAAAATGATTGACACAACAAGATTTTGGGCTTTTATTCAAAGTGCATCAACACAGGGTGTGAGCAAGATGAATGACACAACTGAATAGCAGGGGATGGATTACACATCCCTTTTATCTGCCAATTGCCTCCTAAGAGGACTTAACCTGCTTGGCACAAAATTAAACAAACAAAAACATGGCCTCTTAAGGAGGGCTTCAGACAGGTGCCTTCTAGTAACAGCAGGTCTTCCAGACTACATGAAGATCAAGGAATTATACCTAAGTGGTATGCCAACCACAAGCAAAGCAAAGCAAAGTTCAAATGAACTTAAAGCAACTTAGGTACCTGTGTAAAAAACTAAACAAATCAGTACAGTGTTCAAACAATCAGACAATAGTCAACACCAAACAGACAATCCAATATGCACAATGAGTAAGCCATAAGGCAAACACTCAAATGAACTATCATTAAAGCCTACAAAACAAACAAGTGTTAGCCAACAATAACAAATGACCAAGCTCAAATGAAGGAGCAACATCAATCATGGAGATGCATACTTGAACTTGAAATTCAAAGCTCACATGTAAGTACAAACCACTAGGTCAAAGCCTAGGGTCAAAGGTGAAGAAAAAATCCAAAACAGGATCTGAAATTCAACATAATGCAACTTCAAACACATGTTAACATGTCCTAAAAAGGACCAAAAGAAAATCATTAAGCAAAGGCATTTCATGTGCAAGAGAAGTCAAAGACAATTTCAAAGCTCACAAATGGACATTGCGAATGAAAATTCCAAATCAAAACAGAAATGATTCAAACAATTCTGGAAAAGTTCATGAGCATTCAATACATCCAACATGATCACCATACAAAAACTCAGAATCAACAGAACTCATTTGATATGGAAATAAAATTGCACAAGTTGATCATCCAATGGTGTGACACAAATTGTCACACCATGCTAACATGTACATAAAACAGAAATGGAGCATGGGAAAAATGTCAAACCAAAACCAAAATGTCAATTATCATGTCAACAATCATCATGCAAAATTTCATGTCCATTGGATTAAAATCAAGCATTTCACAATAGAAAGAGTAAGGCAAGGTCACAAATGCACCTATGTTCAATCAACCTAGAGCAAACAAAATTCTAGCCATGCATAACTTCAAAATTCACCATCACAAAATACTAGACACACAGAGGATCATTTTGCAAAAAATTGGGAATGATTTGAGGCATTTTTCAATTTGATATGATTTTTAGAAGTTAACAAAAAAAATGAAATGAAAATGAGCAAAGCATATGGAAATTGGAGGGAAAAGGCTCATGAGGAATTATTTTGAATTAGTGTTGCCACCAGGATTCGAACTTGGTCCGAATTTGAAAGAAACACGCCAGGCCAATACGCTGCCGTTTTGCAGCGAACCCTAGCCTCATGCTAGCAACGGAAATCAACCGACGCAAGGCGGACGCTACGATGAAGATCTTCATCTTCCTCACGAAGATGAAGATGAACAACATGAAGTTCATCAATTTTTTTCCAGAAATTCCAGAATTTCTCAGAATTTTACAAATTATATATCGTTGGAAAGCTCTTTCAATGTAGAATTCAAATATCATATTATCTAAAGCCTAAATCTCCATGGATTTTCTGAATCGAAGCAAAGAAGTTTCTAGATCTAAACTTGAAATCATCATATCTCACTCAATTTTCATCCAAATTCCACAAAATTTATATCAGAATTCTCACCACAACAAGATCTACAAGATTATGTACATAAAACATAGAATTAAAAGGATCAAAAATGTGACCTCTTGAAGAGCAAATTCTTGAAACGCACGATCCAAGGCCTTGAATGATCCAAATCAACTCTAGAATACTTGTAGTGATGTTTGATGAAGAGATTGAAGCTCGGAAACGTGTAGATCTAGCTCAATTTGCATTTGCCATCTTTGAGTTCTTGAACTTCAATGCTTGATTTCCACACGAATTCACCAATCCAAAGCTTGATCTGTACTCAATCCACACCATAGAACAAGAATATGGAATAAAAATGCAAGGTTCTTTGAAGAAAATTCAAGTTTTGGTTTGGAGAAAAATTTGAGAGCTCTTGAAAACTAGATCTAGAAATGGTGAATTGTGATTAAGCTCTTGAAATTCTGTTATGATTTAGTATATATACCATGTGCTAATCCTATTTTAATTAAAATTAATCAAAGTTAAGTTGAAATTAATCAAGATAAGGTGTGGTGACAAAAATTGAAATTTTGCATGGTGCATGTAGTAAATGGACGTGAACAGTGCCATGTGCTTGATCAAAGTCACTCAAAATCATCTTCCACACACAATGGCAATGGTAGAAAGTTCCCATGATGCACCATTTTTAAATTTTTGATTTTCCCTCCAAAATCTTCATGAATAAGCAAGTGATCATATGTTCAAATTTCATGCAATGTGATGGATGTTTTGGAAACTTCATGTCATGAGAAGCAAAAATGCAAAAAGAACCACCAAATTTGGAGTTATGAATCAAAAGTTATGCCCTTTTGAAGTTCCATGCATCCTTGGCAATGATTTGACCATATCTCTTCAACTATTCATCATAAATTCATGATCTTGGACTTTTTGGAAATGGGAGAGAGAGATCTTCAACTTTCATGTTGGACAAAAATTCATTTGAAGCTTATTTGATGATGTAAGATCAAGTTGAATTTGAACCAAAAACTTTCCATTTTTGGAAACTTTCAATTATAGGTCATTTTCCATTTTAGGAAACTTTTGACTTGACCTCAAATTCTTCAAGATAGGCATTTGACATGATTAATAAGCCCCCTTTGAACATGAATGAGATGTTGAAACTCATTTCTCCACCTCCTAGCCCTCAGTTGACTTTCTGTTGACTTTCTAGGGCCCCAGATGACTTGAACATGCTCAGATGACTTTGAGCCCCAACCACTTGATGAAATGGCTCCAAAATGAAACCCTAGCTTATACAAGCTCAATAAAATCAATATGATAATCTCCATCTCAATAAAGACCTCATCTCCTTGAGAAACCCTGACTGGTAGAATAACACTAATTAGGGTTGACCAGAGGTCAAAACCCTAATCCCAAAGAATCTGAGCATGAATTCTGAAACCTTTGAGGATGACATAGCCATAATGATGATGATGTACCCTTTCAATCAAGATAATGCTCAACCTCCTTGAAGAACCAAGAAAACCCTAATTGAAGCACAAACCCTCAGATGACTGGTGATCAATTTATGAGACCCTCAAGCTTGAATCTCTTAACCTCTCTATCTTCTGAGAAAGACTTAGGAGGATGACTTGTTTATTTCACATGATATGCAATATGCAATGACTAATGCCTTAAAAAATGGAATGCAATATGCTAAGCTAGTCCCAAGAGAGGAGGGCAAATTTTGAGGTGTTACAGCTGCCCCTATTCAATCCACTGTGAACCTGTTGATATGAACAGCCTCGGCTTTCAGATGATCAGGGTGAAGAGTGATTGAATACCAAGAACAGACGAACAATTTGCGCTCCGCTGGGGATTATTATATTTTTTCTTTTCTTGAACCCCGAAACTTTCTGATTGATTTTTCTTTTTGCTTTTCATGAACCCCGAACAAATATTTTCTTTCGCGCGGATGATCCCGGATCACCGCATTTGAACCCCGACAACTTCATATTACTCTTGTTTGCCAAATCATGAACCTCGTTCTCCATTTTCTTGTGATAATTCTGTTGGCCATGCCGGAAATAACACCAACCACCACTCTGATGGCGACATATCAGAGGGTATTCGACCAGACATTTACCAATGACTGGGAAGGAACTCGACGTCTACTGACATCGAACAATGATGTTTACTGACACCAAAGAAAAGATACTCGACCAGACATTTACTGATGACTGGGAAGGAACTCGACGTTTACTGACATTGAACAATGATGTTTACTGACACCAAAGAAAAGATACTCGACCAGACATTTACTGATGACTGGAAGAAAACTCGACGTTTACTGACATCGAACAATGATGTTTACAGACACCAAAGAAAAGATACTCGACCAGACATTTACCAATGACTGGGAAGGAACTCGACGTTTACTGACATCGAACAATGATGTTTACTGACATCGAACAATGATGTTTACTGACACCAAAGAAAAGATATTCGACCAGACATTTACTGATGACTGGGAAGGTGATAACATGAAATAATATCACATTCTAGGACTCGATTTAATTAAATTATATTATTATTCACTTCAATTTATTTCATTTTATTCGATACTACTTGGTATTTTGCTTTCTATTTATCTCAGGTAGTTTATTTGAAGCACAAGTGAAAAAGGAAGAAAAGGAGGTGCAAAAAGAAATGAAAAGAAGCAAATTCCACCAAGCCAAAGCCCAGCCCAAAAGCACAGGCGCTGCGCCTGTGACGAGCGCCATACAAGGTGTGACGAGCGTCACGCCCTGCCTACTTGTGTTACGAGTGTAACACATGGTGTGACGGACGTCACACCATTCTCCTATATTTTTGGCTTCAGAAGCGCAACAGAGGCACGTTGAAGCCTATTGTTACGCTTGACTATTGGAACGTGAGGATTTTTACACGGAAAGCCTTTGGAAACCGTTACAAAAAGTGAGCAATATAAATAGTGGCTTTTGGCAAACCCTGCAGCTCTCTCGGCCGTCTCTCTGCTTCGTTCAATTTTTCTCTTCCAGCCGTGCAAGCATACCATTACCTTTTTACAGTTTTTGCTTTATTTGCAATTTTTTTATTTTCTTTTCCAGTTAATCTTTAAGCACTTAATTAATTTTTCACACAATAGTTTCTACACCGGAAATCATTGTGTACCTTTTACTAGATCTAACCTTACGTTAGATCCTAGATTTTTATTCCTTCACTTTTTTTATTTTCCTGTCCGATTGAAGAATTCAAGAACAAATCCAACCGGTCTATGGTGGAGTGTTCAAGACTGCTATTAATTACTCAGGTTCTTTAATTATTGTTTGAATTTATATATGCCCTGCTTTATTGTTTATTTATATTATTTGCCTGAGATGGATTTATTTAAGCATTGTTTAGGTCTGTTTAACATGTCCGGCTAATTTATTTAGGTATCGGTATGTAAAGTAAGCGGAATAAAGGAATTAAAACTAAGTTGGTTAAATTACGTTTAAAAATAAAGTCACTCTTTTTATGGTCTCAATTTACAGGTTTAGTAACAAAGTTTTTGTACGAGAGTAAAAGACATAAAGAGGTTAAATTCAATAGAACGAGAGTTTGAGTTTTTAACTGGACATAGTAAATTGAGCGTTAATTCTAAATCAGGGCGAAAGCAATTTTTAGAGTTAATTAAATTCTAATCTTTTTCAAAAAGTATTTTTAAAAGTTAAATGTGAGGACGAGAGTTAAGCATTTGAATTTAATTATATAATCTATGTCAACAGAGCGAGAGTTTGAGACGAGGGTGTTTAAACGATTAGTGTTTTCTTAAAAAGAGTTTCTATAGATTCTGTTGTTTTCAAAAAGTGACTTTGGACTTAACCAATAAGTGACAGCTGCGTTAATATAAAGTCATAGTCTATTCAACAGAGCGAGAGTTTGAGAAAAGACTTTTAATCAATAGTATTTACTGAAAAGATTTATTTTATAAAACCAAGAAACCAACGAAGATTTGATTCCCTAATTACGACGAACTGCATACCGATATCCGCTTAATTGATATTTAATCTAGATCTTATTTTAGTTTTAACTTTTCCCTCGAACAATCAAAGTATCATCCGCCTTAGCTTTACGAAGTAACCTTAGAAAACGGTATATCGATTTATAAGTCCCTGTGGGATCGATATCTTTTAAAACTATGCGATAGAACTGTGCACTTGCAGTTTGTACCCCAAATTCGACTCATAAAGTCGCGATCAGAAGGAACTCGACGTTTACTGACATCGAACAATGATGTTTACTGACATTGAACAATGATGTTTACTGACACCAAAGAAAAGATATTCGACCAGACATTTACTGATGACTGGGAAGGAACTCGACGTTTACTGACATCGAACAATGATGTTTACTGACATCGAACAATGATGTTTACTGACACCAAAGAAAAGGGACATTACGGGGATCGACACGACACTTACTGGTATCGCAGGGATGACATCTCCATATGTCAAAACCAGGCAGACGCTTGTCGGGGACTAACTGGGAAATGCTGTTGCTCCAAAATCACGATGCTGAACTCCTCAGAGTAACACCTTCCAACTTCCATCTCGCACGACAGAAATTCTTCCTCCAATATCGCACTACTGGGGAATACCATTGACCCAACGTCACGATACTAAACTCCTCAGAGTATCATCTTTAAACTTCCATCTCGCACGACAGAAATTCTTCCTCCAATATCACACTACTGGGGGGAATACCGTTGACCCAATGTCACAATGCAGAACTCCTCGGAGTAACATCTCCACCACCCGGCGAAACCAACTCTCAAACGGTAACCACGACTTGTGGCTAGCTGATGCTTGCAATGCTGAGGTTGATCTTCCAACCAGCGAAACCACCTCTCAAACGGTAACCACGGCTTGAGACTAGCTTATGCTTGCAATGCTGATGCATGATTTTTTTCTAGCATAATGCTCCATAACTATGGAAATGCTACGCAATTAGGCATGCAATATGCTATGCTTATCTAAATGATGAATGCATAAAAAGTATCCCCCTCAAGGGACCCTTCTAGGGAGCTCGAGGCACTCTGCTAAGGAACTCGACAACACTCCAACCTCCACCCTACTGTGGAATAGCACCGCTGCTGGGGAAAGGATCACCCTTACCAGGGATGACCTCCACTGAACCCGATCCGTTTGGGGACTTCGCTGGGGAAGAATCCACCAACACACTCTACGGGGAAAACAACAATCTTCGACTTGCTGGGGAAATAACAATCCCGACACTGCTTGGGGAAATTGCCACCTTCATTCCTGACTGCTGTGGAAACACCGATCCCGAACCCACTGGAGAGATAACAATCCCGACCCTGCTAGGGGAAATAAGGAATATCTGGCACGGAACACCTGTCGACTTGTCAAACCCTGGTATTCACTATCTAACCACAGTGTCAGCTTTCCACTTTTGAGAGCTCCCAGACTCGTCTGGACTTTTCTGATTCATCACCTTGTATTCTCGACTCCTCCTTACTCCACGAAGATCGAACTCCCTGGATTCATACAAACTTTCCAGTCCTCAGACTTTGAAGAGTCCTCTTGATTAATCCTCCAGGATCGTCGCACGTTTCTCGCTATCTTCACCATTCGTCAATTCCTTTGTCCTTGATTGGACTCCGCGGGAATCTCTTGTCAAAAGCTTCACATCACAACCTGCAAGTGAGTGAAAATATCTAACAGCACCTGCAAAAGAGATCGTTAGACAAAAACGTGCCCCAGGCGTGCCAAAATTTCAACACCTGAGTCACTCAACCTTCCAAATAAGATTTTAGGTCTTCAATCTTATAAACATGCATCGGAAGGAACCTGTATGTCTTAAAATGCAAAGATTCTTTATCACAATAAACGGATGTTTTTGCAATCAAAGCGGTAATGAAAAACAAAAACAAAATTATTTGACTGAATATGCATTTTATTGATTGAAAAAGGTGTGGCTCATGAATGAGCAATACACAGGAAGCAATTCCTAAAAAGAGGTAATTGCGTACAAAAGGAAAATCTATCCTAATGGCAATGTGAAACCGCGATCTCATCGAGTTCCAACTCGGTTACACCCCATATGTCCTCAAGACTCTCCGCACTTTCTGCCTTCTGAACAAGACGCTTCCGATCGATCCCTGCTGGGGATTATCCCGGTGTCTTAACCAAAGCAAATGTTCATGCTGGATGCAGTTGTTCATTTCAATCCCTCTTTCGCCTGGACCGCCCTTTCGGGTTTTCAGTCCACCGGGATACCCTTTTTTGCCCAAGCCGCCTTTTCAGGTTTTCGACTTGCCGGGTGTACAGTTTTTTTTCTTTTTATCCCTAATTTTTGCCCGAACCTTCATCATTTTTTTTTCTTGGTTCGCCGGGATGCCCATTTTTGCCTGGACTATTTTATTCTTTTCGTCCAGCGGGTCTCTTTATACGAAGTATTTTTTAACTGCGTCCGCATTCACAGGGGACGGAAAATCCTCACCATCCATGGTCATCAACAACAAGGCTCCGCCAGAGAAAACCTTCTTGACCACGAATGGACCTTCATAATTGGGTGTCCACTTGCCCCTACGATCGTTTTGAGGAGGAAGAGTCCTTTTCAGCACCATATCTCCTGCGTGATATACCCGAGGTCGTACCTTTCGGTCAAAAGCACGCTTCATCCGCTGCTGGTACAACTGCCCATGACAAATGGCTACCAGCCTCTTTTTCTCAATTAGCCTCAACTCTTCGTACCGAGTCCATACCCACTCTGTCTCTTTCAATTTCACGTCCATCAGGACTCTCAACGACGGAGTCTGGACCTCGACTGGTAGCACAGCTTCCGTGCTATATACAGCGAGAGAGGCTTTGCCCTAGTAGACGCTCCGAGGTTAGACAGAAGTCATTTGATATGGAAATAAAATTGCACAAGTTGATCATCCAATGGTGTGACACAAATTGTCACACCATGCTAACATATACATAAAACAGAAATGGAGCATGGGAAAAATGTCAAACCAAAACCAAAATGTCAATTATCATGTGAAGAATCATCATGCAAAATTTCATGTCCATTGGATTAAAATCAAGCATTTCACAATAGAAAGAGTAAGGCAAGGTCACAAATGCACCTATGTTCAATTAACCTAGAGCAAACAAAATTCCAGCCATGCATAACTTCAAAATTCACCATCACAAAAAACTAGACAAACAGAGGATCATTTTGCAAAAAATTGGGAATGATTTGAGGCATTTTTCAATTTGATATGATTTTTAGAAGTTAACAAAAAAAATGAAATGAAAATGAGCAAAGCATATGGAAATTGGAGGGAAAAGGCTCATGAGGAATTATTTTGAATTAGTGCTGCCACCAGGATTCGAACTTGGTCCGAATTTGAAACAAACGCCCCAGGCCAATACGCTACCGTTTTGCAGCGAACCCTAGCCTCACGCTAGCGATGGAAATCAACCGACGCAAGGCGGACGCTACGATATAGATCTTCATCTTCCTCACGAAGATGAAGATGAACAGCATGAAGTTCATCAAATTTTTTCCAGAAATTCCAGAATTTCGCAGAATTTTACAAGTCCCTGTGGGATCGATATCTTTTAAAACTACGCGATAGAACTGTGCACTTGCAGTTTGTACCCCAAATTTGACTCATAAAGTCGCGATCAAGTTTTTGGCGCCGTTGCCGGGGACTTTTATTTTGTCGATATCGTAACTCTTCTGTTACGCTGTAGAGACTAAGGCTTATTTTTTTTTTTATTTCTTTCGTTGATTTGTATGCCACACACTCGCTCACAAGGCGAGCCGTTCTACTTACGAATCAACGACATCAAACTATATCTCCGAGTCTTACGACGAATTCGGGAATATCGTGCTGCAAACAATCTCCCTCCAACCGAAATTCCTGATCTCAAAAATCTTCTTCCTTCGCCGATACCCGAGATGGCAGAACCAGCTCGTGCTCTTCGAGATTACGCCGCTCCATCGCAAGATGAGCCGCATTCGAGTATTGCTCCACCCGCAATCGAAGCAAACAACTTCGAACTTAAACCTTCATTGTTGCCAGCAGTGCAACAGAACCAATTCTCTGGAAATCCTACCGAGGATCCAAACCTTCATTTATCCGTATTTGTCCAATACGCTGATACTGTTAAAGCTAATGGTGTCACTTCAAAGGCAATTCGACTTCGTCTCTTTCCTTTCTCGTTAAGAGATAGCGCTAGAATATGGCTTCAGTCTCTTCCTTCCAACTCAGTCACCACATGGAACGAGTTGAAGAAAGTCTTTCTTGCCCGATATTTTCCGCCGAGCAAAACAGCTATGTTAAGAGCCCAGATAAATGGATTTAAACAGAAAGATAACGAGTCTCTTTTCGAAGCATGGGAAAGGTACAAAGACATGATGAGACTTTGTCCACACCATGGTTTAGAGGACTGGTTAGTGATTCATACCTTCTATAATGGTCTCTTGTACAACACGAGGTTAACAATAGACGCCGCCGCAGGTGGCGCACTTATGAACAAACCTTATGCTAATGCTTATCAACTTATCGAGAGCATGGCCCAAAACCACTATCAGCGGGGAAGCGAAAGAACAACGGTAGAGAAACCTCAAACGAAAAGTGCCATGTACGAGATAAGTAACCTTGATCATGTTAATGAAAAAGTGGAAGCTTTGGCCCAGAAAATTGAAAGTTTAAATGTATCACCTCCAGCCACTGTGGTTGCCATAACTCAGAATTGCGAAGTCTGTGGAATCCAAGGTCACACTCCTGCAGATTGTCAACTCCTAACAGGAATCCAAGCAGAGCAAGTGAATTATGCTCAAGGAAATCCCTACTCGCATACCTATAACTCCAACTGGAAGAATCATCCTAATTTTTCATATAAGAGTAATAATGCCTTATACGCACCTGGACAAGCTCCAAATCAAGCCCCAGCTATACCTCCTGGATATCAAAAGCCGATCCCATCTACACCTAACAATAACGTTCCTAGGAAATCCAACTTGGAAATCATGATGGAGAACTTCATAGCTTCTCAACAGTAAACCAATAAAGATTTCTTAAACCATAATGTACACACTGGCGAACAAATTAAACAACTAGCAAGTAAAGTAGATGCCTTGGCTACCCATAACAAAATGCTGGAAACACAAATATCACAAGTAGCTCAACAACAAGCGCCTACTGCTGCCCCAACTGGTACATTTCCTGGACAGCCCCAACCTAACCCGAGAAGCCACGCTCATGCAATCATACTAAGAAGTGGAACGGAAGTGGAAGGACCGTCTGATCCAAGGATAGAAAACCAAAACTCTAAAAGGTCAACTGAGGAAGAAAATAAACCTAAGGAAAAGGAAGAGAGTAATAAGGAAACCGTAGAAAAGAAAGAACCTTATGTACCTCCACCGCCTTATAAACCACCTATCCCTTACCCTCAAAGGCTTATTAAAACCAAAGATGCGGGCCAATTTAAAAAATTTGTTGACCTACTGAAACAATTAAACGTCACAATTCCTTTTACAGAAGTTATTACGCAGATGCCCTCATATGCTAAGTTCTTAAAAGAAATTCTTTCTAATAAAAGGAAACTTGAAGAAAGCGAAACCGTTACACTCACTGCTGAATGTAGCGCTATAATCCAGAATATGCCTCCTAAACTTAAAGATCCAGGTAGTTTCTCTATACCCTGTCACATAGGTCAATTCTAGCGGATCGTTCTGTTAGATATCCTATAAGAATTCTTGAAAACGTTCCCGTGCGCATAGGTCAATTCTACATTCCAACCGATTTTATAATTATGGACATAAGAGAAGATGAAGTTACACCCATTATATTGGGAAGACCATTCTTAGCAACTGCCGGTGCGATCATAGACGTAAAATGAGGACGACTCACTTTCGAAGTAGGAGAAGAGAAAATTGAGTTCATTCTTTCCCAATTTTTGAAAGCACCTGCAATAGATGACACATGTTACTTCATGGATATCATCGATGAATGCATAAAAGAAACAGAGTTAGAAAATGACAAATCATCTGACTATCTTGTAGAAGACAAACTCAACCAATGTTTAGCAATAACACCGGATCCCACGCAATGCCTTAAGAAACCAACCCTAGACCTGAAAACACTTCCCAAAAATCTGAGATATGAATTCCTAGACTTAGAACTTGAACGACCAGTGATAATTAATGCAGACCTAGGAAAACTCGAAACCGAAAAACTCCTGCATATCTTAAGAAAATATCCAACCACACTAGGATACAACATCACCGACCTTAAAGGAATAAGTCCTTCTATTTGTATGCACCGCATCCTGCTAGAAGAAGACTGTAAAACTTCTAGGGAACACCAGAGGAGACTAAACCCGATCCTGAGTGAGGTAGTGAAGAAGGAAATAACCAAGTTATTAGAGGCAGGTATTATATATCCTATATCTGATAGAAAATGGGTTAGTCCGGTACACGTAGTACCAAAGAAAGGAGGTATAACAGTTATTGAAAATGAAAAAGGAGAAACTATAACCAAACGAATCGAATCGGGATGGAGAATGTGCATTGACTATAGGAAACTAAACAAAGCAACCCGAAAAGATCATTTCCCTTTACCATTCATTGACCAGATGTTAGAACGATTAGCAAAACATTCTCATTTCTGCTATCTAGACGGTTATTCAGGCTTCTTTCAGATACCAATTCATCCTGATGACCAAGAAAAGACAACATTCACGTGTCCTTTTGGCACTTTCGCTTATAGACGAATGTCATTTGGCTTATGCAATGCTCCCGCAACCTTCCAAAGGTGCATGATGGCAATATTCGCCGATTTTCTCGAAAACATCATGGAGGTATTTATGGACGATTTTTCCGTATGCGGACAAAGCTTTGAAGAATGCCTTGAAAACCTAGAAAAAGTTCTGGAACGATGTGTAAAAGTAAACCTAGTACTTAATTGGGAAAAATGTCACTTTATGGTACAAGAAGGAATTGTTCTAAGACATATCATCTCAAATAGAGGAATTGAAGTAGACAAAGCCAAAATAGAGGTAATCGAAAACCTTCAACCTCCGAAAACTGTGAGAGAAGTACGAAGCTTCTTAGGACATGCCGATTTTTACCGACGATTCATTAAAGACTTCTCTAAAATAACTAAACCTTTGACCGGACTATTGATGAAGGAGGCTGAATTCATATTCGACAATAAAAGTTTAGAAGCATTTCAAACGCTTAAACAAGCATTGATCTTCGCGCCCATAATGCAGACACCAGATTGGAACGAACCATTCGAAATAATGTGTGATGCCAGTGATTACACTGTGGGTGCTGTTTTAGGACAACGAAAGGATAAAAAGCTTCACGTCATATATTACGCAAGTAGAACTCTAGGTGAAGCACAAATGAATTACGCCACAACCGAGAAAGAACTTTTAGCAGTAGCATTTGCGCTAGATAAATTTCGTTCTTACTTGGTCGGAGCCAAAATAATCATTTACACCGACCACGCTGCTATCAAGTACCTCTTAACAAAAAAGGATGCTAAACCTAGACTCCTAAGGTGGATTTTGTTGCTACAAGAGTTCGATTTGGAAATCAAAGACAAGAAAGGAACTGAAAACGTAGTAGCAGATCACCTCTCTAGACTCGAAAACCTGGAACCGGAAAGAACATCGATCAACGATGATTTCTCGTACGATAAACTTATAGCTACTTTGGAAGAAAATAAAGCTGATAAACAGGTAGAAACCACCTTAGCTATATGTGCTACACCATGGTACGCTGATCTCGTCAATTATTTAGCTGCCAGAATAGTTCCACCTACTTTATCCTACCAGCAAAAGAAACGATTCTTCTATGACATAAAACACTATTATTGGGATGACCCTTTACTTTTCAAAAGAGGCTCCGATGGTATTTTCCGTCGGTGTATACCCGAAGAAGAGGTAGAAAATATAATCCAACACTGTCACTCCGCTCCTTATGGTGGACATGCAAGTACATCCAAAACCTGCTCCAAAATCCTACAAGCCGGTTTTTATTGGCCGAATATATGGAAGGATGTGCATGCGGCTATCAAGAAATGTGATGGATGTCAACGCACAGGAAACATATCTAGACGTGACGAGATGCCACAGAAAGGCATTTTGGAAGTAGAGATTTTCGACGTGTGGGGAATAGACTTCATGGGACCTTTTCCGTCTTCTTTCGGTAACAAGTACATACTCGTAGCGGTTGACTACGTATCAAAATGGATTGAAGCTATAGCTTCTCCAACAAACGACACACGAGTAGTAACTAGACTCTTTAAGAATATAATATTTCCAAGATTTGGTGTCCCGAGAATAGTAGTCAGTGATGGTGGATCACATTTCATATCTAAGATACTCGAAAAACTACTGTTTAAGTATGATGTGAGACATAGAGTAGCGACACCCTACCACCCTCAAACCAGTGGGAAAGTGGAAGTGTCTAACAGAGAAATCAAACAAATATTGGAAAAAACAGTCGCCACCTCAAGGAAAGACTGGTCATTGAAATTACCAGAAGCTTTATGGGCATATCGAACCGCTTACAAAACTTCCATAGGGACAACCCCATTTAAGCTTATTTATGGAAAATCCTGCCACCTCCCGGTAGAATTGGAACATAAGGCCTACTGGGCTATTAAAAATCTAAATTTAAACTATAAGGCCGCCGGTGAAAAGCGAGTCCTTGATATAAACGAACTAGAGGAACTCAAACGAGACGCTTACGAAAATGCCAGAATCTACAAAGAAAGAACAAAACAATGGCATGACAAGCGCATATCAAGA
Organism: Lathyrus oleraceus; assembly: GCF_024323335.1. Lineage (NCBI taxonomy): Eukaryota > Viridiplantae > Streptophyta > Magnoliopsida > Fabales > Fabaceae > Lathyrus > Lathyrus oleraceus. The sequence continues at coordinate 270,287,875 of NC_066582.1, forward strand.
AAAATCTTCAAACAAGGCGATACAGTCCTGTTATTTAACTCTAGGCTAAAGTTATTCCCGGGAAAACTACGATCTAGATGGTCAGGTCCATTTCAAATTACCAATGTTTTCCCCAGTGGAGCGGTGGAAATTAAAGGAAAATCCATTGAACCGTTTATCGTAAACGGGCAGCGTCTAAAACATTATCATCATACAGAGAACATTGAAGATTCACAAGTCCTGCATTTAGACGTAGTGCCTCCAGAATTTATAGATTATATTTGATAGTTTTTGTCGAGCTTGCGACATTAAACAAAGCGCTTAGTGGGAGACAACCCACAAATATTTATATTTTCATTTCTTACTTAATTATTCTTTTAAAATTTTATTTAGTATTCATTCTTAATCTATTTTAATTTTTCTTCTTCTATTCTTTCGGCATTTGGCCAAATCCTGACTAAAACTCTTGTTTTTCCTTTCTCTAGCTAACACTAACCTGATGGGACAAATTGATCGTATGGGTATCAAATTCAGAGGGAAAGCTCAGAAACAAAGGTTTGAGGAACTAGCAGAAAGAGAGATGCTACCTAGTTTGTATGCTGATGATTGGGCAATGACTGCCCTTGGACTAAGAGAGAGTGTCTTGTATTTGCTGAGTCAAATAGGGTGGGAAACCACTCCTATCCGTAGACAATTCGTCACTTACCGGAGACTGACTCTAAAATTCCTTAGTTCTCTGATCTATCTACCCAGTCATGGAAAAGGAATAAGCAGAGGTTTTATTCAGTTCAGAATGTTCAACATGGAGTATCAATTTAACATTCAAGATTTTACCACCCTTTTAGGTTTCCCTACCTCTTTTGATACATTCACAGTGAGCCAAGAAGACCTTTTTGAATATAGAGAACTTGAACATTTTTGGGGAAGCTTGACTGAAAATGACGATCCCGAGGAACATGAGTTTCTTTCTAGAAACATACATAACCCGACCTTTCGTTATTTCCATAAGATCCTGGCCCACACCCTTTTCGGGAAGAAGTCAAACAGTACCTCAGTTTCACGTGATGAACTCTTCATCATATTTTGTGCTTCCCAGAACCGTCCAGTAAACGGTGCCACTTTTATGTTGGCAAATTTTGACCACCTTATCCAAGATGAACGAGCACCAATTCAAATAGGCGGATTGATAACCATGATTGGTAATACTATCGGATTACGTCAGCCTATGCTTGACTTAAGCCCTTTCTGTGGCATTGCGACTATGAGTATACCCTTCCTCTTCAACATTATGTTTATAGAAAACCTAGGGTCTGAAGAGTTTGAGCTTATAATTAACAACCAAGTTCTTTGCCTATTCACCTTGCCTAGTCCAAGGACTAGTGTTCACAACCGCAATAACTGGCTCTACAATCTGAATGCAACACCCTCTCCTGCTAGATCTACTGAATCCATCCAGGACTATGAGATTTGTGACGACCAAATCCCTTATGCTGAATCTGACCCTCAGACACCATCTGGTTATTATGATATTGACCCTCCTCCTCAACCTGTCCCGACCGAAGAATCGGCAATACCCGATCTTAGACATCATGTGCCCAGAGCTAATTATAACACCACCATTCAGGCTTTGATGTCAGAACAGGACGCCCTCAGAGAAGAGTTAGCTAACATGGGACAAGAATTTTTGGGATATATGAACAGTATGACAAATCAGTTCCACGAGTTGCTAAACCGTGTTAACTCCTTTGCTCCTCCAGCCAGAGATCCTGCAAGTGGCTAGAAGTTGTTTTTCTCAGTTACTTAGTTTTAGTTTAGACTATTCATTAGTTTTTACATTATTTTTAATATTAGTATTTGTTTCTCTTTCACATTTTTGTTTTTGTTTTCCAATGTTACATTATGATTATTTTATGAAGCTATTGATCTATTTTACTTTATTATTACTTATGCAATATCTATCAATAATGCTCTCTACTGTTGCATGCAAGGCATTTTAAAAGTATCACAATAGCAAAATAAAATAAAACATTTGCATAACAAAATAACAACAATAAAATATAATGGTAAAAACAAAGTATGTTGCCAGAATGACTGTGTGACGAGCGTCAGACAATCCATTACGGTCGTCACACCAAGTGCCTGTGACGCCCGTAACACCCCTGTCACGAGCGTGACACCTTCTGACTATGTGAACGTTACTAAGCGTTGGGACACGACCGTTACACCATCCCACCTTTTTACCTTCCCCATTTATTCACATTTACCCATATTTATTTACTTTTCAACCACTCCCTTTCCAACTTCCAAAATTTTTCCTATAAATACCCACCATACCTTTCTCCATACATCACAAACCATTCTATAAAATCAATCTCATTTCCCTTCTCTCCTTATTACCTCTTTCAAACCACTTATCGGTATGGCGGGAAACCAAGATTTCGGAAATATCATCTTCCGATCCGAAGATGAAAATTATCAAAGGGAGCAGTTTGAGCGTTTCCAACAGCGAGGCGTCCAATCCACCAGGTATCCTGATTTACATTGTTTACAACAATTAGGATTACTTCAAGGTATAGAATGGATGCTCCGCCTTGCTGGTTTAACCTTTCTGTGCACTCACATTCAACCTACCTATCCATCCCTAACCTTAGAATTTTTAAGTTCCTATTCGTACAACACTCCCACCGGTGAAGACGAGTACTTAACCGGTACCGCAACCTTCCGTTTGTTCAACACCGAGTACTCCCTATCCCAAAACCAATTGAGTACCATGCTACAGTTCCCCGTAGAAGGTCAAGTCCACCCGAGAATCCCTCAGAATTCCCAGTGGCACATACACGCCTTCGACCTCTTTAGGAAAATATCCGGTGTAGAAACCAACAACTCGGATGTGCTCCTTGCTTCCCATATACATAACCCAACCATCTGGTACTTTATCCGCATCCTGCAAAACATAGTTTTTGGAAGACCGAACAACAGTAAAGTAAACGCCAAGGAATTATTCTTCCTCCAATGCGTCTTTGAAAGCGATACTCAGGTAAACGCTGCCTCCTTCCTATTTCATCACATACGCACCCTATGTGCTAGAGGCCGTCAACCTTTTGTAATAGGTGGATTAATAACCACAATAGCACTTGGCTTAAACCTAGGGGACCGACTCCAAAATTTAGAATCTTTACCTCCCCTATCTATGGATATAAGTTACTGTCGGTCCAGCCGTCTAATCAAAAACAGAGTAGGCGGAGGGTATTACCTTATGGTGAACAACCAGGAAGTCCCAAGCGTTGTTCTACCCAACATTGCCCTGACAGATGTCACCAATCCCAACTGCCACATCTATGATCTGAATGCTCCCGAAGCCACCGAGCCTACACAAGAAAACCCGCCTTCAGACGAGTTTGCCGAAATGGAGCAGGGTGATCAAGTTCCTGCACAACAATCAGTCCCGCTTAACCCTTCCGATAATGCAGCTGGTCCATCCTCACGACGTCGTCGATGAAGAAGGCCAGCAACCAACGACGACATCATGGATGCTATCGATGGTATGCAAGCGTAGAATCTCGAAGTGATGCAGATGATGCACCAGATGCAACAACAACAGGAAGCGAGGAATGCAATAACCGATCAGCGGTTCGCTCAGTTGCTCAGCAGGTTTGATGATTTGGAAGTACGTCAAAGATCACCAGGTCCAAGAACAAGAGGCGGCAGGCAGCATTGACTTTAGTTTCCTTTTCTTTTCTTTTTTTTGTATTTCTTTTGTTTTCTTTGAAACATTGGGGACAATGTTTCATTTAAGTGTGGGGGGGAAAACCGTGTTCTTTCAATCTTCCCTTTTTCAAGTATGTTATCTTTCCCTTTTCATTGTTATTTCCCTTTCTTATAAAATAAAATAAAATAAATTTAGATTTATTTTATGTTAAGTCCCTAGTGTGAAAAATTTCTATTATTTATCCCCTCAAAATTTTCTTGAGCCATAACAAAAAATTCAACACACTCAGTAAGTATAAAGGTTGCCTATTTCATCAAACTTGAGAAAAATTAAGACAAAAATTATTACCGCCCCAACGCTCTAAACAAACCTCAACATGCTAGATCAGAAAGGTACCTGTTATACAAGTCCCTGGATTTTTAACTTTATGGTAACCCCGAGTAGTTTATACAAGAAGTCAACACCATCTTAATAGCAAACTACGTGGAGGGCCGATGAATATAAGTGAATGATTCCCAAAATAAAAAAATATATATCAGGAAATGCACTAACTAAGTTAGGTGATCCTTACCAGATCATTTAATCTAAAGGTTGCAGATCATACAAAAACATAATACGAAAGATCCATTATGAGTTGGTTCAGCAGGTATCTGGTACTGAACTTGGCAGGGCGGACTACGGTCTGATCCCCCGCAATTTGCAATGGACCAAATAACGAAGTTATCCGACTAATGTACCAGAGCTTCAAGCTAAAAAGGGGATCAGAATCACTAACCGGTCACTCCACTATGTGCGCGAAACGATAAAGGGCTTAATGTGATTTCGCTAGAATGAAAACGGGTGAAATAGGAGTGAAAGAACTAGGCTAGCTATAATGGCATGACTCGAACTGGTTTGCATAAGGTGAGGTTACCTGAGGTTGTAACGGTAGTTGTTGATGTCAAGATTAAACTCAAGTTACTCCTAAACAAAATCTACTTGCAACCTAGTACGAATTGATGTGTGTTTTGAAATTTCATCTGGCTAAATTTTTAAAACGATTTCTATACTGTATTTTGCTTGAGGACAAGCAAAGGTCTAAGTATGGGGGAGTTTGATAACATGAAATAATATCACATTCTAGGACTCGATTTAATTAAATTATATTATTATTCACTTCAATTTATTTCATTTTATTCGATACTACTTGGTATTTTGCTTTCTATTTATCTCAGGTAGTTTATTTGAAGCACAAGTGAAAAAGGAAGAAAAGGAGGTGCAAAAAGAAATGAAAAGAAGCAAATTCCACCAAGCCAAAGCCCAGCCCAAAAGCACAGGCGCTGCGCCTGTGACGAGCGCCACACAAGGTGTGACGAGCGTCACGCCCTGCCTACTTGTGTTACGAGCGTAACACATGGTGTGACGGACGTCACACCATTCTCCTATATTTTTGGCTTCAGAAGCGCAACAGAGGCACGTTGAAGCTTATTGTTACGCTTGACTATTGGAACGTGAGGATTTTTACACGGAAAGCCTTTGGAAACCGTTACAAAAAGTGAGCAATATAAATAGTGGCTTTTGGCAAACCCTGCAGCTCTCTCGGCCGTCTCTCTGCTTCGTTCAATTTTTCTCTTCCAGCCGTGCAAGCATACCATTACCTTTTTACAGTTTTTGCTTTATTTGCAATTTTTTTTATTTTCTTTTCCAGTTAATCTTTAAGCACTTAATTAATTTTTCACACTATAGTTTCTACACCGGAAATCATTGTGTACCTTTTACTAGATCTAACCTTACGTTAGATCCTAGATTTTTATTCCTTCACTTTTTTTATTTTCCTGTCCGATTGAAGAATTCAAGAACAAATCCAACCGGTCTGTGGTGGAGTGTTCAAGACTGCTATTAATTACTCAGGTTCTTTAATTATTGTTTGAATTTATATATGCCCTGCTTTATTGTTTATTTATATTATTTTCGTGAGATGGATTTATTTAAGCATTGTTTAGGTCTGTTTAACATGTCCGGCTAATTTATTTAGGTATCGGTATGTAAAGTAAGCGGAATAAAGGAATCAAAACTAAGTTGGTTAAATTACGTTTAAAAATAAAGTCACTCTTTTTATGGTCTCAATTTACAGGTTTAGTAACAAAGTTTTTGTACGAGAGTAAAAGACATAAAGAGGTTAAATTCAATAGAACGAGAGTTTGAGTTTTTAACTGGACATAGTAAATTGAGCGTTAATTCTAAATCAGGGCGAAAGCAATTTTTAGAGTTAATTAAATTCTAATCTTTTTCAAAAAGTATTTTAAAAGTTAAATGTGAGGACGAGAGTTAAGCATTTGAATTTGATTATATAATCTAAGTCAACAGAGCGAGAGTTTGAGACGAGGGTGTTTAAACGATTAGTGTTTTCTTAAAAAGAGTTTCTATAGATTCTGTTGTTTTCAAAAAGTGATTTTGGACTTAACCAATAAGTGACAGCTGCGCTAATATAAAGTCATAGTCTATTCAACAGAGCGAGAGTTTGAGAAAAGACTTTTAATCAATAGTATTTACTGAAAAGATTTATTTTAAAAAACCAAGAAACCAACGAAGATTTGATTCCCTAATTACGACGAACTACATACCGATATCCGCTTAATTGATATTTAATCTAGATCTTATTTTAGTTTTAACTTTTCCCCCGAACAAATCAAAGTATCATCCGCCTTAGCTTTACGAAGTAACCTTAGAAAACGGTATATCGATTCATAAGTCCCTGTGGGATCGATATCTTTTAAAACTACGCGATAGAACTGTGCACTTGCAGTTTGTACCCCAAATTCGACTCATAAAGTCGCGATCAGAAGGAACTCGACGTTTACTGACATCGAACAATGATGTTTACTGACATCGAACAATGATGTTTACTGACACCAAAGAAAAGATATTCGACCAGACATTTACTGATGACTGGGAAGGAACTCGATGTTTACTGACATCGAACAATGATGTTTACTGACATCGAACAATGATGTTTACTGACACCAAAGAAAAGGGACATTACGGGGATCGACACGACACTTACTGGTATCGCAGGGATGACATCTCCATATGTCAAAACCAGGCAGACGCTTGCCGGGGACTAACTGGGAAATGCTGTTGCTCCAAAATCACGATGCTGAACTCCTCAGAGTAACACCTTCCAACTTCCATCTCGCACGACAGAAATCCTTCCTCCAATATCGCACTACTGGGGAATACCATTGACCCAACGTCACGATACTAAACTCCTCAGAGTATCATCTTCAAACTTCCATCTCGCACGACAGAAATTCTTCCTCCAATATCGCACTACTGGGGGGAATACCGTTGACCCAACGTCACGATGCAGAACTCCTCGGAGTAACATCTCCACCACCCGGCGAAACCAACTCTCAAACGGTAACCACGACTTGTGGCTAGCTGATGCTTGCAATGCTGAGGTTGATCTTCCAACCAGCGAAACCACCTCTCAAACGGTAACCACGGCTTGAGACTAGCTTATGCTTGCAATGCTGATGCATGATTTTTTTCTAGCGTAATGCTCCATAACTATGGAAATGCTACACAATTAGGCATGCAATATGCTATGCTTATCTAAATGATGAATGCATAAAAAGTATCCCCCTCAAGGGACCCTTCTAGGGAGCTCGAGGCACTCTGCTCAGGAACTCGACAACACTCCAACCTCCACCCTGCTGGGGAATAGCACCACTACTGGGGAAAGGATCACCCTTACCAGGGATGACCTCCACTGAACCCGATCCGTTTGGGTACTTCGCTGGGGAAGAATCCACCAACACACTCTGCGGGGAAAACAACAATCTTCGACTTGCTGGGGAAATAACAATCCCGACACTGCTTGGGGAAATTGCCACCTTCATTCCTGACTGCTGTGGAAACACCGATCCTGAAACCGCTGGGGAGATAACAATCCCGACCCTGCTAGGGGAAATAAGGAATATCTGGCACGGAACACCTGTCGACTTGTCAAACCCTGGTATTCACTATCTAACCACAGTGTCAGCTTTCCACTTTTGAGAGCTCCCAGACTCGTCTGGACTTTTCTGATTCATCACCTTGTATTCTCGACTCCTCCTTACTCCACGGAGATCAAACTCCCTGGATTCATACAAACTTTCCAGTCTTCAGACTTTGAAGAGTCCTCTTTATTAATCCTCCAGGATCGTCGCACGTTTCTCGCTGTCTTCACCATTCGTCAATTCCTTTGTCCCTGTTTGGACTCCGCGGGGATCTCTTGTCAAAAGCTTCACATCACAACCTGCAAGTGAGTGAAAATATCTAACAGCACCTGCAAAAGAGATCGTTAGACAAAAACGTGCCCCAGGCGTGCCAAAATTTCAACACCTGAGTCACTCAACCTTCCAAATAAGATTTCAGGTCTTCAATCTTATAAACATGCATCGGAAGGAACCTGTATGTCTTAAAATGCAAAGATTCTTTATCACAATAAACGGATGTTTTTGCAATCAAAGCGGTAATGAAAAACAAAAACAAAATTATTTGACTGAATATGCATTTTATTGATTGAAAAAGGTGTGGCTCATGAATGAGCAATACACAGGAAGCAATTCCTAAAAAGAGGTAATTGCGTACAAAAGGAAAATCTATCCTAATTGCAATGTGAAACTGCGATCTCATCGAGTTCCAACTCGGTTACACCCCATATGTCCTCAAGACTCTCCGCACTTTCTGCCTTCTGAACAAGACGCTTCCGATCGATCCCTATTGGGGATTATCCCGGTGTCTTAACCAAAGCAAATGATCATGCTGGACGCAGTTGTTCATTTCAATCCCTCTTTTTCCTGGACCGCCCTTTCGGGTTTTCAGTCCACCGGGACACCCTTTTTTGCCCAAGCCGTCTTTTCAGGTTTTCGACTTGCCGGGTGTACAGTTTTTTTTCTTTTTATCCCTAATTTTTCCCCGAACCTTCATCATTTTTTTTCTTGGTTCGTCGGGATGCCCATTTTTGCCTGGACTATTTTATTCTTTTCGTCCAGCGGGTCTCTTTATACGAAGTATTTTTTAACTGCGTCCGCATTCACAGGGGACGGAAAATCCTCACCATCCATGGTCGTCAACAACAAGGCTCCGCCAGAGAAAACCTTCTTGGCCACGAATGGACCTTCATAATTGGGTGTCCACTTGCCCCTACGATCGTTTTGAGGAGGAAGAGTCCTTTTCAGCACCATATCTCCTGCGTGATATACCCGAGGTCGTACCTTTCGGTCAAAAGCACGCTTCATCCGCTGCTGGTACAACTGCCCATGACAAATGGCTACCAGCCTCTTTTTCTCAATTAGCCTCAACTCTTCGTACCGAGTCCATACCCACTCTGTCTCTTTCAATTTCACGTCCATCAGGACTCTCAACGACGGAGTCTGGACCTCGACTGGTAGCACAGCTTCCGTGCTATATACAGCGAGAGAGGCTTTTCCCTAGTAGACGCTCCGAGGTTAGACAGAAGTCATTTGATATGGAAATAAAATTGCACAAGTTGATCATCCAATGGTGTGACACAAATTGTCACACCATGCTAACATGTACATAAAACAGAAATGGAGCATGGGAAAAATGTCAAACCAAAACCAAAACCAAAATGTCGATTATCATGTCAAGAATCATCATGCAAAATTTCATGTCCATTGGATTAAAATCAAGCATTTCACAATAGAAAGAGTAAGGCAAGGTCACAAATGCACCTATGTTCAATCAACCTAGAGCAAACAAAATTCCAGCCATGCATAACTTCAAAATTCACCATCACAAAAAACTAGACAAATAGAGGATCATTTTGCAAAAAATTGGGAATGATTTGAGGCATTTTTCAATTTAATATGATTTTTAGAAGTTAACAAAAAAAATTAAATGAAAATGAGCAAAGCATATGGAAATTGGAGGGAAAAGGCTCATGAGGAATTATTTTGAATTAGTGCTGCCACCAGGATTCGAACTTGGTCCGAATTTGAAAGAAACGCCCCAGGCCAATACGCTGCCGTTTTGCAGCGAACCCTAGCCTCATGCTAGCGACGGAAATCAACCGACGCAAGGCGGACGCTACGATGAAGATCTTCATCTTCCTCACGAAGATGAAGATGAACAGCATGAAGTTCATCAAATTTTTTCCAGAAATTCCAGAATTTCTCAGAATTTTACAAATTATATGTCGTTGGAAAGCTCTTTCAATGTAGAATTCAAATATCATATTTTCTAAGCCTAAATCTCCATGGATTTTCTGAATCGAAGCAAAGAAGTTTCTAGATCTAAACTTGAAATCATCATATCTCACTCAATTTTCATCCAAATTCCACAAAATTTATATCAGAATTCTCACCAAAACAAGATCTACAAGATTATGTACATAAAAAAAAGAATTAAAAGGATAAAAAATGTGACCTCTTGAAGAGCAGATTCTTGAAACGCACGATCCAAGGCCTTGAATGATCCAAATCAACTCTAGAATACTTGTAGTGATGTTTGATGAAGAGATTGAAGCTTGGAAACGTGTAGATCTAGCTCAATTTGCATTTTCCATCTTTGAGTTCTTGAACTTCAATGCTTGATTTCCACACGAATTCACCAATCTAAAGCTTGATTTGTACTTAATCCACACCAGAGAACAAGAATATGGAATAAAAATGCAAGGTTCTTTGAAGAAAATTCAAGTTTTGGTTTGGAGAAAAATTTGAGAGCTCTTGAAAACTAGATCTAGAAATGGTGAATTGTGATTTAGCTCTTGAAATTCTATTATGATTTAGTATATATACCATGTGCTAATCCTATTTTAATTAAAATTAATCAAAGTTAAGTTGAAATTAATCAAGATAAGGTGTGGTGACAAAAATTGAAATTTTGCATGGTGCATGTAGTAAATGGACGTGAACAGTGCCATGTGCTTGATCAAAGTCACTCAAAATCATCTTCCACACACAATGGCAATGGTAGAAAGTTCCCATGATGCACCATTTTTAAATTTATGATTTTCCCTCCAAAATCTTCATGAATAAGCAAGTGATCATATGTTCAAATTTCATGCAATGTGATGGATGTTTTGGAAACTTCATGTCATGAGAAGCAAAAATGCAAAAAGAACCACCAAATTTGGAGTTATGAATCAAAAGTTATGCCCTTTTGAAGTTCCATGCATCCTTGGCAATGATTTGACCATATCTCTTCAACCATTCATCATAAATTCATGATCTTGGACTTTTTGGAAATGGGAGAGAGAGATCTTCAACTTTAATGTTGAACAAAAATTCATTTGAAGCTTATATGATGATGTAAGATCAAGTTGAATTTGAACCAAAAACTTTCCATTTTTGGAAACTTTCAATTATAGGTCATTTTCCATTTTTGGAAACTTTTGACTTGACCTCAAATTCTTCAAGATAGGAATTTGACATGATTAATAAGCCCCCTTTGAACATGAATGAGATGTTAAAACTCATTTCTCCACCTCCTAGCCCTCAGTTGACTTTCTGTTGACTTTCTAGGGGCCTAGATGACTTGAACATGCTCAGATGACTTTGAGCCCCAACCACTTGATGAAATGGCTCCAAAATGAAACCCTAGCTTATACAAGCTCAATGAAATCAATATGATAATCTCCTTCTCAATAAAGACCTTATCTCCTTGAGAAACCCTGATTGGTAGAATAACACTAATTAGGGTTGACCAGAGGTCAAAACCCTAATCCCAAAGAATCTAAGCATGAATTCTAAAACCTTTGAGGATGACATAGCCATAATGATGATGATGTACCCTTTCAATCAAGATAATGCTCAACCTCCTTGAAGAACCAAGAAAACCCTAATTGAAGCACAAACCCTCAGATGGCTGGTGATCAATTTATGAGACCCTCAAGCTTGAATCTCTTAACCTCTCTATCTTCTGAGAAAGACTTAGGAGGATGACTTGTTTATTTCACATGATATGCAATATGCAATGACTAATGCCTTAAAAAATGGAATGCAATATGCTAAGCTAGTCCCAAGAGAGGAGGGCAAATTTTGAGGTGTTACAGCTTGCCATGGAAACCCTAGTTCATCTGTGTACCAATTGTGCCTTACTCATGAAGCAACCTCAACATATGATCAAATGCAATCAAGGGAAGTTCTTTAATTCATCATTTAATGCATATTTCAACTTATTTGAGTGTCCTCAATCATCAATTCATAAAGATATATGGTGTAGACTTGAGAAGTTGATTAGTCAATTCATCTGACTATTTTGAAGTACAATGAGACCTAACTTTTGATGTGTTTGTAAAATGGAGATGACCCCAAGAGAAAAAATGTTCTTAAGAACCATATGAACAACTTTCATGTTCATCAAAAATTAATTTGAAGCTTGGAAGGTCATCATACACTTCAAGACATTATAGGTCATTTTGACTGAAACCCTAATTTTGGGTCAACTTCCCAAGGACATAACTCATTTATTTTTCGTGATTTTGATGTGGAATCAAATGCATTGGAAAGCTTAAGATGTCTACTTCAAATTTTATATTGAGCAAGGCTAACTTTAAAATGCACGAATAATATGGCAGAATATGAGGCCTGTATTATGGGATTGGAAGAGTGTATTGATCTTAGGGTCAAACATCTTGATGTTTATGGTGATTCGGCCCTTGTTGTTAATCAAATAAAGGGTGAATGGGAGACGAATCAGCCTGGCCTCATCCCATATAGAGATTATGCGAGGAGGATTTCAACAGTCTTTACCGAGGTTGACTTCCATCATCTTCCTCGAGATGAGAATCGGATGGCAGATGCTCTTACCACACTTGCTTCGATGATCGTGGTGAGACTCTGGAATGAAGTCCCCAATATCACTGTGATGTGCTTGGATATACCAGCTCATGTATTTGCAGTTGAAGAAGTAAAAGATGATAAACCATGGTATTATGATATCAAGTGCTTTATTCAGAGTCAGATTTACCCGCCTGGGGCATCTGTGAAAGATAGAAAGACTTTGAGGAGATTATCAGGCAGTTTCTACCTCAATGGCGTTGTGCTTTATAAAAGGAATTTTGACATGGTTCTGCTCAGATGTGTGGATAGACACGAAGCAGACCTGTTAATGACTGAGGTCCGTGAGGGTTCATTTGGTACTCATTCCAATGGACATGCCATGGCTAGAAAGATGTTGAGAGCAGGCTACTATTGGTTGACAATGAAGTCTGACTGCTGCAAATATGTGAAGAAATGCCACAAGTGTCAAATTTATGTGGACAAGATTCATATTCCCCCGACACTTCTGAATGTGATTTCATCACCATGGCCTTTCTCCATGTGGGGAATTGACATGATTGGCATGGTTGGACCAAAAGCGTCCAACGGTCACAAATTTATTCTCGTAGCAATTGATTACTTCACCAAGTGGGTTGAAGCGGCTTCATATGCACATGTGACCAGGAAGGTGGTTGTGAAGTTCATCAAGAATCAACTCATATGTCGTTATGGTGTGCTAGATAAGATCATTACTGATAATGGATCTAACTTGAACAACAAGATGATGAAATAACTGTGTAACGAGTTCAAGATTGCACATCATAATTCTTCTCCTTATAGACCCAAGATGAATGGGGCTGTTGAAGCTGCTAATAAGAATATCAAGAAGATTGTCCAAAAGATGGTTGTTACATACAAAGATTGGCATGAGATGCTGCCATTTGCTTTGCATGGATACCGTACATCTGTCCGCACTTCAACAGGGGCAACCCCTTTCTCTCTTGTATACGGCATGGAGGCTGTGCTCCCAGTAGAGGTGGAGATCCCATCAATGAGAGTCTTGATGGAAGACTAGTTGACTGATGCTGAATGGGTTCAGAGTCGTTATGACCAACTGAATTTGATAGAAGAGAAGAGATTGACTGCCATGTGCCACGATCAATTATATCAACTAAGCATGAAGAAAGCCTTTGATAAGAAGGTCAAGCCTCGTGTGTTCCGAGAAGGTGACCTCATGCTCAAGAAAGTCTTGTCTTTCGCGCCTGATTCCAAGGGCAAGTGGACTCCAAACTATGAAGGTCCATATGTTGTTAAGAGAGCCTTTTCAGGCGGTGCTTTGATACTTACAACTATGGATGGGGAGGATTTCACTCGTCCTGTGAATTCAGATGCAGTCAAGAAATACTTCAGCTAAAAATAAAAACAGAATAGCTCGCTAAGTTGAAATCCCAAACGGGCGGCTTAGGCAAAAATGAGCGTCTCGGTGGATTGAAAACCCGAAAGGGCGATCCAGACAAAAGTTAGAGACATAAAAGATGAATATATATCCCGCTAGATTGAGTACCTCACCCTGGGGCAATCTAGGCAAAAATTAGGGATTTGGCAAGTAACTGCATCCTGACAAGACTTTGTTCTACAACTGTCCTCTGTCAAAGATTCTCGCTCAGCCATCGTCAACTGAAGCTTCAAATACACCGGATCCAGAGTTGGTGGAGAAATGGTCATTACGTTCAATGTAGCCCTTTTCCAATATATATCACCAATTTCAAATTTGTAAAGATCCATGGAGTCTTTCCATTTTTAGACTACCATTCCATCAAATAAATTTGAGCCTTTATCCAATTCTTTGCACTCTTATTTGTTTCTATTCAAACAAATGTTTTGCATGTTTTAATTGAAAAATATCATTGTTTTAAATAAATAAAATTTTCATAAATTGTTTTTAAATAAAGTGAACATTCACAATGACAAAAGGATACTTGGGACGACTTCAGTGCTCTCCCAAGGATGGTATGATTCCCAAAAGGGTAAGACATTTGTTCATATTCCCAGCATACTTGTATCCTCTTCATTATCTTTCAGGTTGTATCCTCCGCGAGCGCAGAAGAAAGTCATACATCCCACCAAATCCCCAGAGAGTTTAGAGTTTTGGATGCGATCTCAATCTTCTAGACCCCGGAGTTAGTCCTCCCTCACTTCGAGTTAGAAATTTCTCCGCCAGAATAAGCCGGAAATTCCCCAGCATAAGCGGAGTCATCATCAAGTTTGATTTATGGCTCTTCCCCTGCGGACTTGTCTACTTTTGATCTATAGAGAATTTTCTCCTCGACCATCCTCGGCAGGGTTGATCCCACTTTTACTCCCCAGTATGGTCACTAGTAGGATATCCCCAGTAGTTTGCCTACGGGTACTCCCCGATTCGGTCAACAACTGTGTTTCCTTAGTGGATTGTCTGATCAAAGCCTATTTGTGGTCTCCTCCCGAGCAAAGTGGTTGATAGAGATGTTTATCTTTCCATCCCCAGCGGAGTAGTGTCCCTTTCTCCTCGGCATATGTGATTTCTTCAGTAGTGCAAGAAATGTGGTGGCATCGGAACCTTCTGATTGGTGGTTGTTCCCCATAGAGTTTCATTTCCCTCTTCGATAATTTCCCCAGTAGAGTTGATTCTACGACGGATTTTATCCGTGTGTAGATCCCCCAGCCAAGACTCTGCCTGGTTGCAGAGTGGCATCAGAGCTTCTGAGGAAGATGTGTTGATCCTTTCCCCAGCTGGAGTGACTGGTTCTCCTTTCCCTGCAAAGATCTTTGCTTCCTGGTATCTGTTGCCCCCATCAGTTTGGATGTTCCCAGTGGGTCTGGCTTTCTCTCTCGAGATGTAGTACCGGATGTTTGTCCATTGATTCTTGGACCTGTTTGTGTTAGATATGTCTGTTTGTCAGCATTCATCATACATAAACTACGCATAGGCATGCATATTACTAACATTCAGATATTCATGTTGCATTCTTTGGCATATATCTTTTGATTGTTGTCTCCTGCTAGTTGGTGATATATTTCCCCGAGCAGATGTTTGTGTCTGATCTCTCCAGATAGAGTCAGCCCCATAGGCAGAAAGTGTCTACCCTTTCTCCCATATTTCCCACTGAGTTATGTCCTCGTGTGTAAGACCCCAATTTTGTCCCTAAGATCCCTCATGGCATCATACCATATCATATCATTGCCTCAAGGATCATTGTGCACCATGCTTGCTCCTCTGTGGGTGGGTTGTCTTTTGAGAGTGGCTCTTGATCACCAAGCATGTTTAGCATTTGTATATCATTGCTTTTAATTTGTTTACTAACCAAAAGTACAAAAATATTGTCATATAACCTTGTTACTTGCAGATGAAGCAATTCCAGGTCAAGGCAGTCAAAGGCATTCATTGAGCAATAAATGGTGGCCATTCTTGAGAATTTGGGCACCATGATCATTCATAAGAGTTCATATGAACCATGGCATCATTTTGAATCAAGATTTCAAGTGGTAGAGGCTTGAATTTCATCTGAGCATAGCCAGGTCAACTGAAACCCTAGAAAAGTCAACACAAGTCAACTGTGCATTCAATCATGGATTTGAAGGTGGGAGATGGTTAGAGAGGCCTCATTCATGTCCATACAAGTCTCATTTGACATTTCAAACATCAACAATGAAGAATTTGAGGTCAGATGAAAACTTTCCAAAAATAGTAAGTGACCTGTAATTCAAAATTGCCAAAAATGGAAAGGTCTTCTCCTCAAGATTACATGACCAAAAATGCTTCAAATGAACTTTTGTTGAACATGAAAGTTGTAGATCTTTCTCTCCCATTTCCAAAATATCCAAGAACATGAATTTCTCATTTGTGGTTGAAGAGATATGATCAAAACATGGCCAAGTGTGGATTGAACTTCAAAAGTGCATAACTTCTCAACCAAATGGCCAAATGGAGTGGTTCTTTTTGCTAAATTCCTCTCTTGAACTCTACTATCCAAATCATGCATTACATTTCATCAATTCTCATCATATTATTACTTGCATTTCACTTGAATCTTTTGAGGGAAAAATTATAATTTGAAATTGGTACATTATTTGAATAATACACCAATTCATTTAGCTCCAAAATGAAAATTTAAGTGAAATCAAGTGAGCCACGTGCACTGTTCATGCCATGCTCATGCATAAGGTGCAAAATCCTAAATTTGCCAAACACCTCCAATTCCCTTAATTTTCATTAGCATTGGTTAAACATGTTTAGAGTTTGATTAATAGGGAGTATATATAGTGAAACCCTAACAGAAAACACTAACCACAATTCACAAATCTCAGATCTAGAAATTTCTCTCCAATTTTCTCTCAACTTTTTCATCCAAATTCTTCATAAACATTGCCTTGTTCTTGATTTGTTCATCATCCACAAGCATCAGTGAAGGTTTTGGAAGCCAGATCTAGAAGAATTGAGCTGATTCGAGGACTATTGAACCTTGCATCCATTAATGGCAGTTGAAGTTTCTGGACAAAGCAAACACGATTGAGCTATTCTTCCTCATCCATTCATCTATCTCATCATTGGAGAACATCTCTTTCAGCTTTCCAGTACCTGAATCGCGCAATTCCATTTTTGTTGCTCCTTGAAGGTCAGAACTCGAATACTTCCATTCATGAAATTATTGTGTGCTTATGGTAGATCTTTGAACATAGAGTATGCTGAGCTTTAGATCCATGATTTTCGTGGAGAAATGACATAGTTATTGTAGTTTAATGTTTGATGGATGAAACTTCATTTGCTTGAATCTTTTAATACATGTTGATTTAGAACAAATTAGGTATGGCATGATGATGTATGTTGGAAGACGAGTCCATTGATATGCGCATTGTGAATTTCTGGACATGTTTGTTCTTGAGGATGAAGAACACGTTTGAATGTTGATGAACACCTAGGGTTTTCGTTTCCAGGCTGAGTTTGATCCTCATAGCGCGCTTGTGCATGCATTTTCATGTTATAGCTCATGCATTGGTCCAGGTCAGTGCGTATGTGGCGAATTGATTGGCCAGGAATGCTTCGCCCGTGCCACCTCAGTTAAGTGAAACGGTGCGTTTCACTTAACTGGCGCCTAATTCAAATTGGCGCACGGTTCGATCCCAGCTTGGGACATTTCCAAATTATGCCATTGCCTTTTATTTCATTTCCTTCATCCATATTCATATATGCTTCATACATGTTTTTTTTTTTCATTTTGAAAAATCATAACTCCATGAATAATCATCCAAATGATGTGAGATTTTTTGCACTTTGTTCCTCATGATGTCTACTATTTTATGAGTATTTTTCCAGAATTTGTGCTCGGTTGGAATTTAAATTTGCCTAGGGTTTATGTATGCATATGCTATCTTGTACCTTGCTTGCCATTTTCTTTGTGAAATGATGATGGTTGATCCAATGAGTGTGAAATTTGACAAGCTTAAACTAGACATCCTAATTGACGTTTTGGTGTTGAGTTTGCATTTTTTGCACTTTTGGTTGTTGAGATATGATCTGATTAATATAGGTGTGACAATGTGTGTCACACCTTGGCTTTCTTGATTTGTTGATTTTCTTTCCGATGCCAAATAAATGCCAAATGATGTGATTTTTTGGATGATGTTTCTTCTGTATGTTGAGATTGATCATGAATTTTTGTGGAATTTTTGGATCCATTTCTGATTTGTTTGAGATTTTTCTTGCTGGTTAGTCATGTTTGGACTTTTGATGAGTGTTGAACTTCCATGATTTGGGAAATGCTTATGCTTTATCATATGGATTTGAAATTTTACACATATTCTCGAGACACATTGAAGTTTATTGTGGCTTTGGTTTGAGTCATTTATCATTTGTCATCTCTGTTTTAGGATTGCCTTAAGTTGATGTATCAATTTGTGCTTCCTTTGAGCTTGGTTGTGCTTACATTGCCTTATGGAATTGGATTGCCATGCTTATACTTGTCCAAATGCCTTGATTTTTGGTGTGTTGATCATTTGATGTGCTCTGTTTAGCCATGATTTTTCTTGAGATTTATTGAGTCATTTTGAAATTAATATGCATTTGTTCATTCTGTTGCTTCAATGTGCTTCCAATTTGCATGCCTTGCCTTAGTTGATTTGTGAAATGAATTTGATTGATGCTATTGACATGAGACCTTCTGGATTATGTTCTTAATTGGTTGAATTTGATTCATGTCAATTTTCATGTTCTGTTTTGGATTATTTCTCCTTCTTTGACCCTAGGCTTTGACCTAGTGGTTTGCTTCTCATGTTTGAGTTTGTTTTCAGGTTAAGAAGTACTTGGCCATGAGGGGATTGATTCAAATTGCTTGAGTTGGTTTATTTGATTGATATTGACTAACCATGACTTGTTTTGCAGGATGCTTTTAGCTCATTTGAGTTGAGCTTGTGCCTTGCACTTTGTAGCCTTGCTTGTTTGATTGTGTATTGTCAGTTGACTGTTGGATTATCTGTTTGACTCTTTTTGAATTGTATACTGATTGAGTTGGATTGTTTTCAGGTACATTAGTTGCTTAAGTTCATTTTGAACTTTCTTTTGCTTGGTTGCTTAACCAATTAGGTATAATTTCTCTTCTTCATGTAGTCTGGAAGACCTGGCCTGTTATGTGGTCAGGCACCTGTCTGAAGTCCTCCTTAAGAGGCAATGCTTGTGATTGTTTACTCTTTGTGCCAAGAAGGAAAAGTCCTTTGATAAGGCAATTGGTAGATAAAAGAGATGTGTAGTCCATCTCCTACTATTCAGTGTGTCATCCCTTTGCTCACATTACATGTTGATGCGTTGTGGATACTAACCCAAGATCTATAGAGTCATTCTCTTGTGGAGAGAGTTCCAACTTTCTGAACTCCCACACATTCTATCATCTGAAGCTCTCCCTGACCAGGGATAAGAGCTATGAGGCACACTCCTCATTTCCTTTTCATCTGCTTCACCTTAACTCTCAATGTTAAGGTTAAGAGCGCAGCTTACCCCATTCCAGTTGACTGTAAAGTCTGACCTTGCTTGAGCCTAATTGCTTGTATATAGTGTGTGCTAACTGAATTGAATTGTCTGCTTACTTGATTCATCTGTGCATATCTGTTTGAGTGTGCCTTAGTGCATTTGTCATCATCATTTGTATGTCATTTCATAAGCTTTGCTTTATAGCATTTTTGCTTTGTCCATGGAGGAGACAAGCATAAGTCCATTACTTGGCAATTGTTCCAATGATATGGTGTGAGACTAGTGTAAGTCCATTGATTGGCATCTGGCATCATTGTTTTGTTTTAGGAGATTGGTGTAAATCCATTGATTGGTATCCAGTATCCACCTTTGTTTGTGAGATTGGTATAAGTCCATTGGTTGGCATCCGGTATCATTGTTTTGTTTTAGGAGATTGGTGTAAATCCATTGATTGGTATCCGGTATCCACCTTTGTTTGTGAGATTGGTATAAGTCTATTGATTGGCATCCGGTATCACCTTGCTTTGCATTTGCTTACTTGCTTTGTTGCTTATTCCTAAGGAATCACTTGAATCATCTTCCATATGATTTCAAGAGGTGAACACCTAAGAAGTTTTACCTCCTCACCCCTCCATTTTTTGTGTGTGTTTTCAAAACTCCCTTTTCACATTGTTAATTCAAGAACTTTGACAAATATTGTGCAAACATTTTCATCTCGTTTTCAAATTAGAAACCTAGGCTTAGGCCTTTGATTTTTCAAACTCCATTTCATAATACTTCTTTGAATTGAATTCTAATCATACTTTGACCACTTTTTTGTGAATAAATCCAAATTGGTTAATCTCACCCATTCAATTGTTTTGTGGCTTTGTCCATTGTTGATATGTTTTCATACATTAGCCATAGGTTTCATTTATCCTAGTTGGTTGATATTAATCTCACCTTCTTGTCCTTAGTGATTGAATTGTAAGACTTCCTTGCTTATTATAGGGTTAACCCCTCACTAGAAAGTTGAAGCTGTTCTCACGTGGTGGACTTGTTGTTTGTATAAGGTTGAGTTTTCTCCCGTGGATAATGAAAGACCTTAGGGCTTTTGTTTTAAAATGAACCCACACATATTTTGGAAGTCTTTTAGCCGAACTACGGCGTTTTGATCCTTACCTTTCATGGAAGGTACGTAGGCAACGGGTTCATCCGTTCAAACACAAAAATAATAAATTGTATATTCTTTTCTCATCTTCCCAATCATGTTTGCACAATATGTCATAAACAAATAAAATTTTATACAACAAGTGTGAAAAGAACTCCCTAGGAGTACCTAGGACGTTTTGGGTGCCTAACACCTTCCCATTGCGTAATTTACCCCTTACCCCGATCTCTGATCTTTCGTTAGTTTTCTATGTGTAAAACTTCTTAGGCTTTTGTTCTCTTTTTAGCCATTCCTTTGGATAAATAAAAGTGCGGTGGCGACTCGATTTCTTTGTATGCTTTGCTTTTGGTTTAATCAATAAATCATAAAGTGACGAATACACCGCTACATCGTGGATGATTGTTATTTTAGTTTCCTCCCAAAACATATATTGGGATGGATTTTTCCCCTGAGATATATCCTCATTGGGTTGAGTCTTGTTTCATTGTGTCTCTTTAGTTTGTTCCTAGACTGACTGCTCTTTTGAATTCCCCTGCAGTTCCCCGCAGTCTGGATGAATGATTTCTCAGTAACCAGTAATTGTCCATCTATTCCCCGACGGAGTCTGTGGCCTTCTATCCAGTAACCGGTAGTTGTAAGTCCTGTTTCTGTGGTTTTCTACCCGCATACATGTAGTTGTAAACCCCATTTTATCCCCTTGCAGAGTTAACCTTGTTTTGTTCATCCTAATCGATGACTGTTGCTCTTTCGTGGTTTTCTACCCAGTATCCGGTAGATGTAATCCCCTCTTTGTTGGTTATCTTTATCCAATATTCGGTATTGATATTCCTTAACTTTTTGAGTATATCTCCCAGTAACCGGTGATATATCTCCCGGATCATTGCCTTTGTCAATGTATCCCTGGCGAGTCATCTTTCATTTACCCTTGGCTGGTAACGATCGTTTCTCCCTTTGATTGGTCATCATTTTATACCTAGTATTCGGTATCCCGATGTCCTTTCCTTTTGGTCGATTTATCCTTCATTAACCCAGTAACCGGTTGTGGATAATCTTCCATGCGAGTATGTTGTCTATGTTCTGACGCTAATAGATAATATATCTCATGCGCTCTTTGGTCGAAGTCTTTTGTTTTTCCCCAATCGAGTAAGATTCGTATTTCCTTATGGAATCGAATGTCTATCCTATAATCGAGTTTGCTTTTCAGCCCTCCTTTCGGATGTTGAGTGTCTTGGAAATATTCCCCAATTCACGCTTGGTTGGTCACCTATTATATGCCCAGTAACCGGTATCCCTGGTATTCCTCCCTTTTCTGCTCCCTATTATGACTTTTTTGTCCCCCGTGGAGTCAAATTTCCTGAGTCGAAATATACCTTTTTAGGTCTTCCTCATATGTTTTTGGATGTTTGATATCTATCACCCTCATACCGGTCTTAGATGTTCATTCTCCCCGAGCATGTTGTTCTCTCACCCTCATACCGGTGTTTTGATCACAGGTCTCCTTAAGCTTATTACCTAGTAACCGGTAATACCTCATCCTGTTGTTTCCTCAGATGAGTCCTGTTGGACATTTCCCAGTGAAGTCCCTTAGTGGATTTTCCCAATTTGAGTCCGGATTTTTATCCGAAGTATCCTTTATGGATAGTTTTGCTGTATTGGCATATCTTCCCAATACATGCATCCTGGAGTCAACTCGACTCCTTCCATTGATTTATTTTCATTGAATTCCTCTCGTGTCTCTCAGCAAATTCTAAGCCGTGACCCGCTCACGCATTTTATTCCCTTTCTTATCCCCATTAGAGTCCCCAGAGTCTCTGTTCTATTGAGTGTATTACTCATATGGATTGTCAGTTTCTCCTGATTTCTTTTCTCTTTGTGGACACATATCTCCATAGAGTATTACCTTTTGCATACACACATTTGCATCATGAGGTCTCTCAGGGACCAAAATTCGTCTCTTTGTTATTATTTACACCCATTCTACCTCGTCGAGACGAAGAGTTAATCCTTCACTTCTCCTGGTAGAATGACCTTAAATAGGGGCATCTGTAAGACCCTAATTTTGACCCTAAGATCCCTCATGGCATCATAACATTGCATTTTGCATCTTGCCTCAAGGATCATAAGCATCTTGGCTCCTTACCTTTGGGTGGGATTTTTTTTTAGAGTTAGTTTGAGATCACCAAGTGTCATACCCCGATTTTGGCACTGAAAATTTTTCCCCATCAATCACTCGTTTGCATTCTTTCTTCATTCACCTTCATACATGTTCATGTTTACTATTTCATATTTTTTTTTACGTTTTTCACATTCCAAATTTACATTCATATTTTCTTCATTCACATTGGAAAATTTTCCATTTCATATTCAAGAAATTCCGTGTATTCATTCATCCATTCAATCATAATCATCCATTTACATGGCATGTGGATAAAGTATCCCATCACATGAATATCGGGAAGTTCTAAGGTACAAGAGAAAAATTTTATTTTGCCACAAGGTCACCCATTTTTCATTCACACCAAATATTACAATCATTACAAGTCATATAAATTACAAATTTACAAAAAATTGGCATTTGGACCAAATCCAGCCCATCCCCAAGAATCCCAAGGATCCTAATCCCTACTTTCTCTCTATTTATATACATTGAAGCTTAGGATGAAGTGTTGAAAAAAAAACATAACGTATTCAAGGTTCATTATCCTTTGTGGGTTTCAAGCTCAATGTGTTGTTGTTTGTGATACTTGCGACTTTACTTATTGATCAACATGAAGTAGGTGTTTCATTGATTATCAAGTCACCATGATTAACGGCTAAAGAAGGAGGATAGGATGTGATTCAAAATTATGTGTTTTGGAGTGGGCATGAACCTTCACTTGACAAATACTATTTTTGAGACAAACTATGGCTTGGTAAAGTTCACAAAGCTGGTGCAACAAGCAAGTCTTGCGTTCACCTCAGGATTGGGCCTTATGTTTGTGCTGGATGGAGCTTTGGAAGTTTCTGAGTTTAACTCAAGTGCATTCCAGAATGGTCCAATAATTCTACCTCTGATTGACAATAAACATTAACCTATGGAGCATGAACTCGGCGCTCTTGGTTAAGCATATATTCAGTGGACATCACATATAGTTGTATGACTTAGTACTGGTGTTCCATGGGCGATGTGCAAACAAAATGATGCTCATGATCCTTTTATCAATACTTGCAATGGTTACTACTGTGATTATTTCTCTCCAAACAAATTTTACTTCAAGAGTTTTCAAGTCAAGTTTCAAAGAGGAAGAGAGTGAGAAAACATCAGAGGCAATTGGATATGGAGCTGTTAAGTATGCTGACTGGAAGATCAATAGATTAACAAATTACACTTTCAACTTTGATCAGATGCTTAATGATAAGGAAAATACTGTTGTTTATTTGCAATATGCACATGCCAGGATATGTTCCATTATCAGGAAATCTGGTAAAAAAATATAGAAGAACTAAAGAGGAATGGGAGTTTGGTATTGGATCATGAAGACGAGCGTACATTGGCTTTTCACTTATTAGAATTTACAGAGGTTTTTGTGGAGTCCTACTCGAATATGCTACCAAATGTGTTATGTGAATACTTATATAATTTGGCTTCTATTAGCCTCAATGGAGACCTTATACTTCATAACCTTGCCTCTAGGCAAAGGACGACTGAACTCAAAGATCCCAATCAATAGATGTTGAGAGTTCTTGATTATTCTCGGGTTAGTCGTCACCTTTTTGTGACAGCTGGTGATGACAGGACAGTACATCTGTGGGATACAATTGGACACCAACTGCTGACATTAGCTTCTCTCCATCCAACGATAAGATCATTGTTGGTGCTGGCCTTATTATCATGTATCCAATTTGCTGGAACTTAACATCCTTGAGTTGGAGCTATGCCTTGTCACGCCCAAAACGTCATCACAGTAGTGGCAGCAGGACCCTACACCAATGGCCAGTGTTATCATACGACTGTCAGTCCCTTAAACACCACTGCAGTATAAAAACCAAAAGGCAAACTAAGATACCAAAACGCAAAAGGAACTTGTAGCAGCATGAACAAAGTGCAGATTGGAATAAACGGCATGAACAAGGAAAACGCAGAACTCACATCCAGAAATTAAAACTCACCCACAACTCTGTACAAATACATGAGCCCAATCATTGAACCTCTTCTGGACATTCTTCATAATCACCATTGAACGCTCAATTTCGCACCCCTTCAGATTTATGGTTAACTCTCTGAATCTTTGTGCAAATTGAAACGCAGTGCAACGTCCAAAGCAACACAACTGTGACCCTGCAAAGATCAAACCAAATCACGACAGTCAATACCCCAAAACCAAAGAAAAAATCAAAAGGAGATGTTGCATGTGGTTCACATCAGGTTGCGGTTTTGGTTTCCAAAGCAGCATTTCAATTTATCCAAGGCGCAAAACCAAGTGATTACAAAGTGCCAGTTATGTTAAAGATACAGGACATGATGAAGTATCATGGTAAGTTGGATGGCCTTGCAGACAAGCTTTGTACACCAAACATCAATGGGATTAATAATGAAACTGATCTACCGGATGAAAAAACAACAGATAGATCCGATTTGCAATTGAATTCGACTACTACACAATCGAACAAAACACTAAGAAGAGATTAGTGTCTGCAGAATGGAATTGGGATTAGGTTAATGAAAATGATTACTTATCTGTGGAAACACCCAATACGCCAAAGAAATGGTTTTCGCCTCTCTTTTCCCTTCCTACCACCATGCTCTTTCTGTTGCCAGACACATTTGGTTCAATACCGTTGATGTCAATGGTTGGCTACAAGCTTTCTCTGCTCACCCTTCCATTCGTTAAGCCCGACATGTCCTCCTGCAAGCTTCAACAACACAGTCATGAAATTAATACAATCCCATTCCCATGATTCCAATAACACATATCCTATTCTTATTCAAGTGTATCGAGTAAATTTGTAAGAAGTGATTAATTTTTTTTTACAAAGCAGTAAAAGAGTAATAAGGAGTAGAGGAGGGACCACCTGTTGAAAGAGGACAAAATTTCCCCAATATCCTCCGTACGAGAGCCTCCGCTGCACATTAGAGGAAAGAGATTAGTGGCATATAAAATAAGGACCACTATTCACATAAACCCTAGAAGGGAGCAGCTACTGTTCAAAAGGAAAGAAAAAACCCTAAGAGAGGCGGAATGAAATTCTAAAGGAACATCAAAAACCCTTACACCAAAAGCTCTTGCAACCATGCCGCTCAGATTCTTCATTAGAACCTGAATGTGTTTTGAGCTAAATTGCATCACCTCCTCACAGACGTAACAACATCACTGTAAACAAAAGAGAACGATCATGAAGAACTTGGAGTAGAAGTAGAGGAATCGAAGAAATAGGAAGAGTATAAAAACATATACATTTGCTTCCGAAGAATCTCGATCTGGTAGTTCTTTTATTCTCTCTTCTTCATTATGTCGTACTTGGATTTATGTTGATACCGCCGAATGTATGCGTAGTTCACTTTTTTTTTTCGTGCGTGATTTACGTCTCTGCAAATGATTTGTTATGCTTGGTGTTTAGGTTCGGTTTGTGATTAGGGTTCATGAAATCGGTATATATTGAGTGTATGTATTCCTTTAATACTGAAATTTGCTTTGCTTTTGAAGAAGAGAAGTAGAACTTTGGTTTTTTGTGAGCCTCTTTTTTTAGAGTAGAAGAAGTAAACATTTTGTGCAGAGAGGGAGAAGTTAAGGTGTTTAGTTAAGGTGTTTTGGGACTTTGGTTCTTTCTTTTCTCTAGAGGGTCTGGTTTATTCCCTGAGAGTTTGTTGATAACGAAGCTCTTGGCCACTGCTCGAGGTTGACTACCGTTTCGTTTCTCCCTCTGCATTAATGACCTGTTTTTGGTTACCCCAAGTGACCGTTCGTATTGGAGAATTTTTGTTTCCTCACGTGTTCTCCTGCGGAATGTAGAAAGGGTGTTGGATCTGGTCTAAGGTTCTGTTGACCCGTCTAGATTCTGCTCTAGTGGGCCTTAGGAGCTTTCAAGGCCCATACGCCTTGGGAAGTTAGTGTTTAGGTTAGTTTTTTTTTAAAAAAGAGAAAAATAATAATAAATCAAATTTTGTTTGATTTAGGTGAAGTTTTATTTTATTTTTTTTATTCCATCAATTAGATCTTTATTACCATTATTATTAATAACTCATATTTAATTATATAGTTTCACAATCTAGTTAATGAGCATATTTTCCTCATTATTTAATATAACTAGGGAAAAATTATTTGTTCATTTTTTTGGGATTTATGCGAACTATTATGTTTGTGTTTGTCCGTTCATTTGTACAAAATATTGATTTCATGTGTGTGGTACTTTACAATTATGATAAACCATTTCAATTTCATTGACAAAAAACCAAAAAAATAAATCACCTAATTCTCGATTCAATGTCGAGCCCATTTCTATACCCTTGTAAGTCGATTGCTTTTAAGCATCGCCATCAACCTCACATGGCTTACTCTTGGGCCTTCTTACAATGAGCTTTTAAGCAATACCAACTTAATTTTCAATAATTTCGAACATTTGAACATTAATCTCTTTTTATTTAATTTTTAAACCATTTTCATAAAATTGGAAGAAAAAGATTATCTTGGAGGGAATATCCAGTCATAATCCCGAATATTAGGCTCAAGCTGTAAGAGCTTGCAAGCCGTTAATATTCGTCTTCTCTTTAACAGTCTAATATTCAAATCGTTTTCTAAATAAAGCGTGAAGAAAAAGATTATCCTGGAGGGAATATCCAGTCATAATCCCGAATATTAGGCTCAAGCTGTAAGAGCTTGCAAGCCATAAATATTTGCCTTCCTTTTAATACTCTAATATTCAAAACCATCTTCTTAACAAAGTTGGAAGAAAAAGATTATCCTGGAGGGAATATCCAGTCGTAATCCCGAATATTAGGCTCAAGCTGTAAGAGCTTGCAAGCAATAAATATTCGTCTTCCCTCCAAAGCATTCGTAAATATTCGAATCATTTTCTTAGCAATATTGGAAAGAAACAGACTGCCTGGGTGGAATGTCCAGACGTAGTCCCGAGTACTAGACCCAAGCTGTAAGAGCTTGCAATTCATAAGTGCTCGTCTTTCAAACTCCAAAACACCTAATCTTTATTAAACACTTTTTTCAAATAAGATGGAAATGGAACGTGGTGTATACCGCGCACTCCTGAGACTAGGATTCGAGATGTATATCTCGCTCATCCAAGTTCTCGCCATTATTTAAAACACCTCAAACCAATCAATTCTTTTTCTCGCCGCCGTGCGATTGACTCTTAAACCTTTTCTCAAAACGAAAGGTACTTTGTTTCAAAACAATGCAAGGCAATGTTTTTCCACCTGTTTTGGGTAGTCCAACAATGTTTTCGTCGATTTGACACAAAGCAGCTTTCGCTAAAATCGACCAACAAACAAACATTTTCTACCCAGAACTACGTAAGCCTTGATTTCTCTTTTGAGATACGTAGGAGCAGGATTTGTAAATCTTGTCAGGCCCACTAATAAAAAACTTAGGTTTAGTCCTTCGTCAAAAATCCAAAAATATTCTCCTCTCTTCTATTCTTTCCCACTTAATAACTTGAAAAGCCTAACATTTCAAACTAACATTAACACACACAACTAACCTAATGGTTCCCGTTGAGTACAACGGACGTGAGGGGTGCTAATACCTTCCCCTCGCGTAATCGACTCCCGAACCCTGATATTTGGTTGCGACGACCATAATCATTGTCGTTTTTTCTTGGGTTTTATCGATATTTCCCCTTTCCTTTTTAGGAATAAATAAAGTTTGGTGGCGACTCTGTTCAGTCCATCATTGCGAGCGTGCGATCGCGCTTCGCAAAAGGTCGTTCTCTCATTTTTCTTGAGGTACGATAGATGGCGACTCTACTGGGGAATGTTGATCCCTAAGTGAGTCAAACCTAGTTAGGTCGTTTGTGTGCCTTTGTTTGTTTACCTATGTGGCTTTTCTTTATTGTTTTTACTATCTCTAGTGTCATATTGATATGAATTTGTTGTATTGGTTCGATTATGGTTTGGTACTTGGATACTCTGATTGCAAACCTTGTGGGAAAGACTTTTTACCCGAGTCTCGAGTAAAAACATAAGATAGGACGAGGTTGAGTAGTGCGGGTCCGCGAGATGTATTTCTCGTTGGGTCGGTACGAGAACCTTACTTAGAGTAGATTCTTGAGAGGATGTTGTCGCTCGGCAAGTAAGTTGCCGTAAGCTTCGATATTTTCTTTAGGATCCATGACTCTGAGAACCATTTGTAGAACCTTAGTTCTTTGTCCAACTAGGAAAGATGGTTGCGTAGTGTGGGTCTGCGAGATGTATTTCTCGTTGGATCGATGCGAGAACCTCACTTAGAGTAAATTCTTTAGATGGAGTTGATGCCCGGCAAGTATGTTTCCGCAGGTAGCAAACAGTCTAATGGATCCATGACTCTAGGAACTCTTTTAAAAAAAAACTTAGACCATACCTGGTGAGAACCATGTTCGATACAAAGCAATCAGACTTATCCATGCCTTAAGCCTATTGAACCTATACAAAAAAAATGAATTACATTCATACATTGCATCAACATCATAAAAAAGCAAGCTCTTTAGTTATCTCTTATTTATTTCAGGAATGGAGAACTTGAAAACGACAACTTCAATGAGACACACTTTCACGCTTAAGTACAAGGAACCTAAGTTGGACAGTCTGAAGGGTTTGATCTCTGATTTGACTCTCAGCAGACGTGATGAGTTCGGAAAAAACTATGGGAAAATTTTGAGCCTTCTAAATAAGAAAGTTGACTATGGAATTATCGGCTCTCTGGCACAATATTATGATCCACCTCTGCGTTGTTTCACATTCACTGATTTCCAGCTAGCTCCTACTTTGGAAGAAGTTGAGAGAATTGTGGGTCTCAAATTGAAAGATTTTAATCCATTTCCAAAGCTCGAAGAAGATATGGGTCCAAAGAAGATAGCTTCAGCCCTAAGTATCAATGTCCCGACTGTTCGAGACAATTGGGTTGAAAAGGGGGGTTGCGAAGGTTTTGCCGCGATGTTTTTGGAAAATTTAGCTCTAAAGTTCAAGAAAAGTGGAAATTGGAATGCATTCTATGCTGTGTTGGCTTTATTGATCCATGGGATTGTGCTCTTCCCAAATGTTGAAAAATTTGTGGATCAAGTAGCCATAGAAGTCTTTCTCTCTGGAAATCCGGTACCATTTCTCTTAGCTGACATTTACTATGCCCTTCACACTCGACACGAAAAGAGGGGTGGAACTTTGTTGTGCTGTGCTCCTTTGCTTTACACTTGGTTCATGCAACACATGCCCGAAGAAGGTCTTTTTGTGGCAAAAGAACTTAAGTCTCCTAAAAAATTAGCTTCTCTCACCGCAAGTTCCATCAGATGGTATATCCGAGAGTGGGAAACCCCAGACATTATAGTCAGTTGTGGGGAATTCCTAATGTACCGTTGTTGGGTACCAAGGGTTGCATCAACTATAACCCTATGTTATCTCGATTACAACACGGTTACTCCATGGATGGTCCTCCTGACGCAAAGGACTTACAGCCATTTGTGCTCTCTGACATCCAAGCCAGCAATCCTGATGTAAGAGCAGTACGAAAGGCTTGGTTAAAGGTTGAAAGAAAGGGTAAAGAGTTTGGAAAAAGAAACATTCTCGCCAAAGAACCTTACACTCAATGGGTGAAAGAAAGAGTTGAGGAAATCCAGTTGCCATTTATCTTAAAGGTTCCAGCTTTTCCTAAAACTCCTGAGCCCGAGCCTATACTCCCTGAGGACATGGAGAAACTCGCTACTAAGGTTAAGGAGCTCGAATTGGAAAATACTGAATTACGAATTCAGATGAACCGAGTTATCCTGGAAAATCAGAATTTGAAAGAGGAACGTAAGGGAAAAGCCCAAGAACTTGAGGATAGCAACAAGAGAGCCAGGCTATTGGAAGACCAGAAAGATGATCTTGATCATATCCTATTGGGTTCCACATCAGTGATCCGAACCAGGAAGGAAGAGCTAAAGAAAGCTGAATATAGGATCTGTGAGTTAGGGAGGCTGTTGGATAAATCCCTTATGGATAAAAAAGAAATTAAGCTCGACTTTGACGCACAGATTCGTGACTTGAGGGACGCTCTGAAGAAATGCGAGGAAAGGTTGTCTCGTGAAATACTCCAAAAGGAAGAAGCCGAAAGAAATTGTCACCATCTTAGGCACCAATTGGAAGAAGCTACTAGGAGGTTTACAATTTTGGAGAGCCAAGAAGGAGATGCAGCCTACTTACTCTTAAAGAATGACTGTGTGTACTGGAAAAGGTTGTATAGAGAGGCTAGAGCAACCTTAGATGAAGATCAAAAGGTCATTCAGAAACTCCAAGAGCTCTATGTTGAATGGAATGGCAAGTTCCACAACTTGGCTAGGTTTGTTAACCTCAACATGTTGGAACTCCCAGAAAAACTCCAGGAAGCAGATTGGTGCATGTGTCCAGAAAACACGCCTCCTCAAGTTTTCAATTTCGTCAAGTTTATCAAGAAAATGATGAATGAGCTCACCACAGATCTGGCTACGATCATGAGAGCTGAGACAAAACTTAAGTTTACTTGTACTTGAATTTGAATTGTTGGTGTTTAAATCTTTTTGTATTCGAATCATGTGTACTTGAAGTTAAATCCTTTTGTATTCGAACTTGATTTTGATTAATGGAAGTTGTAATTTTGGGTCTCAATTATTACATGTTGTTCTTATATTCTAACATTGCTGGAATAAATAATAAAGATAACTAAGAGTTTTGCAAACAAATGCATCCATACATGCATTCATGCATTTTCAAAAAAAAAAAGAGTCTCACTCCGCCTTTTCTTCCACCAGAGTTTCACGCTGAATTTTCAACACCAGTATAATACTCGCGCCAGAGCAAGACAGAGAATGGCTGAACAAGAACAAGAGAGCGCTCGAGTTAGAGCTGAACTAGACGAAATCAAAGGAGGCATGTCCCAAATGCGAGAGATGCTGCAAGCTTTAACCTTCAGGTTTGAGGTTCCACAAGCGACCGTTATTTCAGAGACCACGGGCCCAGCAGTGGAAGTCCCACCCCAGAGGACGTTACCCTCAACCCTTCCTTCATATGGGCTACCCTATGACTTCGTCCCCCGAGCGGAGGTGGCGCACGAAATGGGGCAATCTGTCCAACAAGCTGTGCCATTACCAGTTTACACCGACGCACGTCCAGTCATCCATACTGTGGTTCCACCAGCCGCCTATGCTAGGCATGTTCCTCATTACGAAGATCAAAACCACATGTATCAGACTGTTGACTCAACTGTTGCTGGTGACGAAGTAAGGTTTGAGGACTTCAGGGAGGTAAAGGAGAACATGCAGCTCCTTGAGAAGAAGTTCCGAGATCTAGAAGGAGACCACGTCTTTGGATCTGCTGCCAAAGAAATGTGCCTGGTGTCCGGGTTGGTGTTTCCAGCCAAATTCAAAACTCCAGATTTCGACAAATACAAGGGGCATACTTGTCCAAAGAGCCATCTCATCATGTATTACCGCAAAATGGCTGCACACGTGGAGGACGACAAGCTGATGATCCACTGCTTTCAAGACAGCTTGAGTGGGGCTCCTTCCAAATGGTATCTAAGTCTGGATCAGAACAGGATCAGGTGTTTCCAAGACCTGTCAGACGCATTCATAAAACATTACAAGTATAATATGGACATGGCGCCTGACAGAAGACAGTTGCAGAGCATGTTTCAACATGATAAGGAGTCCTTCAAGGAGTATGCTCAAAGATGGAGGGAACTGGCTTCTCAGGTTGAACCACCTCTTGCTGAGAAAGAATTGGCCGAACTGTTTATCGACACTGTCCAACCTCAATTCTATGAGAAGATGGTTGGAAGTGCTTCTTTGGGATTCTCCGAGCTTGTTGCTATAGGAGCTCGTGTTGAATATGGTGTAAGGAATGGCAAACTGGCGGCTGTAGCTGGAACTTCAAATGCCAATCAAAAGAAGTTCTCTGGAGGGTTTCCTAGAAAGAAGGAAGGGGAAACAAATGCTGTGATTGCTGGTCAAGGAAGAGTTCCTCCAAGAAGGAGACCACAATAATATCCACCTCAGCAATATGTTCAACAACCAATTCCCTATCAACAACCCATGTATCCCGTCCAGTATGCTCCGCAACCATATGTGGCTGCCGTGACACCTGCGTTCAATCAACAGCCTGCTCAGGCTTATCAAGCGCCTCCAATCGATCGACCAGCTCCAGTTCAACAACGTGCTGCGGCTCCTCCAGCTTATCAACAAGCACCAGCAGCTCCTGTTTATCAACAACCGAGAGCTCAAGCGCCGAGGCAAAATGCTCAAAACCAAAACAGAAGGCAAGGGGAGAAGGCGACCTTCAATCCAATCCCAATGTCGTACACTGAGCTTTATCCCTCCTTGTTGCAAAAGGGTTTGGTGGTTCCTAGACCTATGGGACCTCCACCTGACCGTCTTCCTCCATGGTACAACCCTAATGCACACTGTCCTTTTCATGAGGGTGCCCCCGGGCATGACCTAGAGGGTTGCTACGCTCTAAAGCATAGGGTCCGGGAATTGATTGAGAGCAAGATCTTGTCTTTTAAGGACATGGGACCAAATGTGAAGAGCAATCCTCTTCCTCCCCATGGAGATCCTGCGGTGAACGCCATTGAAGATGCATCTACTGCTATTATGGTTGAGAAGGTGGATGATGTAAAGACTCCTTTCGCAGCATTCCATGCCCGATTGGTGGAAGCTGGCCTGGTTAATGTTGATCATGACAATTATGAAGAGTGTGCCACATACCCAAAGGAATGTCAGGTGGTACGGGACAACATTCAAGATTTGATGGATAAAAGAGTGCTTCAAATATCCAGTGCTGTGAAGAATGAAGATGTGTTGGTAATTGAACCTTGTTTCAATTTACCTGAACCAGTTGAAATCCCTTACTATAGCAGAAGGGTGGCGCCTGAGAATAGTCATCCGTTGCCTGTGGAAATATGTATGCCCACGCCTTTTCCATATGAGAGCACCAAGGCCGTGCCTTGGAAATATGAGACTACTGTTGTGGATAAGGTTGTTGAAGGAAGTGCAGACACTGAAGTGATAGAAGCTGTAAGTGAAGATGTCACCAATATTGCAGGAATGAGCAGAATGACCCGTAGTGGTCGAATCTATACGCCCGAATTCAATGTGACTCCTCAAGGGCCAAACAAGGAATCAACGGTTGCAGCTCCCACTAAAGAACCCGAAGTGGTCCAATCCGAAGATGCTGTTGAATTCTTGAAGTTAATCAAGAAAAGTGACTACAAGGTTGTGGACCAGTTGCATCAAACACCATCTAAGATCTCTATTTTGTCTCTGCTATTGAACTCCCAAGCCCATAGGGAGGCTTTGTTAAAGGTGCTTGCTCAAGCTCATGTAACACAAAGCATAACAGTAGACCAATTTGATGGAGTAGTTGCAAATATCACAGCCTGCAATACTTTGAGCTTCAATGGAGAAGAATTACCTGAGGATGGACAAAATCACAACCGTGCTCTCGATATCTCGGTGAAATGCAAAGATGATGCTTTGGCGAGAGTTTTGGTTGATACTGGATCTTCTCTGAACGTGATGCCAAAGAGAACACTCGCCAAATTATCTTATCAAGGACCAGCTATGAAGCCTAGTGCCTTGGTAGTGAAAGCTTTTGATGGTTCCAGGAGAACAGTGATTGGAGAGGTTGAATTGCCCATATTGATTGGCCCTCATGTATTCCCGATTAATTTCCAAGTCATGGATATTAATCCAGCATATAGCTGCTTATTGGGGCGTCCCTGGATTCATGCTGCAGGGGCAGTTACCTCCACCTTACATCAGAAAATGAAGTTTGTAGTGGACAATCAACTAATCATCATTTCTGGAGAAGAAGACTTTGTGGTCAGTCACCTTTCATCCTTCAGATATATTGAGGCTGATGAGGACGCTTTGGAAACTTCTTTCCAAGCTCTTGAAATAGCCAATGCCACTTTTGTGGAAATGAAGGACCCTGTTGGGAAAGCTTGTTCATCTTTCGCTTCTCTGAAAAGCGCAAAGTCTAGCATCGAAGGAGGAAACCCTGAAGGTTGGGGTCAACTTATTGATATTCGTGAGAAGCATGATCGCTTTGGTTTGGGATATGTGCCTTCCGCTGCGAAAGGAGCCCGAGTCCCTACAAAGGACAACACCCGAAGCATCCAGGAAGTATTCCTCAGCACAGGATTCATCCATGGAGATCAAGTCAATGCAATTGAAGATAGCACCGCAAATGAAGATGAGCCATGTTTGGTTTACCGGTGTGAGACAGCTTTGAACAACTGGAAGGCGGTTGAGATCCCCGAAATTTTTCCTTTGTCAAAGTAATGATTGTTGTATTCTTCCTTTCAAATCCTTAGCTCTGCCCAAGGCTAATGGATCATGTTGTATGGGCCCCTTTTTCATTTTCAAATAATCATTATCAATGAATGAAAGGCATTTTGTTAAATTCTTTTTATTCATTTATTTGGCTTTCTCATAAGAAAATGGCAATCTTTTCAAAAACAAAAAAAAATATATTTCATTTATGCATTTTCTATTTTTACTTTTCTAAAAGAAATCAATCATTCAAACATGCAGAATAAACGATAACCCCGTTGAATCCAATGACTTTACTACCTCTCATAACTTTGACTCCCCTATCTACCAAGCGGAAGAAGAGGGTGAAGAAGATTGTTACATCCCCGAAGAACTGGCAAGGCTGCTCGAGCACGAGTCCAAAGCCCTTCAGCCACATGAAGAACCGGTGGAAACGATCAACCTTGGCACAGAGGAAGAGAAGAAAGAAGTCAAAATCGGCACCACGCTTGAAGCAAGCATCAAGGAGAGATTGGTCAAGCTGCTACAAGAATATGTGGATGTATTTGCATGGTCATACCAGGATATGCCAGGTCTAGACACCGACATCGTTGAGCACAAGCTCCCGCTTCAGCCAGAATGCCCGCCAGTAAAATAAAAGCTCCGAAGAACAAGACCATATATGGCTCTAAAGATTCGTGAAGAAGTCAAACGACAATTTGACACTGGTTTTCTCGCAGTGGCGAAGTACCCACAATGGGTAGCTAATATTATACCTGTGCCCAAAAAGGATGGAAAGGTGAGGATGTGCGTTGACTATAGGGATCTGAACAGAGCTAGTCCAAAAGACGATTTCCCCCTACCACACATTGATACTCTGGTAGATAACACTGCAAGATTTACTGTCTTCTCCTTTATGGACGGTTTTTCGGGATACAATCAAATCAAGATGGCTCCAGATGACATGGAGAAGACCAGTTTTATTACCCGTTGGGGCACTTTTTGCTACAAGGTAATGCCTTTCGGTCTCAAAAATGTTGGGGCAACTTACCAAAGAGCTATGGTCACTCTTTTCCATGATATGATGCATAAGGAGATAGAGGTTTATGTTGACGATATGATCGCTAAATCTCAGAATGAAGAAGATCATATGAGCCATTTGAAGAAGCTGTTTGAACGCCTTAGAAAGTTTAGATTACGGTTAAACCCTGCAAAATGCACATTTGGTGTCCGTTCAGGGAAGTTGCTTGGTTTCATCGTTAGTCAACGAGGAATTGAGGTAGACCCTGACAAGGTCCAAGCTATACAAGAAATGCCTGCTCCACGCACCGAGCGAGAAGTCAGAGGTTTCCTTGAACGTTTGAATTACATCTCAAGGTTTATCTCACACATGACGGCCACGTGTGAGCCTATCTTCAAATTGCTTAGAAAAGATCAAGTTGTTGAATGGAATTCCGATTGTCAAAGTGCTTTTGAGAAAATCCGTCAATACTTGCAAGAGCCTCCTATTTTGATTCCACCCGTCCCAGGAAAGCCATTAATCATGTATATGACTGTGCTTGAAGGATCAATGGGATGCGTGCTGGGGCAACATGACGAAACTGGTCGGAAAGAACATGCTATTTACTATCTAAGTAAAAAGTTTATTGATTGTGAAAGTCGATATTCACTTTTGGAGAAAACTTGTTGTGCGCTAGCATGGGCCGCTCGTCGTTTGAGGCAGTACATGATTTTCCATACTACTTTGTTGATCTCGAAGATGGATCCAATAAAGTATATCTTTGAGAAACCTGCCTTAACGGGAAGACTTGCCCGTTGGCAGATGCTTTTGTCAGAGTATGACATCCAGTACGTAACCTAGAAGGCAATTAAGGGAAGTGTGTTAGCAGAGTATCTTGCTCACCAACCAGTTGAAGACTATCAGCCATTGAAGTTTGATTTCCCCGATGAGGATATAATGGTGATAAAGGATCGTGAGATCCCAGGCCTAGATGAAGGACCAGAACCAGGATCTCGATGGAAGCTCGCGTTCGATGGTTCCTCTAATTACAGTGGTCATGGTGTGGGAGTTGTTTTGATGAATCCAAATGGTGGTTTTACCCCTTTCACAGCAAGGTTGTGCTTTGATTGTACGAATAATGTCGCAGAATATGAAGCTTGTATCCTTGGTCTTGAAGCCGCAATTGATCTCCGCATCAAGATCCTTGAGGTGTATGGAGATTCAGCCTTAGTGATCTACCAAGTCAAAGGAGAATGGGAAACTCGCGATGCGAAGCTGATCCCTATCGCGTTCATGTTGTGAAGATGATAGAATACTTCGATGATATCACTTTCCATCACATCCCAAGAGTAGAGAATCAAGTGGCTGACGCTTTGGCAACATTAGCATCAATGTACCAAGTCAGATTCCATAACGAAGCTCCACTTATTCGAATCGAGCGAAGAGATGAGCCTGCCTACTGTCAATTGATTGAAGAAGAAACTGATGGTAAACCATGGTTTCATGACATCAAGCGATATCTTTTAAGTCAAGAGTATCCAGAAGATGCTACATTGTTAGATAAGAAAACTCTGAGGAGGTTATCATCCAAATTCTTTTTGAGCAATGATGTGCTTTACAAGAGAAACCATGACATGGTTCTGCTCAGATGCGTGGATAGACACGAAGCAGACATGTTAATTAAGGAGATTCATGAAGGATCCTTTGGAACCCATGCTAATGGGCATGCCATGGCCAAGAAGATTTTGAGAGCTGGCTATTATTGGTTGACCATGGAGTCTGATTGTTTCAGCTATGCAAGAAAATGTCATAAATGCCAAATTTATGCTGATAAGGTGCATGTACCACCAACACTTTTGAATATTTTGACGTCGCCTTGGCCTTTCTCAATGTGGGGCATCGACATGATTGGTGCTATAGAGCCTAAGGCTTCCAATGGTCACCGCTTCATCCTGGTTGCCATCGATTACTTTACTAAATGGGTAGAGGCTGCTTCCTATACCAATTTGAAGAGACATGTGGTTGCTCGCTTTATCAAGAAGGAGATTATCTGCCTCTATGGAATCCCAAGCAAGATCATCACCGACAATGGTTCAAACTTGAACAACAAGACAATGATAGAATTATGTGAGAGTTTCAAGATTGACCACCATAATTCCTCTTCATACCGTCCAAAGATGAATGGTGTTGTTGAAGCTGCCAACAAAAATATCAAGAAGATCCTGCAAAAGATGGTGAAGACTTATAAGGATTGGCACGAGATGCTACCCTTTGCTTTGCATGGATACCGGACCTCAGTCCGCACTTCAACAGGGGCAACCCCATTCTCCTTAGTGTATGGGATGGATGCAGTTGTCCCAGTCGAAGTAAAGATACCTTCAATGAGAATATTGATGGAAGCCAAGTTGGACGAAGCTGAATGGATCCAAAACAACTATGATCAACTTAATCTCATTGATGAGAAGCGTATGACCGCTCTGTGCCATGGACAATTGTACCAGCAACGAATCAAGAAGGAATTTGACAAAAAGGTCCGTCCTCGAGAGTTCAAGGAAGGAGATCTCGTGCTCAAGAAGATCTTGCCAGTACACAAAGATTCACGTGGGAAGTGGACTCCCAACTATGAAGGCCCATACGTTGTAAAGAGAGCATACTCTGGAGGTGCTCTATTTCTCACAACTATGGATGGCGAAGAGCTCAGTCACCCTGTGAACTCTGATGCAGTCAAAAGATACTATGCCTGACAAATCCCGGTGGACTGAAAACCCGAAAGGGCGGTCCAGGCAAAAGTTAGGGATAAAAAAACATGGTAGCTCGCTAAGTCGAAAACCTAAAAGGGCGACTTAGGCAAAAAGGAGCGTCCCGGTGGATTGAAAACCCGAAAGGGCGATCCAGGCAAAAATTAGGGACAAAAGGCATAGACTGCATCGGTTCGTCACTGATCAACACAAAAGAGCTAAAAATGAAAGATCAATCTACTTACTCCCTTCAGAAGCGAGGTCTCGTGGAGTCATTGTTATTAGGGATAGTAGTAGTCATTGTGATTCAATGTAAACCTTTCCCTATTGCCATTTTCAAATTTGTAATATTCCATGGAGCTACGCCATTTGTGTGCTACCATTCTTGAATAAATACAAGTTTGCCTATCAAATTCTATCATTTGCTGTTTTTCTCTGACTTTCTTTGTTATGCAAAATGTCATTTATTTGTTAATAATGAATTTTGAACTCAAAGAATTTTTCAACATATTGAGAAACATAATTTTGCTTTGACATGTGGAAATATTAAAAGGAAATCTTTCGTCTTTCCCCGCAAGTCTCAAGTTGCAAGACTCCCCTTGGATGATCAACATCTATCTCTAGAGAGCACAAATTTATCATTCTCTGGAAGGATTATTGGGCCAGTTGTAACTGTTCGGCTTGATAGATCCTCCTTTGATGCATTTACTCACTCTTTTGGTTGAGTTATTGGTGTTGAGGATTCAGTACCTCCCTAAAGCTTTCCTTAATTATCAGTCTGTATATTGTCAGCATTTGCATTTCATGATCATTCATACATCATGCATATAAGTAAAATCCAAACCATGACCCAAAGACCAGTTGTCGCTAGTATCGTCGTTGGCATCACTACCAGTCTGTTTGTAAGTACATTTGTAATTGATATCTGAAGTTTGGTTGTAATCCATTGCTTCTGGTCAAAGTCCAGTTGTTGCTGGCAAGCTGGTTGTAATCCATTGCTTTTGGTCAAAGTCCAGTTGTTGCTGGCAAGCTGGTTGTAATCCATTGCTTTTGGTCAAAGTCCAGTTGTTGCTGGCAAGCTGGTTGTAATCCATTGCTTTTGGTCAAAGTCCAGTTGTTGCTGGCAAAGTTAGTTGTAGTCCATTGCTTTTGGTAAAAGTCCAGTTGTTGCTGGCAAAGTTGGTTGTAGTCCATTACTTACGGTCAAAAGTCCAATTGTTGTTGGCACGTACAGAGAGTTTAATTACCCTGTCTTTCCTGATGGTTCCGTGAAAGTCATGTATGACTTATCATCTTGAGGAATTTCCAGAAGCTTGGAGGTTCTTCGTGTTAGAAAGCTCCAATGATGTTCCTTTGTATGTTTTCCAATATTCTCAGGTCATGTATGAACCCATTGATAAAACTCCCTTTGATTTTTTCCCAAGCGATGTCAGGTCATGTATGAACCTGTTAATTGAATACTCTTTGAATAGTCAAGTGTAGTCAGGTCATGTATGAACCTGTTGTTGAAAATTCTTTGAACGTTCCTGTTTTGTCAGGTCATGTATGAACCTGTTGTTCAGCTTTTATTTCAGTATTACCAGGTCATGTATGAACCTGTTGCTGAACCTTTTGTTCCAATGTTGTCAAGTCATGTATGAACTTGTTGTGGAAGTTTTCTCAAAAGGTTCAAGTTTGTCATCAGGTCATGTATGAACCTGTTGATATACTCTTTTCGAATTTTTCTGAGTTTGTTAGGTCATGTCTGAACCTGCTGTCAGAAAATTCTTTGATTGCCGCAACATTGTGAGGTCATGTATGAACCCGTTGCTATTGAGCCTTTATTCCAATACTACTAGGTCATGTATGAACCTGTTTTGGAAGAATCTTTTTCTTTGATTATTCCAGTGCCGTCAAGTCATGTATGAACTTGTCGTGGAAATTTTCTCAAGGTATTCAAGTTTGTCATCAGGTCATGTATGAACCTGTTGATATAATCTTTTTGAATTTTTCTGAGTTTGTTAGGTCATGTTTGAACCTGCTGTCAGAACGTCTTGGTATCCCCCAGCATTGTCAGGTCATGTATGAACCCGTTGCTGTTGAGCTTTTATTCCAGTATTACCAGGTCATGTCTGAACCTATTTTGAAGAATCTTTTTCTTTGATTATTCCAGTATTGTCAGGTCATGTATGAACCTGTTGCTGAACCTTTTGTTCCAATGTTGCCAGGTCATGTATGAACCTGTTGTAGAAAATTTTTCTTATTCGGGTTTAGTAAGTCATGTGTGAACTTACTGCCGAAATCTCTTGTGTTCTAAGTGTCATTCATCGAGTTTCACTTTGAGTACTCTCCAGTGTGTGTCTGACTCTCCAACAGGATTGTTATCCCCAGCGAGTTGTTTTTACCATTTGTCTGTCTCCCTGTGGACCATCAGTATTCCCCACAGATTGGTCTGTCAAGTAGCATCTCCTGTTAAGGATTCACCGTGTCCCTAACAGATAAAATAAAATAAAAATAAAGAATCCTGCATCCATGCATATCATATCATAGCATTTTCATTTTCAGGATCAAAATCTGGGTCTCCATGGTATTTAACCATCCCCCACTGCAATCCAATGAAAAATGTTGTTTCATTTTCCTCTGGCGGAGGATGTTTAAATAGGGGCAACTGTCATACCCCGATTTTGGCACTGAAAATTTTTCCCCATCAATCACTCGTTTGCATTCTTTCTTCATTCACCTTCATACATGTTCATGTTTACTATTTCATATTTTTTTTTACGTTTTTCACATTCCAAATTTACATTCATATTTTCTTCATTC
Source organism: Lathyrus oleraceus (assembly GCF_024323335.1). NCBI lineage: Eukaryota > Viridiplantae > Streptophyta > Magnoliopsida > Fabales > Fabaceae > Lathyrus > Lathyrus oleraceus. The sequence goes on from NC_066582.1 coordinate 270,329,448, forward strand.
ACATTGGAAAATTTTCCATTTCATATTCAAGAAATTCCGTGTATTCATTCATTCATTCAATCATAATCATCCATTTATATGGCATGTGGATAAATTACCCCATCACATGAATATCGGGAAGTTCTAAGGTACAAGAGAACAATTTTTGTTTTGCCACAAGGTCACCCATTTTTCATTCACACCAAATATTACAATCATTACAAGTCATATAAATTACAAATTTACAAAAAATTGGCATTTGGACCAAATCCAGCCCGTCCCCAAGAATCCCAAGGATCCTAATCCCTACTTTCTCTCTATTTATATACATTGAAGCTTAGAATGAAGTGTTGAAAAAAAATATAACGTATTCAAGGTTCATTATCCTTTGTGGGTTTCAAGCTCAATGTGTTGTTGTTTGTGATACTTGCGACTTTACTTATTGCTCAACATGAAGTAGGTGTTTCATTGATTATCAAGTCACCATGATTAACGGCTAAAGAAGGAGGATAGGATGTGATTCAAAATTATGTGTTTTGGAGTGGGCATGAACCTTCACTTGACAAATACTATTTTTGAGACAAACTATGGCTTGGTAAAAATCACAAAGCTGGTGCAACAAGCAAGTCTTGCGTTCACCTCAGGATTGGGCCTTATGTTTGTGCTGGATGGAGCTTTGGAAGTTTCTGAGTTTAACTCAAGTGCATTCCAGAATGGTCCAATAATCTACCTCTGATTGACAATAAACATTGACCTATGGAGCATGAACTCGGCGCTCTTGGTTAAGCATATATTCAGTGGACATCACATATAGCTATATGACTTAGTACTGGTGTTCCATGGGCGATGTGAAAACAAAATGATGCTCATGATCCTTTTATCAATACTTGCAATGGTTACTACTATGATTATTTCTCTCCAAACAAATCTTACTTCAAGAGTTTTCCAGTCAAGTTTCAGAGAGGAAGAGAGTGAGAAAACATCAGAGGAAATTGGATATGGAGCTGTTAAGTATGCTGACTGGAAGATCAATAGATTAACAAATTACACTTTCAACTTTGATCAGATGCTTAATGATAAGGAAAATACTGTTGTTTATTTGCAGTATGCACATGCCAGGATATGTTCCATTATTAGGAAATCTGGTAAAAAAATATAGAAGAACTAAAGAGGAATGGGAGTTTGGTGTTGGATCATGAAGACAAGCATACATTGGCTTTTCACTTATTAGAATTTACAGAGGTTTTTGTGGAGTCCTACTCGAATTTGCTACCAAATGTGTTATGTGAATACTTATATAATTTGGCTTCTATTAGCCTCAATGGAGACCTTATACTTCATAACCTTGCCTCTAGGCAAAGGACGACTGAACTCAAAGATCCCAATCAATAGATGTTGAGAGTTCTTGATTATTCTCGGGTTAGTCGTCACCTTTTTGTGACAGCTGGTGATGATAGGACAGTACATCTGTGGGATACAATTGGACACCAACTGCTGGCATTAGCTTCTCTCCATCCAACGATAAGATCATTGTTGGTGCTGGCCTTATTATCATGTATCTAATTTGCTGGAACTTAACATCCTTGAACTGGAGCTATGCCTTGTCACGCCCAAAACGTCATCACAGTAGTGACAGCAGGACCCTACACCAATGGCCAGTGTTATCATACGACTGTCAGTCCCTTAAACACCATTGCAGTATAAAAACCAAAAGGCAAACTAAGATACCAAAACGCAAAAGGAACTTGTAGCAGCATGAACAAAGTGCAGATTGGAATAAACGGCATGAACAAGGAAAACGCAGAACTCACATCCAGAAATTAAAACTCACCCACAACTCTGTACAAATACATGAGCCCAACCATTGAACCTCTTCTAGACATTCTTCATAATCACCATTGAACGCTCAATTTCGCACCCCTTCAGATTTATGGTTAACTCTCTGAATCTTTGTGCAAATTGAAACGCAATGCAACGTCCAAAGCAACACAACTGTGACCCTGCAAAGATCAAACCAAATCACGACAGTCAATACCCCAAAACCAAAGAAAAAATCAAAAGGAGATGTTGCATGTGGTTCACATCAGGTTGCGGTATTGGTTTCCAAAGCAGCATTTCAATTTATCCAAGGCGCAAAAACAAGTGATTACAAAGTTCCAGTTATGTTAAAGATACAGGACATGATGAAGTATCATGGTAAGTTGGATGGCCTTGCAGACAAGCTTTGTACACCAAACATCAATGGGATTAATAATGAAACTGATCTACCGGATGAAAAAACAACAGATAGATCCGTTTTGCAATTGAATTCGACTACTACACAATCGAACAAAACACTAAGAAGAGATTAGTGTCTGCAGAATGGAATTGGGATTAGGTTAATGAAAATGATTACGTATCTGTGGAAACACCCAATACGCCAAAGAAATGGTTTTCGCCTCTCTTTTCCCTTCCTACCACCATGCTCTTTCTGTTTCCAGACACATTTGGTTCAATACCGTTGATGTCAATGGTTGGCTACAACCTTTCTCTGCTCACCCTTCCATTGGTTAAGCCCGACATGTCCTCCTGCAAGCTTCAACAACACAGTCATGAAATTAATACAATCCCATTCCCATGATTCCAATAACACATATCCTATTCTTATTCAAGTGTGTCGAGTAAATTTGTAAGAAGTGATTAATTTTTTTTTACAAAGCAGTAAAAGAGTAATAAGGAGTAGAGGAGGGACCACCTGTTGAAAGAGGACAAAATTTCCCCAACATCCTCCGTACGAGAGCCTCCGCTGCACATCAGAGGAAAGAGATTAGTGGCATATAAAAGAAGGACCACTATTCACATAAACCCTAAAAGGGAGCGGCTACTGTTCAAAAGGAAAGAAAAAACCCTAAGAGAGGCGGAACGAAATTCTGAAGGAACATCAAAAACCCTTACACCAAAAGCTCTTGCAACCATGCCGCTCAGATTCGTCATTAGAACCTGAATGTGTTTTGAGCTAAATTGCATCACCTCCTCACAGGCGTAACAACATCACTGTAAACAAAAGAGAACGATAATGAAGAACTTGGAGTAGAAGTAGAGGACTCGAAGAAATAGGAAGCGTATAAAAACATATACATTTGCTTCCGAAGAATCTCGATCTGGTAGTTCTTTTCTTCTCTCTTCTTCATTATGTCGTACTTGGATTTATGCTGATACCGCTGAATGTATGCGTAGCTCACTTTTTTTTTCTTTTTTTTTTCATGCGTGATTTACGTCTCTGCAAATGATTTGTTATGCTTGGTGTTTAGGTTCGGTTTGTGATTAGGGTTCATGAAATCGGTATATATTGAGTGCATGTATTCCTTTAATACTGAAATTTGCTTTGCTTTTGAAGAAGAGAAGTAGAACTTTGGTTTTTTGTGAGCCTCTTTTTTTAGAGTAGAAGAAGTAAACATTTTGTGCAGAGAGGGAGAAGTTAAGGTGTTTAGTTAAGGTGTTTTAGGACTTTGGTTGTTTCTTTTCTCTAGAGGGTCTGGTTTATTCCCTGAGAGTTTGTTGATAACGAAGCTCTTGGCCACTGCTCGAGGTTGACTACCGTTTCGTTTCTCCCTCTGCATTAATGACCTGTTTTTGGTTACCCCATGTGACTGTTCGTATTGGAGAATTTTTGTTTCCTCACGTGTTCTCCTGCGGAATATAGAAAGGGTGTTGGATCTGGTCTAAGGTTCTGTTGACCCGTCTAGATTCTGCTCTAGTGGGCCTTAGGAGCTTTCAAGGCCCATACGCCTTGGGAAGTTAGTGTTTAGGTTAGTTTTTTTTTTAAAAAGTGAAAAATAATAATAAATCAAATTTTGTTTGATTTAGGTGAAGTTTTATTTTATTTTTTTTATTCCATCAATTAGATCTTTATTACCATTATTATTAATAACTCATATTTAATTATATAGTTTCACAATCTAGTTAATGAGCATATTTTCCTCATTATTTAATATAACTAGGGAAAAATTATTTGTTCATTTTTTTGGGATTTATGCGAACTATTATGTTTGTGTTTGTCCGTTCATTTGTACAAAATATTGATTTCATGTGTGTGGTACTTTACAATTATGATAAACCATTTCAATTTCATTGACAAAAAACCAAAAAAATAAATCACCTAATTCTCGATTCAATGTCGAGCCCATTTCTTTACCCTTGTAAGTCGATTGCTTTTAAGCATCGCCATCAACCTCACATGGCTTACTCTTGGGCCTTCTTACAATGAGCTTTTAAGCAATACCAACTTAATTTTCAATAATTTCGAACATTTGAACATTAATCTCTTTTTATTTAATTTTTAAACCATTTTCATAAAATTGGAAGAAAAAGATTATCCTGGAGGGAATATCTAGTCATAATCCGGAATATTAGGCTCAAGCTGTAAGAGCTTGCAAGCCGTTAATATTCGTCTTCTCTTTAACACTCTAATATTCAAATTGTTTTCTAAATAAAGCGTGAAGAAAAAGATTATCCTGGAGGGAATATCCAGTCATAATCCCGAATATTAGGCTCAAGCTGTAAGAGCTTGCAAGCCATAAATATTTGTCTTCCTTTTAATACTCTAATATTCAAAACCATCTTCTTAACAAAGTTGGAAGAAAAAGATTATCCTGGAGGGAATATCCAGTCGTAATCCCGAATATTAGGCTCAAGCTGTAAGAGCTTGCAAGCAATAAATATTCGTCTTCCCTCCAAAACATTCGTAAATATTCGAATCATTTTCTTAGCAATATTGGAAAGAAACAGACTGCCTGGGTGGAATGTCCAGACGTAGTCCCGAGTACTAGACCCAAGCTGTAAGAGCTTGCAATTCATAAGTGCTCGTCTTTCAAACTCCAAAACACCTAATCTTTATTAAACACTTTTTTCAAATAAGATGGAAATGGAACGTGGTGTATACCGCGCACTCCTAAGACTAGGATTCGAGATGTATATCTCGCTCATCCAAGTTCTCACCATTATTTAAAACACCTCAAACCAATCAATTCTTTTTCTCGCCGTCGTGCGATTGACTCTTAAACCTTTTCTCAAAACGAAAGGTACTTTGTTTCAAAACAATGCAAGGCAATGTTTTTCCACCTGTTTTGGGTAGTTCAACAATGTTTTCGTCGATTTGACACAAAGCAGCTTTCGCTAAAATCGACCAACAAACAAACATTTTCTACCCAGAACTACGTAAGCCTTGATTTCTCTTTTGAGATACGTAGGAGCAGGATTTGTAAATCTTGTCAGGCCCACTAATAAAAAACATAGGTTTAGTCCTTCGTCAAAAATCCCAAAATATTCTCCTCTCTTCTATTCTTTCCCACTTAATAACTTGAAAAGCCTAACATTTCAAACTAACATTAACGCACACAACTAACCTAATGGTTCCCGTTGAGTACAACGGACGTGAGGGGTGCTAATACCTTCCCCTCGCGTAATCGGCTCCCGAACCCTGATATTTGGTTGCGACGACCATAATCATTGTCGTTTTTTCTTGGGTTTTATCGATATTTCCCCTTTCCTTTTTAGGAATAAATAAAGTTCGGTGGCGACTCTGTCCAGTCCATCATTGCGAGCGTGCGATCGCGCTTCGGAAAAGGTCGTTCTCTCATTTTTCTTGAGGTACGACATCAAGCATGCTTGAATTGTATATTATTTCTTTTCTCACTTTATTCACTAACCAAAAGCACAAAAATATGTCACTAACAACTTTTGTTTGTAGCTTAAGCAGTCACAAGATCCAAAGCTTCTAGGAGATCCTATGTGCATTGATATGGCCAAGAAGAGATGAAAGAAAGCATGGAAATGGTTCCCTAAAGCTCTCATCCATCAAATATGCCTCCCAAGTATCACAATTCATCATTTTGATCAAATCAAACAAAAGGGTTTGAGGTTTGTTTCCCAAGGAAACCCTAATTCATCTGTGTACCAATTGTGCCTTGCTCATGAAGCAACCTCAACCTATGATCAAATGCAATCAAGGGAAGTTCTTTAATTCCATAATTCATGCATATTTGAACTTATTTGAGTGTCCTCAATCATCAATTCATCAAGATATGAGGTGTAGACTTGAGAAGTTGATTAGTCAATTCATCTGACTATTTTGAAGTACACTGAGACCTAACTTTTGATGTATTTGTCAAATGGAGATGAACCAAAGAGAAAAAATGTTCTTAAAAACCATATGAACAATTTTCATGTTCATCAAAAATTAATTTGAAGCTTGGAAGGTCATCATCCACTTCAAGACATTATAGGTCATTTTGACTGAAACCCTAATTTTGGGTCAACTTCCCAAGGACATAACTCACTCATTTTTCGTGATTTTGAGGTGGGATAAAATGAATTGGAAAGCTTAAGATGTATACCTCAAATGTTATGTTGAGAAAAGTTTCAAAATCCCAAAATAAATACATGTGATAATGCAAAACATTATAGGTCACTTTGGACCAAAAGCATTGAAATGTGAAAAAGTCCAACTTCAAGTGCCCATAACTTCTTAATAACAAATCCAAATGATGCAAAATTTAAGTCCAAAATGATTTTCTATAAAAGATCTACAACTTTGATGTTGAATATTTTGTCATTTGGAGCTTGCATCATTGAAACAGAGGTGCTTAAAGTTTGGATATTTTTGAAATACTCACATGTACATGTTTTGCACCCTACACTTCATGATCATTTTTCATTAATTTCCAATTGTCAAATTAAGTTTTGATCAACATGACAAATGATCCTCATGCAAAAAGATTTCCAACCATTACTCATCAGGTTGTGTTTCAATTATGGACATGACATTTTCGAAGGCATGAACACATTGGTACAATTTTGGAAAATCAATTAATTTGCATTGCATGAGCCAATACTATATAATATGCACGTCCAGTTTGCATATGCTGATGATTAGCTGCCAAATCCAAGTGGAATTGGGCCCTCCATGCGCCTGTACAGGCCCATGCATGGAGGCCCTTTCCATTCATGCAAGCATTTTGATCATGCATTTCAGCCATGCTTTTGTTATAGATACAATGCTCATGCCTCTCATTTCAGCAACCTAAAGGCACCCTAAATGCTGCACGACTAATCCATCAACCACACTCCAAAGGAACTCACTAGTTTTTCTCTCAATTTTCAGATCTAAAATTCAATTGCATTGATTGTTTCTTAGATCTAAAAGTTCCTAAGCCTTGCTACCTCATTCCCTAGAACAAACTGCAAGCATTAACTCCAAGGAATTGTGCTCTCAAGTTCTGCAAATCAGAGGTTTACTTCAATTTTCATTTCCTTCGAATCTACTCATATACTGCTTGGTTCTTGCTGTTGTTGTGTGATCTGAAGTCCTCTTCATAGAGGCAGTTGGTTTGAGCTTTAAATTTTTAAAATCCAATAAGTTCAGTTGAACACCACATAAATTCCACCTCTGATTTCTCTCAATGTAGAAACCTAGAGTGGATTTGGTTGGTACAGGGGTGATGTACATCACCCCAACTTTCAATTGGTACCTGGATCGTGGCTTTTCATGCATATTTGTTTCTCTGTAAACTCGAGCCTCGCCGGAAGCTGGCTGGAGAAGATGGTGGCGCAGGTCACCGTCCAATCTCCAGATTTAATCTGGACCGTGCGTGTGCGTTTCCAGATCAAATCCCATCCACTCATTGTTATGACTTTTCCATAGGCCATGTGTTATTCAGTTGACTGGTGTGTATGGTGAGTGTGCGCTTCCTGGCCGCATGATGATCCACGTCAATTAATGCGATCACATCAGACGCTCCACGTTTTGTCCATCATTTTAATTTCTGATTTTAATTTCCTTTTATTTCTTTTAATTCCATTTCATTTTAAAAATTCATATCTCCTTCATTATTGGTCCAAAAAGTGTGAGACCAATTGCATTTTTCTCCTTTTAGTTTCTAGTTTTTAAAAATGATTTTTAATATTTTTTATTTTATCATTTGATATTTTTTAGGAATTTTCTCTTTTCTGGTTATTTTTAATTCATTTAAAATAGTTTTTGATATTCAAAAAATACAAAAATATTTTTCCAACCTCTTTGAATGATGATTGATCTATGAAAAATATTCTCATCAATTTATTAATTAATTTGAGATTTATTTGAGATTTTAATTCAATTAGGTTATTTTTATGCATTTTTAATTGATTAAAAATAGTTTCTGACTCCTAAAAATGCTGAAATTTTTTGTCAAACTTTGTTTGACCTTGTTGAACTTGGGATAATTCACTTGGACTTTTCAAAGTTGATTTGAAGTGAGTTTGAAGTTTGACCTTTCTTTATTATTTTAATTCAAATATTATTTTACTTTTGAAAAATACCTAAAATATTTTATTTGTTTCTTGACTCCTAATCTTCATTTTGCTTCTGTTTACTATTGTTTGACCTTGATCTTCTCTATCTTTGGTCAATGATTGTTGCTTATTTCATTTCATTTCCATTAATGCACTTTAACATTCTTCTTCTTCTTCTTCTTCTTTTTCTTTTTTGATCAATGAGTTAAAGATTGGTGGTTAGCCTTGATGCATAGGAGGTTTAACCTTCCTTGATTCAAATCTAATTAATCTTGATCATGGATCAAGTGAATGGCTTTGCATTAAGGATAGGTTGCTTCCTAATCAAGCAAAGAACCTAAATCAATACAAGATCATTTTCTCATCTTATTTTTTGGCATGACAAGTTGTAGGAGTTTGATTCACTAATCAAAAAATCTAACTTATGTTGTTACCTACATTATCATTGATTGGCCTCAGATAGTTGTGACTTCTACATAAGTCCAATTACGATTGCTTAACATAGCGCTAAATTGCCTTATGGCACACTAACTCTAACAACTAACCATTAACCATTAACATTTAATTCTTGCACTTTACATTTATGCAATTTATTATCATTTGCTTTTTCCTTTTCTCATTTGAGCACATGTTTATGTTAATGCAATTTGCCTTTTGCTCACTTGAGCACATGATTGTGTATATACTTTTGTGCTTGTGTTTTGTTTGATTGTTGTGAACCAAATCCCAAAATGGACAAAAAAGGACTTAGACTTTAGGACAATCCCTATGCAGATTTGGAGTCAAAGAGCAACTAGGCATTGGGCCTTTAGAGTGCTATAAAAGTCAAAGAGAAACTAGCCATTGGGCCTTTAGAGCGCTATAAATGTTGAAGAGAACTTTGAAAGAACCAATTTCTAAACTCCTTCTTGTTCATTCTTTGTTTGTTTGATAGAACTTTCTGATGTGTGTGTTCTTGTGCTAGGGATTCCAACATTGAGCCTAAGTGAAGAACCATTGTCATGAGCTTCTAAAGAGAGAAATCTAAGAGCCATTAGGGATCTTCTAAGAGCTTTGCTTGCTTGATTGATTGTTTGAGCTTACACTTATTTGCTTGCTTATTCCAAAGGATGGGAGCTACTTGGATCATCAATATGATCTCAAGAGAGGAACTCCATTTGTGGTCTTGTTTCTTATCCTTCATCTCTTGTATGATTAGGACTTTAGCCATTCTTCTTTATCCCTCCACTCTAACCCAAGCCAAAACTTTTGTGCAAACATTTAAGATTTGTTTTCAAACATTAGAAACCTAAGCATTATGCTTTTGATTTTCAAAACATTCTTTTCATAACACTTATTTTGAATTGAATCTTTAAGTCAACTTTGACCATATTTTTATAAATACTTTTCATTGGTAAATATAACACATTCAAATACTTTTTGTGGTTTCAATGGCCACTTTCTTATCAAAAACTTTTCATAACCTTTAGCTATTAGGTTTGAGTTATCCTTGAGGTAGATGTAATGCTCACCTATATCCTTAGTGATGGACAATGAGCCTTCCATGCTTATTATAGGGTTAACCCCTCACTAGCATGTTGAAGCTATCATTACATGGTGGATTCGTGGTTTTAGGTTGTGTTTTCTCCCTTGGATTACAAAAGACCTTAAGGCTTTTGGACCAATCAATTCACCAACTTCTTTTGAGATTTTTACCCCGAACTACGAGGTTTTGATCCTAATCTTTTTTAAGATGGTAAGTAAGCAATGGGTTTATCCATTCAAACACAAATTATAAATAACTTGTATATTCTTCTCTCATCTCTTCAATCATGTTTGCACAAACAATTTTTTTCACAAAATACCAAGCTTACAACAAATGTGAAAAGGGCTCCCTATGAGTACCGAGGATGTTTTGGGTGCTTAACACCTTCCCATTACATAACCAACCCCCTTACCCTGATCTCTGACATTTTTACTAGTTTTTGATTCGATAAAACTATTAGGTTTTTGTTCGCTTTCTAACCATTCCTTTGGATAAATAGAAGTGCGGTGGTGACTCGACTTGTATGGTTTACTTTTAATTTAGTCAATAAATCTAAAGCTAACGAATACCCTGCTACACATATGAAAGTCAATCCAAGAGAAACGTTACTCTAAATGACATTCCAAACAACTTTCATGTTGAGTTCTAGAGCTAACTTTGCTTCGAAAGTCATTTTCTATGTTGAAACATTATAGCTCATTTTGTTTAAACCCTAATTTGAAAGTCAACTTCCCAAGGCCATAACACGTTCATTTTTTATGAGATGAAAGATTTCCAAGTTGAAAAATCAAACTTAAGATGTCTATTTCAACTTTTATGTTTGGAGTGAAAGCTAAATCAACTTTTATGAGCATATGATATGAGGATACGTTATAGGTCATTTTGGACCAATATCATTGAACAAGTGATTTTCCTCAACTTCAAAAACCCACAACTCACTCATTCTAAATCCAAATAATGTCAAATTGGTGACCATTTTGAACGTTTATGAAAGAGATACAACTTTGATGAATACACTTTTCTCATTTGGAGATCACATAAAAAGTTAAGCAAGGTGGAATAATTGAATATGTGACTTGACACTTAGAAATTTTCTCAACATGTTGAAATTTCCAAACTTCCACCTCAAAATTCACCACGATACAAGTTCCAAATGGAAACGTTTTCAACATAATAGTTGTTCCTCTTGATCTAAGCTTTCCAAATAGTCCTAATTCATTCATTTTGGACTAAGTTTGATGGGTATGCGCATGGTGTAACTAGAGTTGTATCAGTTGGCAAGATTCAAGCTTCAAATGTTTAAATAACTTTGCCTTGCCATTCAAGCTTCATGCAGACCTCATTTCAGTTGATTATGGACCTAATTGGATTGCTTCATGGGCCTATACACGCCCATGCAAGCATGTGCATTGCATTTCCAAATTTGGACAAATTTTCAAGTGTGCAAATAACACTTCATTTTGCTATAAATAGAGGTCTGATGCTTCATTTCAAAGGACCTTGCGCGCCATCTTTTCCCCCAACTCTTCAAACCCTCTCAATTCAAAGGAAAACCTGAGAAATTTCATTTGAAATTTGAGTTTGAATGTCACTGTTTGGAGATTCAAAAACACCAGGATCCAAAGCCTTACATTGTTCTTAAGCCACCTCCACAAGCTTCATAAGCAAGATCAAGCACGAAATGAAGCAAGAGAGATCCACTTCTACACAGCATTGAAGGTGATTTTCCAAATTTTTCTTCTCTTCGATTCTCTCTCAATTCTCATCAATTCTCTTGGATCTTTGGTTGTCTGAAGTCCTACCAATGGAGGCAAGAAGATTGAGTTGCTTTAAGGTTAAATCGAGGCAACTCAGTTGACATGTCTCAAAATTCAACTCCATATCTCTCTCTATATATTTGAAGTTAGTTTAAATTGAGGTGATATTTGTGATCTACGCCATTTTATCTTCAAGATCATGTCCTTTTTTTTCACTTATGACGCGGTGATGAATGGACTAGTCTGACCAAGGTCACCTGAGAAGACGACCGGCGTTTTGCTCCGGCAATGATGTGGTGTGGTCCAGAACCATTAGATTAGTTTGAAATGTTTTAATTAGGAGCGTACATATTGATTACCAGGGATGTGGACGTTTTACTCAGGCGCATGCTTAAAGGAGTTCAAGAGCAACTAGGCCTCATGCCTTTAGAATGCAAAATATGTTGAAGAGCAACTAGGCCTCATGCCATTAGAATGCTAAAGTTCAAAGTTGACCTCAAAGGAATTCTCCTCAAACTTATTCTTTGTACACTCCTTTTATTATGTTGTGATCCTTTTAATGTGTGCTTTTGGTGTGATAGGAATCTCATCTTAAGATTGGAAAAGAGAACCATTGCCATGAGTAGCCAAGTAAAGAGCCAAGCCAAATGGAGATCCTAGGAGCTTGAATTCAAATTATTGATTACTTACTTTTTGTGCTAAATCCAAAGGAAAGGAGCATCTTGAGTCATCTCTATGACCCCAAGAAAAGGAACTCCAAGGGTTATCTCTCCCCTATTATCTTTGTTTGCTTTAGGAATAGCCCTTCTCTCCCCTCTACCCTCTAACCAAGCCAAAAATCATTTTCAAAACTTTGACTTTATTTCAAATTAGAAACCCAGGCCTTAGGCCTTTGACTTTTCAAAACCATTTTCATAAATACTCATTGTAAATAAACTTTAATCCAACTTTGACCTCATTTTGTAAATAAATTCAATTTGTAAATATAACCCATTTCAAGTTGTTTTGTGGTTCCAATGGCCATTTCTTAAACTCTTTTCAAAAACATTAGTCATAGGTTTGAGTTATCATAGTGGTTGATGTAAATCTCACCTCATCCTTAGTGTTGGATTATAAGCCTTCCATGCTTATTATAGGGTTAATCCCTTACTAGCATGTTGAAGCCTTCCTCCCATGGTGGATTGTTGGTTTAGGTTGAGTTTTCTCCCTTTGATGACAAAAGACCTTAAGGCTTTTGATTAAAATCAATTCACCAATCTTTGAAATTTCTACCACGAACTACGAGGTTTTGATCCTCCTTTGTGATGGTACGTAGGCAATGGGTTCATCCATTCAAACAATAAAATCTATAAATATAATCTATTCTCTTCTCATCCCTCCAATATTTTGCACAAATAATTTCACAAATACCAACCTACAACACATATTTGCAAAAAGTGTTCCCTTAGAGTACTAAGGATGTTTTGGGTGCGTAAAACCTTCCCATTTCATAACCAACCCCCTTACCTAGATCTCTGACATTTTTATTAGGTTTTGATTTGAAAAACTTCTTACTTGGCTTTTGTTCGCTTTTTAGCCTTTCCTTTGGATAAATAAAAGTGTGGTGGTGACTCAAATTGTATGTTGACTTTTGGTTTTAGTCAATAAACCTAAAGGTAACGAAAACCCCGCTATATAAAAGTGGCGACTCTGCTGGGGACCCAAGCCCCGTGGGTCTAGCCTACTTTTTGCTTGTATGAGTTCTATGTTTATATTTATTTGTGGAATACTTTTTGTGCAAATTTGGGATGAATGTATTGTTTTTAATGTATGAATTGCTTGATATATTAATTGCTCGTATGCTTGGTGGTTTCTTGTGAGATGAGTTCTATACCCGGACTCGAGTGCACTTATGATAAGAGAATGGCATAGTCTTGTTGACTTGTGTGGAGTTAGTCCTTAACAAGTTAACTTGCAAGTCCATTCACTTGGTGGAGGTCTTATTGGGATCACTAATGTCACACGGGTAGTCGTGGTTAGACATTACTCTTTCCAATATGAACACTAGAAACCAAGGACCTTAGATACCTAGCCCATCTTGGCCTATTTTAGGACGTAGTGCGAAGGTCGTTCAAGTGTAAGACTTGATACGATTGTTAGGCGATACTACACTCATAAGAGTCCCTCTTGAGAATATTTTTGGAGGACGAGTAGTCGTTTTATTGGATAATATCTGAAAGATGGGATGATGACTATGGGAACCTTTTTAGAACATAATTGTCAGGTTTAACCGTAGTACACACCCATTGGGTGGTTCTTAACTGAGACTCCATGCTCGTGACTCATAACAAACTCGTGATTCGCGGTCGATCCGTTCTCGTGTATCCTCAAAATCAATGGATCTTGGGTGTTGATATGGTGTAAAATCTAATCCACCAAGATAGATGATTGATATTGATGATGACTTGAGCCATCCCGTGACCTTTATGTGGTGTGACTTGCTTGATCCTTGAGTGTGTTTGTTGCACCCATGCACTCATCCACATTCATGTCATCGACAACAAGATTTTTGCAAGGAACTTAAAAGGTCTATTTGCAAATTTTTAGACATGGATAAGTAAAGAAGGAATACGAAGAAGTACAGTTTCAAATAACCCGACATGAGAGAGTTAAGGCGTCTAACATCTTATGTATTAGAGCCCTTGGAGTTCAAAGCTCGCCATGGGAAGCTTCTAGCTATTCTCTCTACCAAGGTGGATGAGGGTCTGATGAGTGTGTTGGTGTAGTTCTACGATCCTCTGTATCGGTGCTTCACTTTTCCGGATTTCCAGCTTTTGCCTACATTGGAGGAGTACGCTTATCATGTGTGTATACCTATTCTTGACCGATTGTTGTTCAGTGGTTTGGAGAAGATTCCGTCTTCTCAAGAGATTGCTGACATGCTTCACGTGGAGGTATCCGACATTGTTGCCAATATGACTACCAAGGGTGGGATTCAAGGTCTCCCGTCTGATTTTCTGATTTCCAAAGCTACCTTGTTTGGGAATGCCATGAGTAAGGAAGCTTTTGAAGCCATATTTTCACTCCTCATCTATGGGCTAGTGTTATTTCCCAACATCGACAACTTCGTGGATGTGAACACTATTAGGATTTTCTCTTCTCTTAATCCCGTTCCGACTCTGTTGGGTGACACTTATTTCTCTTTGCATATGAGGAATGTAAAGGGTGGTGGTTCCATTGTATGCTGTTTGCCTCTGTTGTACAAGTGGTTTATTTCGCACTTGCCTCAGACACTTGCCTTCAAGAAGAACAAGGGATGTCTACGATGGTCCATGAGACTTATGTATCTCACTAATGATGATATCTCTTGGTATAATCATGTTTATGATGGCATTAAGATTATTGATTCCTGTGGTGAGTTCTCCAATGTACGTCTTCTTGGTACATGTGGTGGAATTAACTACAACCCTGCTTTTGCTCGTCGTCAGCTTGGGTTCCCCTTAAAGGATAAACCTAACAACATTTCGTTGGAAGGTTTATTCTTTTAAAAGGGTAAAGATCCCCAAAACCTGAAGGATAGGATGGTCCACGCCTGGTGCAAATTTCATAGGAAAGGGAGGAATGAGCTTGGTCCGAGGAACTGTGTTGCTTTGGAGCCTTACACCTATTGGGTAAGGAAGAGAGCCCTCGAGTACCGCATGTCGTATGAGTATCCGAGACCTACCCCTATGGTTATGGTTGCGCCTTCAACCCTCCCTAATAAAGGAGTAGAGGAGTTGAGAGACAAAGACCGTTCGTGTGCTTGGGTTCGTGAGTGTGAGGAGCTTCTTCAGCAACTCAAAGAGAAGGATGCATTGATCGAGTTTCTAGAGCATCAGGTTGTTGATGAGCCCATTGATGTGGTTACTTCTCTCCTGCCTCATTCGTCTAGGTTTTGGAAGAAGAGATATGATCAGCTCGCCAAGGACAAGGTCAACATGGAAGCAACTTATGAGAGAGAGGTGATGAAGCTTCGTGCGAATTATCTTCCGATCTCGAAGGCTTTAGACGACTGCTTCTAGGGCTCCATAGGATGTTTATTCTCCTTTTCTCTTGTATTGTATTTGGTTACCGAGACTGTACTACTTCTTTGGTGTAAAAAGTTCCAAATATTATATTGCTATGAGTATTCCACATGTATCAAAAAGTTCAATATTTTCAAAATATTTGCAAATAGATTCTTATAAAGTTCCTCCGATAAAAAACAAAAGCATATGCACGAGCATTGCATGCATCATATGCATAAGCAGGTTTTGGTTCCGAGCTCTTGATACAGTGGTCTAATTCTTTGTTCTTCATTTATTTTGAAGACAAGCTGACACATCCATACCGCACTCGCGCAAACGTCAAGGCAATGGCCGAACAACTAGAGAACGAGAATAGAGAACTCAAAGAAGAAGTCAACCGGTTATCTGCTCTAGTGGAGTCTCTGCTCCAAGCTCAAAAGCAAGCTATAAATGTGCAAGCATTTGCGTCCTATCAAGCACCTGAAGTAGCTCATACGTCTATACCAGCCCCTGCTATGGGATCAATCAATGTTATGCCTTCCGGTTACCCTTGGGGAATGCCCCATAATTTCATGCCCAAAGGATATCATCCGCAAGTGCAAGCTCAACCGACATCTAGCCCAGTCCCTATGGTGCCACCCCCGGTGGTTAATTCTGTTCTTGTTCCAGCTCCCATTCCTCAAGTCTGTGTTGACGAGACTATCTACCATTCCAAGGCCTTTGAGAACCCTGATGTGTATGACAAATTAGACGAGATGAGAGACCAGTTCTCTGACTTGAGGAACGAAATGAAGGCCCTTTGAGGGAAGGACTTGTTTGGGAAGAGCGCCTCTGAGCTCAGTTTGGTCCCAAATGTAAAGATTCTGGTGAAGTTCAAGGTCCCTGACTTTGAATAATACAATGGGAATAGTTATCCGCTCAGCCATTTGGTCATGTATGCAAGAAAAATGTCTACGCATACCGACAATGACCAACTGCTCATCCATTATTTTCAAGACAGCCTATCGGGCGCTGCCTTGAAATGGTATATGGGTCTTGACTGTGGCTTTGTGCGCATTTTCAATGAGCTCGGTGAGGCTTTCGTAAGGCAGTACAAGTACAACGTGGATAGGGCTGCGGACAGAGATCAACTGAGGGCGATGTCCCAAAAAGATAAGGAAACCTTCAAGGAGTATGCCCAGAGATGGAGGGAATTGGCAACTCAGATAGTGCCACCACTAGAGGAGAAGGAGATGACAAAGATATTTTTGAAGACTTTGAGCTCTTTCTATTATGAGCGTATGATTGCTAGTACTCCCTCGGAATTTACCTAAATGGTAAATATGGGGATGAGACTAGAAAAGGGAGTCCGTGAAGGACGTCTGTCCCGTGATGATAATTCTTCGGCAAAGAAATATGGAGGATTTTCCAGAAAGAATGAAGGGGAGACTCATGTTGTCTCTTCCCATAGTAAAAGAAGGCCCTCTGTGAGGAGGAAGGAAGTTCGACCATTCGTCAACCAACACCAAGTGGCTCAGATAGCACCTGTTTTTAGAGAAGCTCAAAAACCACAACAACAATCTCGTCAACAACAGGCTTACTAGCCTCGTAGCAACAATAATAATAACAGCACCAGCAATTATGAGAGGAAGAGAGTGACTTTTGACCCGATTCCTATGACTTAAGATGAACTGTATCCTTCCTTGATTGATAGGAAGTTGGTAACTCCACGTGATCCTCCTGTTGTGCCAGCCAATCCTCAATGGTGGTACAAGCCTGAACTTCATTGTGTGTATCATTCTGGTGCGCCCGGACATGATGTGGATAACTGCTTTCCATTGAAGACGAAGGTGCAAGACCTTGTGAGGAGTGGGATACTATCCTTTGAGGATACAAACCCTAATGTTAAGAAGAACCCATTGCCCGAGCATGGGAAGGCGACTGTCAACATGGTCCAGGGTTGCCCTGGCAAGTATAAGGTCCTTTATGTGAATGATATAAGAAAGTCCCTGGTGGAAATGCATAGACTATTGTGTGAGTACAGTTACTATAAGCACGATCACGATAGGTGCCATGTGTGCACTGTTAATGAAAGAGGATGCCACAAGATAAGAAGGGACATCCAGGAGATGCTAGACCAAGGGATGATCGAGATACTTCAAAATCGTGATGAGGATGAAGTTGATGTTATTACCCCCTGTGTTCAATATTCCTGATCCTGTTGTCATCAAGTATGATGGCAGCAAAAGGAAGGTGGTGCCAACTCTTGTGATAAAGCCACCGGGCCCTGTCCCTTATGTGTCAGATAAAGCGGTCCCGTACCATTACAATGTTGTTATGCTTGAAGATGGGAAGGAGGTGTCGTTGCCCTCAACCTCTGTTGTAAGCATACCCGATGTTAGTGGAGTGACCCGTAGTGGTCGTGTTTTCTCGGCTCAGCCGAAATCCCATGAAAACATTGTGAAGAGGAATGTTCTTAGTTCTGCCGGTCCCGTGGGGACCTCTTCTTCAAATCATTCCATTCCTGATGTGAAGGGTGTTGACCCTGTTGTTGTCAAAACTAATAAAGATCCTATCCTAGTTAGCCAGTCTGGCATATTGAGAGAGGATGGTGATGAGATGTCGAGGCTCATCAAGAGGAGCGAGTACAATGTTGTGGAGCAGTTGCTTCAAACTCCATCAAAGATATTTGTCCTATCTTTGTTGATGAATTCAGAGCCACACCGTGAAGCGTTGCAAAGGGTGCCGGACGTGGCATATGTGGATCACGATGTCACAATTGAACAATTTGATAGCATTGTTGCAAATATAACTGCCTGCAACAATTTGAGCTTCTGCGATGATGATCATCCCGAGGAGGGAAAAGACCACAATTTGGCCTTACGTGTCTCTATGAACTGCAAAGACGATGCCCTGTCCAATGTGTTGGTGGACACAAGGTCATCACTTAATGTATTGCCGAAGTCTCTCTCACCAAACTTTCGTATCAAGGGCCTCCCATGAGGCAAAGTGGAGTGGCAGTAAAAGCTTTTGATGGATCACGCAAGACCGTGATCGGTGAGTTAAACCTCCCGATCAAAATTGGACCTAGTGATTTCCAGATCACTTTCCAAGTTATGGACATACATCCGTCGTAAAGCTGTTTACTTGGTAGACCATGGATTCACGAGGCAGGTGCCGTGACATCCACCCTACACCAAAAGTTGAAGTTCGTCAAGAACAAGAAGTTGGTGGTGATAGGGGGAGAGAAGGCTCTCTTGGTCAACCATTTATCTTCCTTTTCCTACATCGACACTGAGGATGAGGTTGGAACTCCATTCCAAGCCTTATCTATTACTGAGCCTTATAGGAAAGGACTTTCTTCATTTGTCTCCTACAATGATGCGAAGTTGGCCGTCGAGTGTGGCGCAACTAATGGTTTGGGGAAAATGATAAAGATGGAAGATAATAAATACCAGGATGGTATAGGTTATTCTTCCGGTGCTTCTAATGATCTTGGGCTATTTCAAAGTGGAGGTTTCATCCACACCGATGGAGATTACAAAGTTGCTTCCATCATTAAAGAAGAAGAAGAGGAAGATCTTGGCAACTTTGTCATACCTGATGGGATCTGCAATAATTGGGTCGCTATTGATGTTCCAACAGTTATCCATAAGTCAACGTAATATGTTCATTCCTGTTTAAAAACCCTTCTCCCATGCCAAAGGGAGAAGTGAAGACATTGTTGGCATAATTTGTTAATACAATGATATTCATTCAAAAATGACATGTTAAATGTTTGCTTCCCAAATTATTTTTCATTTTTTGCTTTTTTGCATGAAATTGGCGATCACCATAAAACCCTAAAAAAGAGAATAAAATCAATTTTTTCATCTGCATAATGATTTGCCTTGTTTGAATTCTGAAATCTCTTTTATACTCAAAATCATTATGCAGGTTGATCAAACCCATTGAACATAATGATCCAACACCATCTCCCAACTTTGAGTTCCCTGTATTTGAGACAGAAGAAGATGATGTTGAAGAGATTCCTGATGAGATTACCCATCTGCTTGAGTACGAGGAGAAGATCATTCAGTCACATCTTGAGAATCTGGAAACAATCAACGTGGGGTCTGAAGACTACATTCGTGAAGTGAAGATTGGGGCACTCCTTGAAGAGTCTACTAAGAATGGGTTGATTGAGTTGCTACGAGAATATGTCGACGTCTTTGCCTGGTCGTATGAAGACATGCCTGGTCTAGATACTGATATCGTGCAGCATTTCTTGTCGTTGAAGCCTGAGTGTGTGCCTGTGAAGCAAAAGCTCAGAAGAACTCATCCTGACATGGCAGTGAAGATTAAAGAAGAAGTTCAGAAGCAAATTGATGCGGGGTTTCTGGTGACATCTACATATCCTCAATGGGTGGCCAATATTATGCTTGTACCTAAAAAAGACGGAAAAGTCAGAATGTGCGTGGGTTACCGTGACTTGAATAAAGCTAGCCCAAAAGATGATTTTCCTCTACCACAAATTGATATGTTGGTAGATAATACAACTAAATTCAATTTATTTTCATTTATGGACGGATTTTCCGGTTATAATCAGATTAAAATGGCACCCCGAGGATATGGAGAAGACAACATTCATCACACCTTGGGGAACATTCTATTATCGAGTGATGCCCTTCGATTTGAAGAACGCCGGAGCCACATATCAACGTGCTATGACTACCTTGTTTTATGACATGATGCACAAGGAGATCGAGGTGTATGTCGACGACATGATTGAAAAGTCGAAAACGGAAGTTGAACATGTAGAACACTTGTTGAAGCTTTTCCAGCGTTTGAGGAAGTACAAACTCCGCTTGAATCCAAACAAGTGTACATTTGGAGTCCGTTCCGGCAAGTTATTGGGCTTTATTGTCAGCGAGAGAGGTATTGAAGTTGATCCTGCCTAGGTCAAAGCAACACAAGAGATGCCTACGCCTAAAATTGAGAAGCAAGTCCGAGGCTTTCTTTGCCACTTGAATTACATTTCAAGATTTATATCCCACATGACTCCCATATGTGCGCCTATAGTCAAGCTCCTCCGAAAAGATCAACGTCATGATTGGTCAGAGTATTGCCAAAAGGCCTTTGACCGTATCAAAGAGTATTTGTCCGAGCCTATGATTCTGTCTCTGCATGTTGAAGGGAGACCATTGGTTATGTACTTGACCGTGCTTGATGATTCCATGGGTTGTGTCCTTGGTCAGCAAGATGAATCAGGAAAGAAAGAATGTGCAATATACTACTTGAGTAAGAAGTTCACCGACTGTGAGTCTCGGTACTCAATGGTTGAGAAGATATGATGTGCTTTGGCTTGGGCTGCTAAGCGTTTACGCTAGTATATGTTGAATCATACAACTTGGTTGATATCCAAAATGGATCCGATCAAGTATATCTTTGAGAAGCATGCTATAACTGGGAGAATTGCCCATTCACAGATGTTGTTATCTGAGTATGATATTGAGTATCGAGCTCAAAAAGCTATTAAAGGTAGTATCTTGGCTGACCATTTGACACATCAACCAATTGAAGATTTATCAGCCTGTGCAATACGACTTCCCTGATGAGGAGATTCAATATTTGAAAATGAAAGATCATGATGAGCCTATGCTCGACGAAGGGCCAGAGTCTGGCTCTCGATGGGGTATGATGTTCGATCGCGCTGTCAATTAGTATGGAAATGGTATTGGGGTAGTGATTATTACTCCTCAAGGAACACATTTTCCTTTTATAGCAAGGGTAACTTTCAAATGCACGAATAATATGACGGAGTATGAGGCCTGTATTATGGGTTTGGAAGAATGTGTTGATCTTAGGATCAAACATCTTGATGTTTATGGCAATTTGGCCCATGTTGTTAATCAGATTAAGGGTGAATGGGAGACGAATCAGCTTGGCCTCATCCCATATAGAGATTATGCGAGGAGGATTTCAACTTTCTTTACTAAAGTTGACTTCCATCATATTCCTCGAGATGAGAATCGGATGGCGGATGCTCTCGCTACGCTTGCTTCAATGATTGCCGTCAATTATTAGAATTAAGTCCCAAAGATTACCATGATGCGCTTGGATAGACCAACTCATGTGTTTGCAGTTGAGGAGGTGAAAGATGATAAGCCATGGTATTATGATATCAAGTGCTTTCTCCAAAGTTAGACTTACCCGCCTGGGGCATCTGTTAAAGATAAGAAGACTTTGAGGAGATTATCTGGCAGTTTCTACCTTAATGGTGATGTGCTTTACAAGAGAAATATTGACATGGTTATACTCGGATGTGTGGATAGACACGAAGCAGACCCGTTGATGGCTGAAGTCCATGAGGGTTCATTTGGTACTCATTCCAATGGACATCCCATGGCAAAAAAGATGTTGAGAACAGGATACTATTGGCTGACAATGGAGTCTGACTGCTACAAATACATAAAGAAATGCCACAAGTGTCAGATTTATGAGGACAAGATTCATGTTCCCCCGACACTTCTGAATGTTATTTCCTCACCATGGCCTTTTTCCATGTGGGGAATTGACATGATTGGCATGATTGAGCCTAAAGCGTCAAACGATCATCGTTTTATTCTCGTAGCCATTGATTACTTCACCAATGGGTTGAAGCGGAATCGTATGCAAATGTGACCAGGCAGGTGGTTGTGAGGTTTATCAAGAACCAACTCATATGCCGATATGGTGTGCCAGACAAGATCATTACTGATAATGGATCTAACTTGAACAATAAGATGATGAAAGAGTTGTGTAGCGAGTTCAAGATTGCACATCATAATTCTTCTCCCAATAGACCCAAGATGAATGGGGATGTTAAAGCTGCTAACAAGAACATCAAGAAGATTATTCAGAAGATGGTTGTTATGTATAAAGATTGGCATGAGATGTTTCCATTTGCTTTGCATGGCTATCGTACATCCGTCCGCGCTTCAATAGGGGCAACCCCTTTCTCCCTTGTATATGGCATGGAGGTTGTGCTCCCCGTAGAGGTCGAGATCCCATCAATGAGAGTCTTGATGGAAGCCAAGTTGACTGAGGCTGAATGGGTTCAGAGTCGTTATGACCAACTGAATTTGATTGAAGAGAAGAGATTAACTGCCATGTGCCATGGTCAGTTATATCAACAAAGGATGAAGAAAACCTTTAATAAGAAGGTCAAGCCTCGTGTGTTCTGAGAAGGTGACCTCGTACTCAAGAGAGTCTTGTCTTTCGCGCCCAATTCCAGGGGCAAGTAGACTCTAAACTATGAAGGTCCATACGTTGTTAAGAGAGCCTTTTCAGGAGGTGCTTTGTTGCTCACAACTATGGATGGGGAGGATCTCACTCGTCCTGTGAATTCAGATGCAGTCAAGAAATACTTCGCCTAAAAAAAACAAAAAAAAACAGAATAGCTCGCTGAGTTGAAAACCCAAAAGGGCGGCTTAGGCAAAAATGAGCGTCTCGGTGGGTCGAAAACCCGAAAGGGCGATCCAGGCAAAAGTTAGAGACATAAAAAATGAATACATATCCCGCTAGATTGAGTACCTCACCCTGGTGCAATCTAGGCAAAAATTAGGGATTTGGCAAGTAACTGCATCCTGACAAGACTTTGTTCTATGACTGTCATCTGTCAAAGATTCTCGCTCATTCAAGTATGTATACACAAACAAACTACCGGGAATGTATTGAATGATCCCTTCTTTTCCAAATTTTTGCCTTCTTTTCCTGTGCAAAAATTTGGAAAAGAAAGGATCATTCAAAGATTCTCCTGTGCAGAGTGTTATCTCCTGCAGTTGGAAGCTTTGACTTTGCCTAAGCCCAACTATGGTTAAAGTTCTTTCCCTTGTTTACTCTTATGCAAGAGATAATCCCCCATCAAAGTTGAGTTCTCTGTTTGATTATTTTCTTTCGCTGCTCCTGAATACACCTTCTTTGTATCCTCAACGAGTATAGATTTGGGATAGGGTTTGATATCCCCGATGATTTATTTTCATCCTTCTCGGGTTATTCCCAAGCTAAGTTCTCCAGTAGGCTTCGCCTTTCTTGTCGATACGTTTGCTGAGTGTCCGTTCGTGATTCTTGGACTTGTTTGTGTCATATATGTCTGTTTGTTAGCATTAATTATACACAAATCATGCATATACATGCATAATCATAGCATTTATATATCCATGATGCATTCTTTGCCATATATCTTTGCTTATTATCTCCTACTATTGGTGAAATGTTCTTCCCCAAGCAGATGTTTGTGTATGATCTCTCCATATAGAGTCAGCCCCATAGGCAGAAAGTGTCTATCTTTCATCTTTCTTCCCCACTGAGTTGTGTCCTCGTGGATGATTATTGTTTCAGTTTCCTCCCCAGTTGTGTATCGGGATGGAATTACTCCCCAGAGTTATATCCTCATCGGGTTGAGTCTTGTTTGATTGTGTTTTTCTAGTTTGTTCCTAGACTGATTCCTTTCTTCTTATCCCCTACAGTTCCCTGTGGTTCAGTTGTTCAATTGCTCAATAACCAGTAATTGTTCATCCTTTCCCCAGCAGATTTTGTGGCCTTCTACCCAGTAACCGGTAGTTATAAGTCCTATTTTTGTGGTTTTCTACCTAGTAACCGGTAGATGTAATCCCCTCTTTGTTAGTTATCTTTACCCAGTAATCGGTATTGATATTCCTTCATTTTTTTGAGTATACCACCCAGTAACCGGTGATATATCTCTTAGATAATTACTTTTGTCAGGCAATTTATCCCTAGCAAGTCATCTTTCATTTACCCTCGTTTGGTGATGATTGTTTCTCCTTCTGAATTGTCATCATTTTGTACCCAGTAACCGGACCCTGATGTCCTTTCTTTTCGGTCGATTTATCCTTTATTAACCCAGTAACCGGTTGCGGATAATCTTCCATGCGAGTATGTTATCTATGTTTTTACCCATATAACGGTAGTAAATAATATATCTCATGCGCTCTTCAGTCAAAGTCTTTTTCTTTCCCAGTCGAGTAAGATTCGTATTTCCTTGTGGAATCGAATGTCCATTCTGTAAGTCGAGTTTACTTTTTTAGCCCTCCTTTCGGATGATGAGTGTCTTGGATATGTTTTCAATTCACGCATGGTTGGTCACCTATTATATACCCAGTAACCGGTATCGTTGGTGTTACTTCCTCCCGCTCCCTATTATGACTTTTTGTTCCCTATGGAGTCAGATTTTCCTGAGTTGAGATATGCCTTTTGGATCCTCCTCAGATGCTTCGGATGATTGATATCTTTCACCCTTATACCGGTCTTAGATATTCTTTCCCCCCGAGCGTGTTGTTCTCTAACCCAGTAACCGGTGTTTTGATAACATGTCTCTTTTTGAGTTTATTACCCAATAACCGGTAATATCTCGTTATTTCTTTCTCAGCTGAGTCCTTTGTGGACATCCTCGTCTGAGTCCAGATTATTTTATCCGATGTATCTGTAAGACCCTAATTTTGACCCTAAGATCCGTCATGGCATAATATCATTGCATTTTGCATTTGCCTCAAGGATCATAGCATTTTGGCTCCTTAACCCTAGGGTGGGACTTTTGTGAGTTGGTTTGAGACCACCAAGCATTCTTGAATTGTATATTATTTCTTTTCTTATTTTGTTTACTAACCAAAAGCACAAAAATATGTCACTAACATCTGCGTTTTGTAGTTTGAGCAATCATAAGATCCAAGGCTCCTAGATAGACCCTATACTCAAAAAATGGCCAGGTGAAGGTAAAAGCAAGCATGAAAATGGTTCACAAAGCTCTCAATCATCATATATGCCTCCCAAGTATCTCAATTTGTCAATTTTATCAAAGCAAACCAAAGGGCTTGAGGATTGTTTCCCAAGGAAACCCTAATTCATCTGTGCATCAACTGTGCCTTACTATTGAAGCAACCTCAACCCATGCTCAAATACAATCAAGGGAAGTCCTTTCAATCATCATTGTATGCATATATTAGCCTATTTGAGTGTCCTCAATCATCAATTCATCAAGATTTGAGGTATGGACTTGAGAAGTTGATCAGTTAATTCATCTAACTATTTCAAAATCCACTGAGACCTAACGTATAATGTGTTTATCAAATGAAGATGACCCCAAGATAAAAAATGTTCTTAAGAATCATACAAACAACTTTCATGTTCATCAAAAATTGATTTGAAGCTTGGAAGGTCATCATACATTTCAAAACATTATAGGTCATTTTGATTGAAACCCTAATTTTGGGTCAACTTCCCAAGGACATACCTCACTCATTTTTTATGATTTTGAGGTGGGATCAAATGCATTTGAAAGTTTAAGATGTATAATTCATTTGTTATGTTGAATAAATTTTCATAATCCAAAGATAAATACATGTGATAATGAAAAACATTATAGGTCACTTTGGACCAAAAGCATTGAAATGTGAAAAAGTCCGACTTCAAGTTCCCATAACTTTCTCATCAAAAATCCAAATGATGCAAAATTTGAGTCCAAATTGATTTCCTTGAAAAGATATACAACTTTGATGTTGGAGGTTATTCCATTTGAAGCTTGCACCATTGAAACAGAAGAGCTTGAAGTTAGTTATTTATGGAAATTTTCACATACACATGTTTTGCACCTTGATTTTTATGACCAATTTTCACTAATTTCCCAATTCCAAATGAAGTTTTGTTCAACATAACAATTAATCCTCATGTCAAGTTCTTTCCAACCATTACCCACAAGGCCATGTTTTATTTTTGGAAGTGGCATTTTCGAAGAGGGGAATATTTTGGTGCATTTATGGAAACTTGATTCAAACTTCATGCATAAGCCAATTACATCATATATGCACGTCCAAAATCAATATGCTGATGTTAAGCTTGCCAAACCAATCGGATTTGGGCCCTCCATGCGCCTGTACAGACCCATGCATGGAGGCCCTCTTCATTCATGCACACACAACTCGCATGCTTGCAGCTTCCATTTGCTATAAATAAGAGTGCTTTGCTTCATTATTCGACAACCTGAAGGCGCCTGTTATGCTGCAAAACTCATTCCATAACCATACCTAAAGGAATTCACTCTTTTAATTCAAAATTTCAGATCTGATTTTCAACTTCATTGGTTGATTATCAGACTCAAAATTCCTTGGCCTTGCTTCATATTCATCTCTAGATCACACTGCAATCAATAGCTAAGAGGAATTGTGCTCCATAGATCCAGATTTCAGAGGTGGATGTTCAAACTTTTCTTCTTCAAAACTCACTAATTGTAGCTTGTTTCTTACGTTTATTGGTTTGGCTGAAGTCCTCTCATCAGAGGCAATTGAACTATGCTTTTAATTTCGAAAATCCATTGAGTTCGAGTTGAACACCATCATTTTCCATCTCTGGTTTCTCTTCCCATGGAGGTCTAGAGTGAAAATAAATGGTACAGGGGTGATGTACATCACCCCAGCTTTCCATTGATGTATAGATCGCCTTGTTTGGTTAAGATTTTTTGTCTACAACTCTCGATGGAATCCCTGGTCTCGCCGGAGAAGACGGTGGTGTATACCACCGTCCGTTTTCCAGGTCAAACGTGAGCCCTTGGACCTGATCTCCAGATCTAATCTCCACCTTCCATTTTCATGACTTCTTTAATGGCCTTGTGTATCACAGTTGACCAAGGTGTTTGGTGCGCCCGCATGTCACATCCCTTGGATGTTCCAGCTCAATTAATGAGACTGGATCCAACGTGCCAGATTATTTGCTATTTTCTGAATTTCTTTTAATTTTTGTTTATTCCAACTAATTTCAAAAAATCATATCTCTCTCATTTTAATTCCAAAAAATATGGGACCAATTGCATTATTTCTCTTTTAATTTCTAGTTTCTAAAAATGATTTTTAATATTTTTTATTTTGTCATTTGATATTTTTTATGAATTTTCTCTTTTCTGGTTACTTTTAATTCATTTTAAATAGTTTTCAATATTCAAAAAATACAAAAATATTTTCTTAACCTCTTTGAATGATAATGGATCTATGAAAAATATTCTCATCAATTTATTAATTGATTTGAGATTTATTTGAGATTTTAATTCAATTAGGTTATTTTTTATGCATTTTAATTGATTAAAAATAGTTTCTGGTTTAAAAAAAAATGCTGAAATTTTTTGTCAAACTTTGTTTGACCTTGTTGAACTTAGGATGATCCATTTGGACTTTTCAAAGTTGATTTGAAATGGATTTGAAGTTTGACCTTTAATTGTTCATTTTACTTCAAGTATTATTTTAATTTTGACAAATACCAAAAATATTTTATTTGTTTCTTGACTTCTAAGTTTCAATTTGCTTCTGTTTACTATTTGTTTGACCTTGATTCCATCTACCTTTGGTCAATGTATGTATATTACTTCATTTGAGTTTCCATTAATGTACATTCTTATCCATCTTCTTCTTCATCTTTTTCTTTTTGATCAATGAGTTAAAGATTGGTGGTTAGCCTTGATGTATGGGAGGTTTAACCTTCCTTGATTCAAATCTAATTCATCTTGATCATAGATCAAGTGAATGGCTTTGCATTAAGGATATGTTGCTTCTTAATCAAGCAAAAAACCTAAATCAATACAAGATCATTTGAAATTCTGGTATCAGATATAAGATGTCGAAGGTAATGTTACGACACTGATATCTGCTAACACACAATGGATAAGATAAACAGAATGGTAAAGCAAATAACACAAGCAATTGTTAACCAAGTTCGGTGCAACTCACCTACGTCTGGGGGCTACCAAGCCAGGAAGGAAATTCACTAAAATAGAATTAGTTCAAAGACTCCCCGTACACTTCAACAAGTTACAGTCTTTATCACCTAATCTCTACCCGTGCAACTTGTACCTAAGCACTCTTAGATATGAGAACCCACTCACTTCCCTTACAATCACACACCAGTGATTTAAAACAACAATCCCTTGTGAAAAGAAAATACTTTTCAATTACACACTCTTGATTTTACTTCACAGTTTAAATCAAGAAGACACACTCTTGATCTTGCTTCACAGCTTTGATCAAGAAGACACACACTCTTGCTTAACAGCTTTAGAGTGACAAATTACAACCACAAACCAGTCCAATTCAATCATCAATGGATGACTTGAATGACCTACAAGTCTTACGACTAAACAGACACAAACCCTAGCTCTCCCTCTATATTTCGCTCAGTATTGGTTGTGTGTTCAAACAGGTTTTCTAAGTCCCTTTTTATAGAAGCTCTCAGTTGGGCTTGGACATCTTGAAAACCCTAAATCTATTTTCCAATCAATTCTTTTTATAACAGTTGTATAGTTCTCCTTGGAAAATAAGTAAATCTGGTTGTAATCCATGATTGAATGCGCCAGCTAGCCATATCTTTAATCATCCAAAGATTTCCATTAATTAAGCAATCACAAAACACTAGACATTCATACTGAATGTTCTGTGTACAGGATGTCATGACATCGGGTCTGACATCCTGGAAAAATCCTGCATAATCCAATAATTCCTTTTATAACTTCCAGCAGGTACAACCATATCAGATGCCATGACATTGTATATGTCATCTGAAACAATCCTGCATGAACATGTCTTTCATTTAAGCTCCAGCAGGTACATCCAATATCAGAAGCCTTGTCATTGTATGTGGCATTCTGAAACAATCCTGCATGCACATGTTCTTGAACTCCAGGAGGTAGAAAGGATATCTTATGTTAAGACATCACACATGACATCTTGTGAACACTCTTTATTTTACCAAAATTGATGCCAACACTTAGAATCAACAAACTCCCCCTTTGGCAAATTTTGGCTAAAACATATATATGTCCTTTTTGTTCACAAGGCAAATTATCAGCAGTTAAACAACTTATCAGAAGTTTAAACAGCAGCAGAAGCAAAACAATTACTAGTTATGGCTACTAGTAATACACACATGCACAAGGGTACTTCTCCTCCCCCTAAATCTGTGCAACAAACAACAGAGTTACTAGTTATGGATGCAACTAGTAAGACACACAAAATGCACAATGCAAAAGGTACTTCTTCTCCCCCTAAATCTGTGCATTCATCAAATAACAGCTACTGTAACTCCAGCACCTGTACCAGCCAGAATGTCATACTGACATCTGCTTCAACATCAACACCTGTGCACCGTATCAGACATCCTGTTTGACATCTGTAAACAGAACAACATTCTGTTGTAGCACCTGCACACTTCTTTAAATAATAGTTGTCCTTCTGTCCAGCCACATCCAACTTCCATAATAGCTTCCATATCAAGCACTTCTCCCCCTTTTTAGTCAAAATTGACCAAAGGTGACCTTATAACTTCAATCTTTCAAACATCAGCATCCGAATAGCTTCCTTGCCACACCACAGTTTTCCTAGGCAGAAATATCCTCTAGGATAACCACACACTCCTTTGCTTACTATAGGTTCTCATGAACACAGATCCCCAACTTCCCCCATAAACATTCAAATTTATTGGCATCCAAAGCTTTAGTGAAATTGTCAACTAATTGCGTTTTAGTAGTAACATGCTTCAGAGTTATGATCTTATCTTCTACTAGTTCTCTGATAAAGTGATGACGAATGTCAATGTGCTTTGTCCTGCTATGTTGAATAGGATTTTTGGAAATATTTATGGCACTCAGGTTATCACAGTATAATGTCATGACTTCTTGTGTGACATTGTGTTCAGACAACATCTGCTTCATCCATATCAGTTGAGAACAACTACTCCCAGCTGCTATGTATTCAGCTTCAGCAGTGGATAGAGATACACAATTTTGTTTCTTGCTAAACCATGAAATCAGATTGTTCCCCAAAAAGAACCATCCCCCCGATGTGCTTTTCCTATTATCAGCACTTCCAACCCAGTCAGCATCACAGAACCCAGTCAACATGGATCCAGATCCATGAGTATACAATATCCCATAGTCACTGGTGCCATTGACATATTTCAATATTCTCTTCACTTGGTTTATGTGAGTGACTTTTGGTTCAGCTTGATACCTAGCACAAACGCCTACAGCAAATGCAATGTCAGGTCTGCTTGCTGTGAGATATAGGAGACTTCCTATCATGCTTCTGTATAGACTCTCATCTACACTGACACCATTTTCGTCTTTGGAGATTTTCACATGAGTAGGAGCAGGTGTCCTTTTATGGCTTGCATTTTCCATTCCAAACTTCTTCACAATGTTCTTGGCATACTTACTCTGAGATAGAAAGATAGAGTCTTCCATCTGTTTGACTTGTAGCCCAAGAAAGTAGGTCAGTTCTCCAACAAGGCTCATCTCAAACTCAGATTGCATTTGTCTAACAAAATGTTCAACCATCTGTTCTGACATCTCACCAAAAACAATGTCATCTACATATATTTGTGCCACCATGAGCTTTCCTCCTTCATTCTTCACAAACAGAGTTTTGTCAATACCTCCCTTTTTGTATCCATTGTCAGTGAGGAACACTGTGAGTCTCTCATACCAAGCCCTGGGAGCTTGCTTCAACCCATAGAGGGCTTTCTTTAATCTGTACACATGTTGTGGAAGATTTGGATCTGTGAATCCTTTTTGTTCAACATATACTTCTTCATTTAAGTAGCCATTCAGGAAGGCACTTTTCACATCCATTTGAAACAGCTTGAATTTCAGAATACATGCCACTCCAAGTAATAGTCTAATGGACTCAAGGCGAGCTACAGGAGCAAATGTTTCATCAAAGTCCACTCCTTCAACTTGAGTATATCCTTGAGCTACTAATCTAGCTTTGTTTTTAGTAACAACCCCTTGTTCATCAGATTTATTCTTATAAACCCACTTTGTTCCTATGACATTTACCCCTTCAGGTCTAGGAACCAGTTCCCATACTTCATTCCTCTTGAATTGGCCTAGCTCCTCTTGCATTGCATTGATCTAGAACTCATCTGTCAAGGCTTCCTTGATATTTCTGGGTTCAATTTTTGATACAAAACAGCCATGTGAGATTACTTCCCTTGATCTAGTAGTGACTCCTTTATCTGGATCTCCTATTATAAGATCTTTGGGATTATCCTTCTGAATTCTGATAGAGGGTCCCTTGTTTATTTTGTCATCTTCAGGTTCAGCTTGAGGAGGTTCTTCTTCCTTATTTCTGTCTGAGTGGTCAATTGGAGACTCATTCAGAGATGTCTCAACATCGTCTGTGACATCCGTCTGTTGGTCATCAACCACAACATTAATGGATTCCATCAATACATTAGTTCTGGAATTAAAGACCCTGTAGGCTCTACTGTTTGATGAATAGCCCAGAAATATTCCTTCATCACTTTTGGGATCCATCTTCCTTCTTTGCTCACGATCAGCCAGGATATAACATTTGCTACCAAATACATGGAAGTATTTGACTGTGGGTTTTCTTCCTTTCCAAACTTCATAAAGGGTTGTGGGAGTTCCTTTCTTCAGTGTCACTCTGTTGTGAACATAGCAGGCTGTGTTCATGGCTTCAGCCCAAAAATGATAGGGCAATTTCTTAGCATGAATCATAGCTCTGGCTGATTCTTGAAGAGTCCTATTTTTTCTTTCCACCACACCATTTTGCTGGGGAGTGATGGGGGATGAGAACTCATGATGAATTCCTTCTAAAGAGCAGAATTCAGCAAATTTGCTGTTCTCAAACTCCTTCCCATGATCACTTCTAATTTTGACAATAGGACTTTCTTTTTCCCTTTGAAGTTTCAAACAAAGCTCCTTAAAGACTTCAAATACATCAGATTTTTCTCTTATGAAATTGATCCAGGTGTATCTGGAGAAGTCATCTACCACTACATATGCATATTTCTTCCCACCAAGGCTTTCTACTTGCATGGGACCCATCAAGTCCATATGAAGTAACTCCAGGACTTTGGTAGTTGTGTCATGTCTAAGCCTCTGGTGTGACATCCTTGTTTGTTTTCCAATCAGACATTCTCCACAGATTTTTCCCTCATCAATCTTTAAGTTGGGAATTCCTCTAACTGCATCAACAAATATGATCCTTTTCATACCTTTAAGTTGCAGATGGCCCAATCTTTGATGCCATATCTTCACCTCTTCTTTTTTGGCTAAGGTACACATTGAGGAGTATCCAGTTTCTTGAGAGCTCCACATGTAGCAGTTGTCTTTGGACCTAACTCCCCTCATGATTACTTTGTTTTCTTTGTTAGTAATCAGACATTCAGTTTTGGTGAAGTTTACATTCAGACCTTAATCACATAGTTGACTGATGCTTATAAGGTTAGCAGTTAATCCCTTAACAAGTAGGACATCATCAAGGTCAGGAACTCCAGGGCAATCCAGCCTACCCATTCCCTTGATTTCCCCCTTTGCTCCATCACCAAAGGTAACATAACTCATGGCATGAGGATGAAGTTCAGTTAGCAGATTTTTGTTCCCAGTCATATGTCTAGAGCAACCACTGTCAAAGTACCAATCTTCTTTGGCAGAAACTCTGAGGGAAGTGTGAGCTATGAGACTTGTGACCTTTGTCTTATGAGTCCATTGCCTTTTGTTGACAGTCTTGTGATGCTTGGACCCTGATTGGTATTGAGACTGAACAGGGCAGGATAGCCACATAGCTTATAGCAAAAGGGCTTCAGGTGGCCAATTTTTCCACAGTATTGGCATTTCCATCTTTGATGCTTCCCTTTTAGTTATTGTGACATCTGATGTGACATCTCAGGTTTGCTTTTTACATGGCTGCAATTAGGTTTGGATTTAGGTTTGCAACCAGTGTAACTGTACTTAGCCTTGAATCCAATATCAGATTTGTTTCCTATTATTTGGCCAGTCTGGAGAACCTTGTCTAAGATGGCAGATCCATTGTTAAGCATTCTTACATACTTAGTCATCTCATCTAGTTTGGAATTCAAGAATACAGCTTCCACCTTTAATTTTGAGATGGTTTCCACAAGCTCTTCCTTTTCATTTTCCAGCTGAGCTATCACTTTCTTCTGGCTTTTAACTTGTCCGCACGCTCCTGCCTTTCTGTGGCACAACTCTTTAAGGGTTCTTTCATCATCAATTGACTCTTCCTCAGACCCCCATCTTCCTGTCAATGCAGTCACATGGTTTGTGGCTTCTTCTGTTTCACTTCCATCAGACCAAGAGGCCACAAGACTCCTCTTTTGTTTCTTGAGGTAGGTCCCACATTCAGTTTTAATATGACCATACCCATTACACTCATAGCATTGAACTTCTTTGGGCTTTCCTTCAGACTTTGGTTTCTTACCAAAGCTATTGGATTTACTGATATCAGATGTGATGTTCTTGACATTTCCCTTTGCTCTCACATCTACCCTTTTTATCAGTCTGTTGAACTGTCTTCCCAACATTGCTATCTCATTTTCCAGGTCTTCATCAATATCTTGACCACCTTCCTCATCTTCCTCTTCAGTGTTTGACATAAATGTTATGCTCTTGGCTTTCTTTTCAGCTCCATCACATATTCCCATCTCAAATGTTTGGAGGGATCCAATTAGCTCATCAACTCTCATATTTGAGATGTCTTGAGATTCTTCTATGGCTGTTACTTTCATAGCAAATCTCTTGGGGAGTGATCTGAGTATTTTTCTTACTAACTTTTCATCTGACATCTTCTCACCCAAGGCTCCAGAGGCATTGGCAATTTCAAGGATACTCATGTAGAATTCATGAATATTTTCATCTTCTTTCATCCTTAAGTTTTCAGACTTGGAGGTGAGCAGCTGGAGTCTAGACATCTTTACCCTAGAGGTGCCTTCATGAGTGTTCTTGAGAATGTCCCAAGCTTCTTTGGCCACTTCACAGTTGTTTACCAGCCTGAAAATATTTTTGTCTACCCCATTGAATATTGCATTCAAGGCTTTAGAGTTTCCAAGAGCAAGATCATCCTCCTCCTTGGACCATTGTTCTTCAGGCTTCTTAGTGGTGGCTTCTCCTTCTTTAGTAATGACAGGATGTACCCAACCTGTTAACACATCTTTCCAAGCCTTGTTATCAAGGGATTTCAAAAACGCTACCATTCTAGGTTTCCAATAGTCATAGTTAGAACCATCCAAAATTGGTGGCCTATGAACAGATCCTCCATCTCTCTCCATTATACCAGAAAGTATTGCCCCTAGATCTCACCCAGAACCAGAGCAGGATGCCTGCTCTGATACCAATTGAAATTCTGGTATCAGATATAAGATGTCGAAGGTAATGTTACGACACTGATATCTTCTAACACACAATGGATAAGATAAACAGAATGGTAAAGCAAATAACACAAGCAATTGTTAACCCAGTTCGGTGCAACTCACCTACGTTTGGGGGCTACCAAGTCAGGAAGGAAATTGACTAAAATAGAATTAGTTCAAAGACTCTCCGTACACTTCAACAAGTTACAGTCTTTATCACCTAATCTCTACCCGTGCAACTTCTACCTAAGCACTCTTAGATATTAGAACCCACTCACTTCCCTTACAATCACACACCAGTGATTTTAAACAACAATCCCTTGTGAAAAGAAAATACTTTTCAATTACACACTCTTGATTTTACTTCACAGTTTAAATCAAGAAGACACACTCTTGATCTTGCTTCACAGCTTTGATCAAGAAGACACACAAACTCTTGCTTAACAGCTTTAGAGTGACAAATTACAACAACAAATCAGTCCAATTCAATCATCAATGGATGACTTGAATGACCTACAAGTCTTACGACTAAACAAACACAAACCCTAGCTCTCTCTCTATATTTCGCTCAGTATTGGTTGTGTGTTCAAACAGGTTTTCTAAGTCCCTTTTTATAGAAGCACTCAGCTGGGCTTGGACATCTTGAAAACCCTAAATCTATTTTCCAATCAAATCTTTTTATAACAGCTGTATAGATCTCCTTAGAAAATAAGTAAATCTGGTTGTAATCCATGATTGAATGCGCCAGCTAGCCATATCTTCAATCATCCAAAGATTGCCATTAATTGTGCAATCACAAATCACCAGACATTCATACTGAATGTTCTGTGTACAGGATGTCATGACATCGGGTCTGACATCCTGGAAAAATCCTGCATAATCCAATAACTCCTTTTACAACTTCCAGCAGGTACAGCCATATCAGATGCCATGACATTGTATATGTCATCTGAAACAATCCTGCATGAACATGTCTTTCATTTAAGCTCCAGCAGGTACATCCAATATCAGAAGCCTTGTCATTGTATGTGGCATTCAGAAACAATCATGCATGCACATGTTCTTGAACTCCAATAGGTACAAAGGATATCTTATGTTAAGACATCACACATGACATCTTGTGAACACTCTTTGTTTTACCAAAATTGCTGCCAACACTTAGAATCAACATCATTTCTCATTTTTCTTTTTGGCATGGCAAGTTGTAGGAGCTTGATCCACTAATCAAGATCTCTACCTTGTGTTTGTTGCCTATATTTTATTGACCGGTCTCAGATAGGCGTGACTACTACATTAGTCCACTTACGATTGCTTAACATAGCGCTAAATTGCCTTATGGCACACTAACTCTAACTATTGACCATTAACTTTTTAATTCTTGCACTTTACATTAATGCAATTTAATATTCTTGTACATATTATTCATTTGCTTTTCCCCTTTGCTCATTTGAGCTCATGTTTATGTTAATGCAATTTGCCTTTTGCTCACTTGAGCACATAATTGTGTATATACTATTGTGCTTGTGTTTTGTGTTAATGGTTGTGAACCAAATGCAAATGGACAAAAGGACTTAGACTTTAGTACATTCCCTATGCAAAAATGGAGTCAAAGAGAAACTAGGCCTCATGCCTTTAGATTTCTATAAATGTCAAAGAGCAACTAGGCCTCATGCCTTTAGAATGCTTAATGTTGAAGACTTTTGAAAGGACCTAATCTCTAAACTCACTTTTGTCCATTCTTTGTTTGCATTATAGAACATTTTGATGTGTGTGTTCTTGTGCTAGGGATTCCAACTTGAGCCTAATTGAAGAACCATTGTCATGAACATCCAAAGTAAGAGATACAAAAGCCATTGGAAGATTTCTAGGAGCTTGTTTGATTGTGTGATTGATTGCTTGAGTTACTTGCTTATTTGCTTGCTTATTCCAAGGGATGGGAGCTACATGGATCATCACTATGATCTCAAGAGAGGAACTCCATTTGTGGTTTTACTTCTCTTCCTTCATCTCTTGTATGATTAGGACTTAGCCATTCTTCTTCTTCCCTCCACTCTAACCCAAGCCAAAACTTTTTGTGCAAACATTAACATTTGTTTTCAACAATAGAAACCTAAGCATTATGCTTTTGATTTTCCAAACTTCTTTTCATAATACTTATTTTGAATTGAATTCTTAAGTCAACTTTGACCATATTTTATAAATACTTTTCATTGGTAAATACAACTCACTAAATTGTTTTTTTGTGGTTTCAATGGCCACTCCTTACCAAAGTTTTTTTATAAACCATAGCTATTAGGTTTGAGTTATCCTTGAGTTTGATATAATTATCACCTATATCCTTAGTGATGGACAATGAGTCTTCCATGCTTATTATAGGGTTAACCCCTCACTAGCATGTTGAAGCTATCCTCACATGGTGGATTTGTGGTTTTGATCCTAATGTTTTTTTAAGATGGTACGTAGGCAATGGGTTTATCCATTCAAACACAAAAATTGTAAATAATTTGTACATTCTTCTCTCATCTCCCCAATCATGTTTGCACAAACAATTTTTCACAAATACCAACCTACCTTACAACAATTGTGAAAAGGGCTCCCTAGGAGTACCTAGGATGTTTTGGGTGCTTAAAACCTTCCCATTGCATAACCAACCCCCTTACCCCGATCTCTGACATTTTTATTAGTTTTTTATTTGATAAAACTTCTCGGTTTTTGTTCGCTTTCTAACCTTTCCTTTGGATAAATAGAAGTGCGGTGGCAACTCGAATTGTATGATTTACTTTTGATTTAGTCAATAAATCTAAAGGTAACGAATACCCCGCTACAGAAAAGTGGCGACTCTGCTGGGGAGCTTTTCCTAGTGGGTTTTTGCCTACTTTTCATATTTGTTGTATTGTATGTTTATATTATTTGTGACATATTTTTTGTGCAATTTGGGATTACTGTATTGTATGTAATGTATGAATTGCTTGATATATTAATTGCTTGTATGCTTGGTGATCTTTGTGAGATGAGTTCTATACCCGAACTCGAGTGCACTTAGGATAGGAGAATGGCATAGTCTTGTTGACTTGTGCGAGTTATTCTTTAGCAAGTTGACTTGCAAGACCATTCACTTGGTGGAGATTATGTTGGGATCAATAATTTCACACGAGTAGTCGTGGTTAGGCATTACTCTTTCCAATATAGACCTTAGAAGCCAAGGACCTTAGTTTACCAAGCCCATCTTGGCCTATTTTTTAGGACGTAGTGCGAAGGTCGTTCAAGTGTAAGATTTGATACGATTGTTACACGATACTACACTCATAAGAGTCTCTCTTGAGGATATTTTTGGAATACGAGTAGTCGTTTATCCGATAAATATCCGAAAGATGGGATGATGACTATGGGAACCTCTTGTATAACATGATTGGCAGGTTTAACCCTAGTACACTCCCTTTGGGTGGTTCTTAACTGAGACTCCATGCTCGTGACTTGTGTAGCGGGGTATTCGTTACCATTAGAGATATTGACTAAATCCAAGGTAAACCATACAAGTCGAGTCGCCACCGCACTTCTATTTATCCAAAGGAATGGTTAGAAAGCGAACAAAAACCTAAAATTTTTATCGAATCAAAAACTAGGAAAAATGTCAGAGATCTGGGTAAGGGGGTTGGTTATGCAATGGGAAGGTTTTAAGCATCCAAAACATCCTAGGTACTCCTAGGGAGCCCTTTTCACATTTGTTGTAAGGTTGATACTTTGTGAAAATTTATTTGTGCAAACATGATTGAAGAGATGAGAAGAGAATATACAAGTTTATTTACATTTTGTGTTTGGATGGATAAACCCATTGCCTACGTACCATCTTAAAAAAGATTAGGATCAAAACCCCGTAGTTCGGGTTAAAAATCTCAAAACAAGTTGGTGAATTGATTGGTCCAAAAGCCTTAAGGTCTTTTGTTATCCAAGGGAGAAAACTCAACCTAAAACCACAAATCCACCATGTGAGGATAACTTCAACATGCTAGTGAGGGGTTAACCCTATAATAAGCATGGAAGACTCATTGTCCATCACTAAGGATATAGGTGAGTATTACATCTACCTCAAGGATAACTCAAACCTAATATCTAAAGGTTATGAAAAAGTTTGATTAAGAAAGCGGCCATTGAAACCATAAAAAGGTATTTGAATGAGTGGTATTTACCAATGAAAAGTATGTACAAAATATGGCCAAAGTTGACTTAGAAGTTCAATTCAAAATAAGTGCTATGAAAAGGAGGTTTGAAAATCAAAAGCATAAGGCTTAGGTTTCTAGCATTTGAAAAGAAGTGTTAAATGTTTGCACAAAAGTTTTGGCTTGGGTTAGAGTGGAGGGAAGAAGAAGAAAGGCTAGAGTCCTAAACATACAAGAGAGAAGGGATAAGGAACAAGACCAAAAATGGAGTTCCTCTCTTGAGATCATATTGATGATCCAAGTATCTCCCATCCTTTGGAATAAGCAATCACATAAGCATAAACTCAAGCAAACATCAATCAAATGGCCTCTTGAAAAGCTCCCAAATGTATCTTGGATCTCTCTCTCTTAGAATCTCATGGAAATGGTTCCTCAATTTGAATCAAGGAGGAATCCCTAGCACAAGAACACACATATCAAAAGATTCTAGCAAAACAAACAAGGAATGGACAAGAAGAGTTTAGAAGTTGGTCCTTTCAAGGTCATCTTCAAGCTTTAAGCATTCTAAAGGCATGAGGCCTAGTTGCTCTTTGACATTTTAAGCACTCTAAAGGCATGAGGCCTAGTTGCTCTTCAAACTCCAAATTAGCATAGGGAAAGTCCTAAAGTCTAAGTCCATTTTTGTCCAATTCTTTGTATTGTGGTTAACAATAATCAAAACAAAATACAAGCACAATAGTATATACACAATTATGTGCTCAAGTGAGCAAAAAGGTAAATTGCATTAACATAAACATGTGCTCAAGTGAGCAAAAGAAAAAGCAAATGGATAATATGTGCAAGAATAGTAAATTGCATAAAAATAAAGAGCAAAAAGTAAATGTTAATGGTTAATGATTAGTGTTAGTAGTTAGTGTGCCATAAGGAAAATTTAGCGCTATGTTAAGCAATCGTAATTGGACTTATGTAGAAGTCACAACTATCTGAGGCCGGTCAATAATAATGTAGGCAACAACACAAGTTAGAAGTCTTGATTAGTGAACCAAGTTCCAACAACTTGCCATGCCAAAAGAAAAGGAGAATTGATCTTGTATTGGTTTAAGTCTTTTGCATGATTTAGGAAGCAACCTATCCTTAATGCAAAACCATTCACTTGATCATTTGATCAAGATGAATTAGATTTGAATCAAGGAAGATTAAGCCTCCCTAATCAATGCTAACTTATCAACCTTTAACTCATTGATCAAAAAGAAAAGAAGAAGAAGAAGAAGAAGATGGATAATGGAAATGAGAAGAATAAAGTGCATTAAATGAAAAGGAATGTACCAATCAACAAGTGTTGACCAATGACATTGAGAATCATGGTCAAACAATCAAAAACAGAAGTGAGATGAAGATTGGAAGTCAAGAAATGAACAAAATATTTTTGGGCATTTTTAATATTTAAAATAAACTTGAATTAAAATATTAAAGAAAGGTCAAACTTCAAAATCACTTCAAATCAACTTTGAAAAGTCCAAGTGATTTATCCTAAGTTCAACAAGGTCACAAAGTTTGACAAAAAATTTCAGCATTTTTAAAAGTCAGAAACTATCTTTAAACAATCAAAAATGAATAAAAAATAACCTAATTGAACTAAAATCTCAAATAAATCTCAAATCAATTAATAAATTTATGAGAATATTTTTCATTGATCCATCATCATTCAAATGGGTTGAGAAAATATTTTTTGTATTTTTTGAGTATCAAAACCTATTTAAAATATATTAAAAATAACCAGAAAAGAGAAAATTCACAAAAAATATCAAATGATAAAATTAAAAAAAATTAAAAATCATTTTTAGAAACTAGAATTAAAAAGAGAAATAATGCAATTGGTCCCATATTTTTTGGAATTAAAATGAAAGAGTTATGATTTTAGGGTTTAGGGTTTAGGGTTTACATCACCCTTATACCACTAGTTTCTCTTCTAGATCCCCATAGTAATAGAAATCAGAAGGAGAAAAATACGGTGTTCATGCTGAACTTCATGGATTTGTAAAATTAAAAGCACCAACAAGTTGCCTCTGTTGAGAGGAGTTCAGCCAAGCAAAAGGACATAAGAAACAAGCTATAAATGAAGAGTTTCGAAGAAAATAAGTTTGAACATCAACCTTCTAAATATAGATCGGTGGAACACGATCCTTCAACACACTTGCTTGTAGCTTGTTCTGGAGATGGAAATGAGGCAAGGCTAAGGAATTAGAGTCCAATAATCAACCAAGGAAGTTGAGAATTGGATCTGAAAGTTTCAAGTGAAAAAGCAAAATTCCTTTAGAGTATGGTTTGGAATGATTTTTGCAGCATTTTAGATTGATTCCAGGATGCCAATTGAATGAGATGGTGCTTCTATTTATAGATGGAAAGGCAAGGCAAGGGTGATCAAATGCGTGTGCATGAAGTTGGGTCCTCCATGCATGGGCCTATACCGACGCATGTGAGGCCCAAGATCAAATGAAAATGCAAGCTGAGCTCATTCTGAAGTGAAATGGACGTGCATTTTGAATGGTACTTGCTTGTGCATGAAGCTTCATCACGAATTCCATAATTGTGCCTAAAACTTCACCTCTTCGAAAATACCAGTTAGAAAATCCAAACATAAGCATGTGGGTAATGGTTGGAAAGGACTTGACATAAGGAACAAATGTTATGTTGAGCAAAAACTCATTTGAAGTGTGGAAATTTATGAAAACAGGCCATGAAGTTCATAGTGTAAAACATGCCTTTGAGAATTTTGTCAAATTGAACTAACTTCAAGCCCTTCTGTTTTGATGATGCAGGCCTCAAATGGAAAAACCTCCAACAACAAAGTTGTATATCATTTCAAGACAATCAAAATGGACTTAGATTTCGCATCATTTGGATTTTTGATGAAGAAGTTATGGGCACTTGAAGGTGGACATTTTTGCCTTTCAATGCATTTGGTCCAAAGTGACCTATAATGTTTTGCATTATCACATGTATTTCTTTTGTGATTTTGAAATTTTGTTCAACATAACATTTTAAGTAGACATCTTAAGATTTCCAATACATTTTATCCCACCTCAAAATCATAAAAAATGAATGAGTTATGTTCTTGGGAGGTTGACCCAAAATTAGGGTTTCAGTTAACATGACCTATAATGTCTTGGAATGGGCTGAGGTTGCTTCATGGGCTGAGGTTGCTTCATGAGCAAGGCATTATGGATGATCAGATGAATTAGGGTTCCTTGGGACACAAGCCTCAAACCCTTTGACTTGCTTTGGTCAAAATGATGAATTGAGATGCTAAGGAGGCATATTTGATGGATGAGAGCTTTGGGAACCATTGCCATGATTGCCTTCATCTTCTCTTGGCCATATCATTGCACAAAAGATCACCTAAAAGCTTTTAGATCTTGTGATTGCTCAAGCTATAAAAAAAAGATATTAGTGACATATTTTTGTGCTTTTGGTTAGTAAACAAAATGAGAAAAGCAATAATACAATTCAAGCATGCTTGGTGATCTCAAACCACTCACAAGAGGTCCCACCCAAAGGCAAGGGGAACCAAGATGCTTATGATCCTTGAGGCTTTGCAAATGAAATGTTATGATTCCATGAGAGATCTTAGGGCCAAAATTAGGGTCTTACAGATGCCCCTATTTAAGGTCATTCTAGTCGGAGAAGTGAAGGTTAAAATCTTCGTCTCGACGAGGTAGAATGGGCTTAAATAATAACAAAGAGACGAATTTTGGTCCCTAATAGACCTCATGATGCGAATGTATGTATGCAAACGGTAATACTCTATGGGGGGAATGTGTCCACAAAGAAAGAAAGAAATCAGGAGCAATTGAAAAATCCACTGGAGTAACACACTCATAAATGGGATAGAGACTTTAGGGACTTTACTAGGGAGCAAAGGGATAAAAATGCGTGAGCAGGTCACAACTTGAAACTTGCTGAGAGAGACGAAGGGAATCCATGAAATAAATCAATGGAAAGACTCGAGCTGACTTAAAGATGCATGTATTTTGGAATATGCCAATACAACAAAAACTTATCCGTAACGGATACTTCGGATAAAAATTCGGACTCGGGCTGGGAGAATCCACTAAGGGACCTCACTGGGAAAACACCCAAACAAAACTCCTCTAGGGAAGCAACGGGATGAGGTATTACCGGTTACTGGGTAATAAGCTCAAAGAGACATGTGATCCGAACACCGGTATAAGGGTGAGGGAACAACATGCTCGGGAGAAAGAATATCTAAGACCGGCATAAGGGTGAGAGATATAAAATATCCAAAATTATCTGAGGAAGACCTAAAAAGGTACGCTTCAGCTCAGGAAAATCTGACTCCACAAAGGACAAAAGTCATAATAGGGAGCAGGGGGGAAGGAACACCAGGGATACCGGTTACTTGGCATATAATAGGTGACCGACCAAAGTGTGAATTGGGGAATATTCCCAAGACACTCATCATCCAAAAGAGGGCTAAAAGCAAAACTCAATTATAGGATGGACATTCGATTCCAATAAAAGGGATACGAATCTTACTCGACTGGGGAAGAGAAACGGACTTCGACCATAGAGTGCATGAGATACATTATCTATTACCGTCAGAACATAGATAATATACTCGCATGAAAGATTATCCACAACCGGTTATTGGGTTAATAAAGGATAAATCAACCGAACAAAGAGGTCATCGCGATACCGAGAACTAGGTACACAATGATGACAAATCCAGGGGAGAAACAATCATTATCAACAAAGGGTAAATGAGAGATGACTCGATGGAGATAAATTGCTTTATCAGAGCAATTATCCAAGAGATATATCACCGGTTATTGAGAGATATGCTCAAAAAGGAAAGGGGTGAAGGAAAATCAAAACCGAATATTGGATAAAGATAACCGCCAAGGAGGGGATTACATCTACAGGATACTGGGTAGAAAAACCACAGAAAAGTGACCGTCATCGATTAGGATGAACAAAAGGTTAACTCTACCAGGGGATGAAATAGGGTTTACAACTACCGGTATAAAGGGAGAAAACCACAGACTCCGCCGGGGCAAAGATGGATAATTACTGGTTACTGAGCCACTATTCATCTATACCACAGAGGAGTGCAAGAAACAATCATAAGAGGCTAATCTAGGATCAAACTAGATAAGCACGACGGAACAAGACTTGTCCCTATGAGGATATAACTCAATGGGGAATTCCATCCCAATATATATGTTTGGAGGAAGCAGAAACAACCGTTATCCACGAGGACATAACTCAGTGGTGAATATGGAAGGAAGGATAAACCTTATCTGCTTAAGGGGTTGCCTCTATATGGAGATCATACACAGACATCTGCTTGGGGGAATGTATTACCAACTAGCAAGGGATAACAAACAAAGATATATGGCAAAGAATGCAACATGAATATCTGAATGTTTGAAAATTATATGCACACGTGCGTGGTTTATGTATGATGAATGCTGACAAACAGACATTTTTAACACAAACAAGTCCAACGATAGAGGATCAAACATCCGGTACTATATCTCAAGAGAGAAAGCCATTACCACCAAGATCTCTGCCGGGGAATGAGCATCAGTCAT
Source organism: Lathyrus oleraceus (assembly GCF_024323335.1). Taxonomy (NCBI): domain Eukaryota; kingdom Viridiplantae; phylum Streptophyta; class Magnoliopsida; order Fabales; family Fabaceae; genus Lathyrus; species Lathyrus oleraceus. The sequence continues at coordinate 270,373,980 of NC_066582.1, forward strand.
TCCAACTGGGGGCAAAGCCGTTGCACAGATGAACTCCGACGTAGAAGCAATTCTAACGGGGAAGTTATCAAAGAGGAGGATGGATCTCCGGGGGGAACAACCAAAAACCAGAAGCTTCCAAAGATCACCAGATACTGTCCTGCCAATGAGATCATATCTGCTGAGGAGGGAGAGATGAATAATCTCTCCGAACACGCTGCTCGAGAGAAAAGACCGCAAGAGGCTCTGGAGAAAGAGGTCATGAGCATGCCAGGAATATGAACAAGCACCTTACCCCATCAAGGATCTTACCATCCTTGGGAGAGCACTGTAGGCATTCCCAGTATCCTTATGCCATTGTGAATGTTCACTTTGTTTAAAACCAAATTATGAAAATTTTGATTATTTAAAATAATGATATTTTTTCAATTAGAACATGCAAAACATCTGTTGAATAGAAACAAATAAGAGTGCAAATAATTGGATAAAGGCTCAAATTTATTTGATGGAATGGTGGTCTGCAAATGGCAAGACTCCATAGATCTTTACAAATTTGAAATTGGTGATATATATTGGAAAAGGGCTACATTGAACATAATGACCATTTCTCCACCAATTCTGAATCCGATGTATTTGAAGCTTTGGTTGATGATGAATGAGCGAGAATCTCTGACGGATAACAGTTGTAGAACAAAGTCTTGTCAAGATGCAGTTACTTGCCAAATCCCTATTTTTTTGCCTAGATTGCACGAGGGTGAGGTGCTCAATCTAGCGGGTTACATATATTCATTTTTCATGTCTCTAATTTTTGCCTGGACCGCCCTTTCGGGTTTTCAATCCACCGAGACGCTCATTTTTTCCTAAGTCGCCCTTTCGGGTTTTCAACTTAGCAAGCTATTCTGTTTTTATTCATTTAGGCGAAGTATTTCTTGACTGCATCTGAATTCACAAGACGAGTGAAATCCTCCCCATCCATAGTTGTAAGTATCAATGCACCGCCTGAAAAGGCTCTCTTGACAACATATGGACCTTCATAGTTTGGAGTCCACTTGCCCCTGGAATTGGGCGCGAAAGACAAGACTTTCTTGAGCACAAGGTCACCTTCTCGGAACACACGAGGCTTGACCTTCTTATCAAAGGATTTCTTCATCCTTTGTTGATATAATTGACCAAGACACATGGCAGTCAATCTCTTCCTATCAATCAAATTCGACTGGTCATAACGACTCTGAACCCATTTAGCATCAGTCAACTTGGCTTCCATCAAGAATCTCATTGATGGGATCTCCACCTCTACTGGGAGCACAACCTCCATGCCATAAACGAGAGAGAAAGGGGTTGCCCCTGTTGAAGTGCGGACAGACGTACGATACCCATGTAAGGCAAATGGAAACATCTCATGCCAATCTTTGTACGTGACAACCATCTTCTGTGTAATTTTCTTGATATTCTTATTAGCAGCTTCAACAGCACCATTCATCTTTGGTCTGTAAGGAGAAGAATTATGATGTGCAATCTTGAACTCGCTACACAGCTCTTTCATCATCTTGTTGTTCAAGTTAGATCCATTATCAGTAATGATCTTATCTGGCACACCATAACGGCATATGAGTTGATTCTTAATAAACTTCACAACCACCTGCCTGGCAACATTCGCATATGATGCCGCTTCAACCCACTTAGTGAAGTAATCAATTGCTACGTGAATAAATCTGTGTCCATTGGACGCTTTCGGCTCTATCATGCCAATCATGTCAATTCCCCACATGGAGAAGGGCCATGGTGATGAAATCACATTCATAAGTGTCAGAGGAATATGAATCTTATCCGCATAAATCTGACACTTATGGCATTTCTTCACATATTTGCAGCAATCAGACTCCATTGTCAGCCAATAGTAGCCTGCTCTCAACATCTTTATAGCCATGGCATGTCCATTGGAATGAGTACCAAATGAACCCTCATGGACCTCAGTCATCAACAGGTTTGCTTCGTGTCTATCCACGCATCTGAGCAGCACCATGTCAAAATTTCTCTTATAAAGCACATCACCATTGAGGTAGAAACTGCCAGATAATCTCCTCAGAGTTTTTCTATCTTTCACAGATGCCCCAGGCGGGTAAATTTGGTTCTGAAGGAAACACTTGATGTCATAATACAATGGCTTATCATCTTTTACTTCTTCTACTGCAAATACATGAGCTGGTCTATCCAAGCGCATCACGGTGATATTGGGAACTTCATTCCAGAGTCTTACCACAATCATCGAAGCGAGTGTAGCGAGAGCGTCTGCCATCCGATTCTCATCTCGAGGAATATGATGAAAGTCAACCTCAGTAAAGAATGTTGAAATCCTCCTCGCATAATCCCTATATGGAATGAGGCCAGGCTGATTCATTTCCCATTCACACTTAATCTGATTAACAACGAGGGCCGAATCACCATAAACATTAAGATGCTTGATCCTAAGATCGATGCGTTCTTCCAACCCCATAATACAAGCTTCATACTCAACCATATTATTCGTGCATTTGAAAGTTGGCCTTGCTGTAAAAGGAAAATGTGTGCCCTGAGGGGTAATAATCACTGCCCCAATACCATTTCCATATTGATTTACAGCGCCATCAAATACCATACTCCATCTGGAACCAGGCTGTGGCCCTTCATCGAGCGCAGGCTCATCACAATCTTTCATTTTCAAATACAAAATTTCCTCGTCTGGGAAGTCATTCTGAACTGTGTGATAATCCTCAATCGGCTGATGTGCCAAGTGGTCAGCCAAGATACTACCTTTAATAGCCTTCTGAGCTCGATACTCAATATCATACTCAGATAACAACATCTGCCAACGGGCAATTCTCCCTGTTAAAGCAGACTTCTCAAAGATATACTTGATTGGATCCATTCTGGATATCAACCAAGTCGTATGATTCAACATATACTGGCGTAAGTGCTTAGCAGCCCAAGCCAACGCACAACATGTTTTTTCAAGCATTGAGTATCGAGACTCACAATCAGTAAACTTCTTACTCAAATAGTAGATGGCATGCTCTTTCTTTCCTGATTCGTACTGCTGACCAAGGACACAACCCATTGAGTCTTCAAGAACTGTTAGATACATAATCAATGGCCTTCCTTCCACAGACGGAGACAGGATCGGAGGCTCAGACAAATACTCTTTAATACTATCAAAAGCTTTTTGGCAATCCTTGGTCCAATCATTGGACTGATCTTTCTGGAGGAGCTTGAATATCGGCGCACATGTGGCAGTCATGTGGGATATGAATCTAGAAATGTAATTCAAGCGGCCAAGAAAACCTCGGACTTGCTTCTCAATTTTGGGCGCAGGCATCTCTTGTAATGCTTTAACCTTTGCAGGATCAACCTCAATACCTCTTTCACTAACGATAAAGCCCAAAAGCTTGCCGGAGCGGACTCCAAATGTACACTTGTTGGGATTCAGACGAAGCTTGTACTTCCTCAAACGTTGAAAAATTTTCAACAGGTGTTCTACATGTTCAACTTCCGTTCTCGACTTAGAAATCATATCATCAACATATACCTCGATCTCCTTATGCATCATATCATGAAACAAGGTAGTCATAGCTCGTTGATACGTGGCTCCGGCATTCTTCAAACCGAAGGGTATCACTCGATAATAGAATGTTCCCCAAGGTGTGATGAATGTAGTCTTCTCCATATCCTCGGGTGCCATTTTAATCTGATTATATCCGGAAAATCCATCCATAAATGAGAAGACCTTGAATTTAGCTGTATTATCTACCAACATATCAATATGCGGTAGAGGGAAATCATCTTTCGGACTAGCTTTATTCAAGTCTCTATAGTCCACACACATCCGGACTTTTCCATCTTTCTTAGGCACATGCACAATATTAGCCACCCATTGAGGATATGTAGAAGTCACCAGAAACCCCGTATCAATTTGCTTTTGTACTTCTTCCTTGATTTTTACTGCCATATCGGGATGAGTCCTTCTGAGCTTTTGCTTTACAGGCACACACTCAGGCTTCAAAGGTAGGAAATGTTGCACGATATCAGTATCTAGACCAGGCATGTCTTCATATGACCAGGCAAAGACGTCGTCATATTCTCGTAGCAACTCAATCAACCCCTTCTTAACAGACTCTTCCAGGAATGCCCCAATCTTCACTTCTCGCACACAATCTTCAGACCCCAAGTTGACTGTTTCCAGATTCTCAAGATGCGGCTAAATGATCTTCTCTTCATGCTCAAGTAGACGGGTAATCTCGTTAGGAATCTCTTCAACATCATCTTCTTCCGCCTTAAATAAAGGGAATTCAAAGTTGGGAGATGGTGTTGGATCATTATGTTCAATGGGTTTCATCAGCCTGCATAATGATTTTGGATATAAAGAGCTTTTAGAATTCAAGCAAGGAAAATCATTATGCAGATGAAAAAGATTGATTTTATTTTATCTTTAAAGGGTTTTATGTGATCACCAATTTCATGCAAAAAGCGAAAAGGGAAAATAAATGGAAAAACAAATATTTAACATGAATTTATTGAATGAAAGTATCATTGTATTTATGCGCCAACAATGTCATCACTTCTCCTTTTGGCCTGGGAGAAGGGTTTGCAAACACAATGAACATTACTTTGACTTATGGATAACTGTTGGAATATCCACAGTGACCCAATTATTGCAGATCCCTCCAGGGATAATGAAATTGCCAGAATCCTCTTCGTCCTCTTCCAAAATGGCAGCAGCCTCTTCGCCTTGACCAGTGTGGATGAAACATCCACTCTTGAACAAACCTTGCTTGTTAAAGACCCCAGAAGAATAGCCTATGCCAGCCCGAGACTTGTTGTCTTCTAACTTGATCATTTTCCCCAATCCGGAAGTTGCACCATGCTCAATGGCCAACTTTGCATCTTTATAGGAAGAAAATGAGGGAGTTCTCTTCTCAACAGGTTCAGCAATAGATAAAGCTTGGAAGGGAGTTCCAACTTCATCCTCAGCATATATATATGAGAAGGAAGACAAATGGTTAACCAAAAGAGCCTTTTCTCCCCCTACCACCACCAGCTTCTTATTCTTTACAAATTTCAATTTCTGGTGTAGGGTGGATGTCACGGCGCCTGCCTCGTGAATCCATGGTCTGCCTAGGAGACAACTATACGATGGGTGAATGTCCATAACCTGGAAGGTAATCTGGAAATCACTTGGTCCTATTTTGACTGGGAGATCAACCTCGCCAATCACAGTCTTGCAAGACCCATCGAAAGCCTTCACAACTACTCCACTCTGCCTCATGGGAGGCCCTTGATATGACAACTTCGTAAGAGTGGACTTCGGCAATACATTCAACGATGACCCAGTGTCCACCAATACATTTCACATGGAGTCATCCTTGCAGCTCATAGATATATGTAATGCCAAGTTATGGTCTCTTCCCTTCTCGGGGAGATCAGCGTCACAAAAACTCAGGTTGTTACAAGCGGTGATGTTTGCAACAATGCTATCAAATTGTTCTATCGTGACATCGTGATCCACATACGCCACATCCAACACCTTCTGCAGAGCTTCTCGGTGTGGTTCTGAATTTAATAGTAATGATAAAACAGATATTTTGGATGGCGTTTGCAGAAGCTGGTCTACAACGTTGTACTCGCTTCTCTTGATGAGCCTCAGCATCTCATCACAATCTTCTTTCATATTATTACTCGGGCCAGTAGAAGCAGGATTTCTCAACGTAGAAGAGGGCTTAGTGACAAGTGCCAGACTCGGAGCGCTCACAGCATTCCCAATCGGGCGTTCAACAAAATCAGCATCAACACTTCCTCGAGCATCAACTTGAGGCTTCAATGGAGCTGAAAATACACGACCGCTGCGGGTCAAACCGCTGACGTCAGCAATGTTTACGACAGATGAAGAGGGAAGGGACACCTCTTTCCCATTTTCCACTGTTACAACATTGTAGCGATAAGGAACCGCCTTCTCGGAGGAGTACGACACGGGTCCGGCTGGCTTGATAACGAGAGTAGGAGAAGCCTTCTTCTTGCTACCATCATACTTGATGACAACAGGTTCAGGTATCCGGAATACCGGAGAAATTATGTTTACTTCGAGAGCATCTTCATCAACATTTCTGTTTTGAAGGATCTCAATGACTCCTTCGTCCAACATCTCTTGGACATCCTTACGCACCTGGAGACAACCTCTCTAATTGACAGAACAGACTCTGCATCTATCATGGTCATGCTCATAATGGCTATAGTCACACAGCAAGCGATGCATCTCAACCAGCGATTGTCGGATATGGCTGACGTATTTAACTTTGTACTTGCCAGGACAGCCCTGGACCATATTAACAGACTTCCCAGGCTCGGGCAATGGGTTCTTCTTCACGTTTGGACCTACGTCCTCGAAAAAAAGAATCCCACTTCTCACAAGGTCTTGCACCTTGGTCTTCAAGGGATAACAATTCTCCACATCGTGTCAGGGAGCACCGGAATGATATACGTAATGAAGTTCTGGCTTGTACCACCACTGGGGGTTAGCAGGTACAGCGGGAGGGTCTCGTGGAGTGATTAATTTTCTATCAATCAGAGATGGATAAAGTTCAGCATAAGTCATTGGAATTGGATCAAAGGTGACCCTCTTCCTCTCATAGCTGGTGATGGCATTGTTGTTGTTATTTCGAGGCTGGTAGGCCTGCTGTTGTGGACACTGTTGTTGTTGCTGATATTGCTGAGTTCGCGGTTGTTGATAATGTTGAGCTTCCCTGAAAACAGGTGCTATATGAGCAACCTGATGCTGATTGTTGACTGGGCGAGCAATCTTCCTCTTCACATAGGGCCTTCTATTGACGTGGGAGGACACAGCGTGTGCCTCTCCCTCCTTCTTCTTCGCAAAGCTTCCATATCTTTTTGCTGAAGAGCCTTCATCTCGAGTTAAGCGTCCTTCACGGACCCCCTCTTCCAATATCATCCCCATAGTCACCATCTCGGTGAAGTCTGAGGGAGCACTGGCTATCATCTTCTCGTAGTAAAATGAGCTCAAGGTCTTCAAGAAGATCTTGGTCATCTCTTTCTCCTCAAGGGGTGGCACTACCTGAGCTGCCAACTCGCGCCACCTCTGGGCGTACTCTTTGAATGTCTCCTTATCCTTCTGGGATATCTCCCTCAACTGGTCCCTATTAGGAGCCATATCCATATTGTACTTATATTGCTTGACGAAGGCCTCGCCAAGATCGTTGAAAGAGCGGATGTTCGAACTTTCCAAACCCATGTACCACCACAGAGAGGCACCGGACAGACTGTCCTGGAAATAGTGGATGAGCAGTTGATCATTATCAGTTTGCGTCGACATCTTGCGAGCATACATCACAAGATGGCTGAGAGGGCATGTGTTTCCCTTATACTTCTCAAAGTCAGGTACTTTGAATTTAATAGGGATTTTCACGTTGGGCACAAGGCACAACTCAACAACACTCTTACCAAAGAGGTCTTTCCCCCTCAAAGTCTTCAGTTCCTTGCGAAGCTCAAGGAATTGGTCTTTCATGTCTTCCATCTTCTCATAAACGTCTGGGCCCTCAGATGGCTCAGAATGATAGATGGTATCTTCAACTCTTGGTAGTGTGTGCACGACGGGAGGTGGCACTGAAAGGATCGGCCTAGATGCTGGTAGAGAAGCAAGAGTTGGAGCAAAACCTTCTGGTACGAAGTTGGCGGGCATTCCCCAGGGGAACCCGACTAGCATAGATGGCGCAAAGTGGGCTGTTGCAGGAGGCACAGTAGAAGTCACGATCTCAGAAATGATCATCCTCTGGGGAGGAGTTAAGGGTGTTGGAGAAGACTGGCTCTGAGCGGCCAAGAATGACTCCATTAGGGCAGTCAATCTGGCTACCTCTTCTTTCAGCTCGCGGTTCTCTTGTTCCAAGTGATCCATTAGTCTTGAAGAGTTGGCTCTGGTGTAGTACCGGTGAGTCAGCTTGTCTTCAAAATAAATGAAGAACACAGAGTTAGACCATAGGACAAGAAGCCTGGAGCAAAACCTGCTTATGCACATGATGCATGCAATGCTTGTTCATATGATTTGTTTTTTATTTTAGAGGAACTTTAGAGTTCTATATGCAAATTTTTCAGGAAATATTATACTTTTATCATATATGGACCCATCTTATCAATAATATCTGGAAAATATATTTTTACACCAAAGAAGTACAACATTGGTAACCAAATACAATACAAGAGAAAAGGGAAATGATCATCCTATGAATCCCTAGAAACAATCATCTAAAGCTCGGGACACGGGGAGGTAAGATGCACGAAGCCTCTTCACCTCCTCCTCATAGGCTGCCTCCATATCTGCCTTTTCCTTGGCGAGTCGATCGTACTTCCTCTTCTAAAACTTGGAAGACTGAGGAAGTAGAGAAGTCCATGCATCATTGGGATCATCAATAACCTGATGCTCGAGGAACTCAATCAAAGCATCCTTCTCCTTGATCTGCTGAAGCAACTCTTCTCGTTCACGGATCCAAGCACGTGAACGGTCTTCGTCTCTCAACTCCTCTACTCCTTGGTCAAAGAGGGTTGAAGGCCCAACCGCAACCAATGGTGTAGGTCTCGGATACTCGTAAGGCATGAGATACTCAGAAGCTCTCCTCCTAACCCAAGAAGTGTAAGGCTCCAAAGCGACACAATTCTTAGGACCCAACTCCTTCCTTCCTTTCCTATGAATCTTGCGCCAAGCGCGGACCATCCTAGCTTTCAAGCCTTGGGGATCTTTACCCTCCTGGAAGAACACTCCCTCTAACAGAATGTTATTGGGTTTATCCTTTAGGGGGAACCTAAGCTGACGACGTGCCAAAACAGGGTTGTAGCTAATCCCACCACATGTACCAAGAAAAGGTATATTGGAGAATTCACCACAAGAGTCGATAATCCGCACGCAATCGTATACCCGGTTATACCAAGAGATATCATCATTAGTGAGAGACATAAGTCTCATGGACCACCGTAGACATCCCTTGTTCTCCTTGAAGGCGACCATCTGCAGTAAGTGAGAAATAAACCACTTATACAACAGAGGCAAACATCACACAATGGCACCACTACCCTTTGCATTCCTCATATGCAAAGAAAAATAAGTGGCACCCAACAAAGTCGGAACGGGATTAAGAGTAGAGAAAATCCTAATAGCGTTCACATCCACGAACTTGTCGATGTCGGGGAATAACACTAAACCATAGATGAGAAGTACAAATATGGCCTCAAAGGCGTCCTCACTCATGGCCTTCCCATACATAGCAGCTTGAGCGATGAGGAACTCATAAGGAAGACCTTGAATTCCACCTTTGGTAGTCATATGAGCACCAACCAGAGATTCATCTATATGCAACATGTCAGCTATCTCTCGAGAAGTAGGAACACTCTCTAAGCCACTGAACGACAACTGGTCTAGGATAGGTATACCCACAAGATAGGCATACTCCTCGAGCGTGGGTAAAAGCTGAAAATCCGGAAATGTGAAGCAACGATACAAAGGATCATAAAACTGCACCAATACGCTCATCAATCCTTCATCCACCTGAGTAGTCAGAAGAGAAAGAAACTTCCCAAAACAAGCTTTGAAACCCAAAGGATCTAATACATAGGATGTCAAATTCCTTAACTCTTTCAAGTCGGGTTGTCTGAAACTATACTTCTTTGTATTCCTTCTTTGTCTTTCCATGTCTGAAAATTTGCAAATAGACCTCTTAAGTTCCTTGAAAATTTCTTATTATTTTGATGATATGGATACAAATGGGTGCATGAATGCATAGATGCAACAATCACACTCAAGGATCAAGCAAAGCACACCAAACAAAGGTCATGGGATGGATCACATTATCCTTAATATCAATCATCCATTTTGGTGGATTATGGTTTACACCTTATCAACACCCAAGTTCCATTGATATTAAGGATACATGAACGGATCAACCATGAATCAAGGGTTTGTTGCAAGTCACGAGCATGGAGTCTCGGTTAAGAACCACCCAAAGGGAGTGTACTAGGGTTTAACCTGCCAATCATGTTCTACAAGAGGTTCCCATAGTCATCATCCCATCTTTCGGATATTATCGGAGAAACGACTACTCGTATTCCAAAAATATTCTCAAGAGAGACTCTTATGAGTGTAGTATCGCGTAACAATCGTATCAAATCTTGCACTTGAACGACTTTCGCACTACATCCTAAGAATAGGCCAAGATGGGCTTGGTAAACTAAGGTCCTTGGCTTCTAAGGTCTATATTGGAAAGAGTAATGTCTAACCACAACTACTTGTGTGACATTATTGATCCCAACATGACCTCCACCAAGTGAATGGACTTGCAAATCAACTTGCTAAGGAATAACTCCACACAAGTCCACAAGACTATGACATTCTCCTATCCTAAGTGCACTCGAGTTCGGGTATAAAACTTATCTCACAAAGATCACCAAGCATACAAGGAATTAATATTCAAGTAATTCAATCATTACATACAATACAGTAATCCCAAATTGTACAAAAATATGTCACAAAATAATATACACAACAATACAACAAATATGAAAAGTAGGCAAAACCCACTAGGCAAATGTTCCCCAGCAGAGTCGCCACTTTTCTGTAGCGGGGTATTCGTTACCATTAGAGATATTGACTAAATCCAAGGTAAACCATACAAGTCGAGTCGCCACCGCACTTCTATTTATCCTAAGGAATGGTTAGAAAGCGAACAAAAACCTAAAAGTTTTATCGAATCAAAAACTAGTAAAAATGTTAGAGATCTGGGTAAGGGGGTTGGTTATGCAATGGGAAGGTTTTAAGCACCCAAAACATCCTAGGTACTCCTAGGGAGCCCTTTTCACATTTGTTGTAAGGTTGGTACTTTGTGAAAAATTATTTGTGCAAACATGATTGAAGAGACGGGAAGAGAATATACAAGTTTATTTACATTTTTGTATTTGGATGGATAAAACCATTACCTACATACCATCTTAAAAAAGATTAGGATCAAAACCTCGTAGTTCGGGGTAAAAATCTCAAAACAAGTTGGTGAATTGATTGGTCAAAAAGCCTTAAGGTCTTTTGTTATCCAAGGGAGAAAACTCAACCTAAAACCACAAATCCACCATGTGAGGATAACTTCAACATGCTAGTGAGGGGTTAACCCTATAATAAGCATGGAAGACTCATTGTCCATCACTAAGGATATAGGTGAGTATTACATCTACCTCAAGGATAACTCAAACCTAATAGCTAAAGGTTATGAAAAAGTTTGATTAAGAAAGTGGCCATTGAAACCACAAAAAGGTATTTGAATGAGTGGTATTTACCAATGAAAAGTATGTACAAAATATGGCCAAAGTTGACTTAGAAGTTCAATTCAAAATAAGTGCTATGAAAAGGAGGTTATAAAATCAAAAGCATAAGGCTTAGGTTTCTAGCATTTGAAAAGAAGTGTTAAATGTTTGCACAAAAGTTTTGGCTTGGGTTAGAGTGGAGGCAAGAAGAAGAAAGGCTAGAGTCCTAAACATACAAGAGAGAAGGGATAAGAAACAAGACCAAAAATGGAGTTCCTCTCTTGAGATCATATTGATGATCCAAGTAGCTCCCATCCTTTGGAATAAGCAATCACATAAGCATAAACTCAAGCAAACATCAATCAAATGGACTCTTGAAAAGCTTCCAAATGTATCTTGGATCTCTCTCTCTTAGAATCTCATGGCAATGGTTCCTCAATTTGAATCAAGATGGAATCCCTAGCACAAGAACAGACATATTAAAAGATTCTAGCAAAACAAACAAGGAATGGACAAGAAGAGTTTAGAAGTTGGTCCTTTCAAGGTCATCTTCAAGCTTTAAGCATTCTAAAGGCATGAGGCCTAGTTGTTCTTTGACATTTTAAGCACTCTAAAGGCATGAGGCCTAGTTGCTCTTCAAACTCCAAATTAGCATAGGGAAAGTCCTAAAGTCTAAGTCTATTTTTGTCCAATTCTTTGTATTGTGGTTAACAATAATCAAAACAAAATACAAGCACAATAGTATATACACAATTATGTGCTCAAGTGAGCAAAAAGGTAAATTGCATTAACATAAACATGTGCTCAAGTGAGCAAAATAAAAAGCAAATGAATAATATGTGCAAGAATAGTAAATTGCATAAAAGTAAAGAGCAAAAAGTAAATGTTAATGGTTAATGATTAGTGTTAGTAGTTAGTGTGCCATAAGGCAAATTTAGCGCTATGTTAAGCAATCGTAATTGGACTTATATAGAAGTCACAACTATCTGAGGCCGGTCAATAATAATGTAGGCAATAACACAAGTTAGAAGTCTTGATTAGTGAACCAAGTTCCAACAACTTACCATGCCAAAAGAAAAGGAGAATTGATCTTGTATTGGTTTAAGTCGTTTGCATGATTTAGGAAGCAACCTATCCTTAATGTAAAGTCATTCACTTGATCATTTGATCAAGATGAATTAGATTTGAATCAAGGAAGATTAAGCCTCCCTAATCAATGCTAACTTATCAACCTTTAACTCATTGATCAAAAAGAAAAGAAGAAGAAGAAGAAGATGGATAGTGGAAATGAGAAGAATAAAGTGCATTAAATGAAAAGAAATGTACTAATCAACAAGTGTTGACCAATGACATTGAGAATCATGGTCAAACAATAAAAAACAGAAGCGAGATGAAGATTGGAAGTCAAGAAATGAACAAAATATTTTTGGGCATTTTTAATATTTTAAATAAACTTGAATTAAAATATTAAAGAAAGGTCAAACTTCAAAATCACTTCAAATAAACTTTGAAAAGTCCAAGTGATTTATCCTAAGTTCAACAAGGTCAAACAAAGTTTGACAAAAAAATTCAGCATTTTTAAAAGTCAGAAACTATTTTTAAACAATCAAAAATGAATAAATAATAACCTAATTGAACTAAAATCTCAAATAAATCTCAAATCAATTAATAAATTGATGAGAATATTTTTCATTGATCCATCATCATTCAAATGGGTTGAGAAAATATTTTTTGTATTTTTTGAGTATCAAAAACTATTTAAAATGAATTCAAAATAACCAGAAAAGAGAAAATTCACAAAAAATATCAAATGATAAAATATAAAAAATAAAAAATCATTTTTAGAAATTAGAATTAAAAAGAGAAATGATGCAATTGGTCCCATATTTTTTGGAATTAAAATGAAAGAGTTATGATTTTTTGAATTTTAATGAAATAAAAGAAATAAAAATGAAAATTAAGAAAATCAGAAAAAAGGAGAGGCGTCTGATCAAGCATCATTAATTGACGTGGCTGATCAGACGTTCCACATGCGCGCGCTCATGGTAGGCCTTAGTCAACTGAGTAACATGTGGAATTAAAAAAAGTCATAAGATCCAAGAGCCATGATTCAATCTGGAAATCATCATCAACGGCTGGGATTCAAACTGGCAAATGGATGGTGGTGTACACCACCGTCTTCTCCGGCGAGAATGGAGATTCCGGCCAGAGTTGCAGGTCATAAAAACTTGATGAAAACGAGCGATCGTCATATCATTGGAAAGCTGGGGTGATGTACGTCGCCCCTATACCACTAGTTTCTCTTCTAGATCCCCATAGTAAGAGAAATCAGAAGGAGAAAAATATGGTGTTCATGCTGAACTTCATGGATTCGTAAAATTAAAATCACCAACAAGTTGCCTCTGTTGAGAGGACTTCAGCTAAGCAAAAGGACATAAGAAACAAGCTATAAATGAAGAGTTTCGAAGCAAATAAGTTTGAACATCAACCTTCTAAATACAGATCTGTGGAGCACGATCCTTCAACACACTTGCTTGCAGCTTGTTCTGGAGATGGAAATGAGGCAAGGCTAAGGAATTAGAGTCCAATAATCAACCAAGGAAGTTGAGAATTGGATCTGAAAATTTCAAGTGAAAAATCAAAATTCCTTTAGAGTATGGTTTGGAATGATTTCTGCAGCATTTCAGATTGATTCCAGGAAGCCAATTGAATGAGATGGTGCTTCTATTTATAGATGGAAAGGCAAGGCAAGGGTGATCAAATGCGTGTGCATGAAGTTGGGGCCTCCATGCATGGGCCTGTACAGGCGCATGTGAGGCCAAAGATCAAATGAAAATGCAAGCTGAGCTCATTCTGAAGTGAAACGGACGTGCATTTTGAATGGTATTTGCTTGTGCATGAAGCTTCATCATGAATTCCATAATTGTGCCTAAAACTTCACCTCTTCGAAAATGCCAGTTAGAATATCCAAACATAAGCATGTGGGTAATGGTTGGATTGGTCTTGACATAAGGAATAAATGTTATGTTGAGTAAAAACTCATTTGAAGTGTGGAAATTTAGGAAAACAGGCCATGAAGTTCATAGTGTAAAACATGCCTTTGAGAATTTTGTCAAATTGAACTAACTTCAAGCCCTTCTGTTCTGATGATGCAAGCCTCAAATGAAAAAACCTCCAACATCAAAGTTGTATATCTTTTCAAGACAATCAAAATGGACTTATATTTTTCATCATTTGGATTTTTGATGAAGAGGTTATGGGCACTTGAAATTGGACTTTTTTGCCTTTCAATGCATTTGGTCCAAAGTGACCTATAATGTTTTCCATTATCACATGTATTTATTTTGAGATTTTGAAATTTTGTTCAACATAACATTTGAAGTAGACATCTTAATCGTTCCAATACATTTGATCCCATCTCAAAATCATAAAAAATGAATGAGTTATGTTCTTGGGAAGTTAACCCAAAATAAGGGTTTCAGTCAAAATGACCTATAATGACTTGGAATGGGAGATGACCTTAAAAGCTTCAAATCATTTTTTTATGAACATGAAAGTTGTTAACATTGTCCTTAAGAACATGTTTTCTCTTGGGATCATCTCCATTTGACCAACACACAAAACATTAGGTCTCAGTGCATTTCAAAATAGTAAGATGACTTGACTGATCAACTTCTCAGGTCCACAACTCATATCTTGATGAATTGATGATTGAGGACATTCAAATAAGTTCAAAATTGTATGAAAGGATGAATTAAAGAACTTCCCTTGATTGTATTTGATCATGGGCTGAGGTTGCTTCATGAGCAAGGCATTGTGGATGATTAGATGAATTAGGGTTCCTTGGGACACAAGCCTCAAACCCTTTGACTTGCTTTGATCAAAATGATGAATTGAGATGCTAAGGAGGCATATTTGATGGATGAGAGCTTTAGGACCATTGCCATGCTTGCCTTCATCTTCTCTTGGCCATATCATTGCACAAAAGAACACCTAGAAGCTTTTAGATCTTGTGATTGCTCAAGCTACAAACAAAAGATATTAGTGACATATTTTTGTGCTTTTGGTTAGTAAGCAAAATGAGAAAAGCAATAATACAATTCAAGCATGCTTGGTGATCTCAAACCACTCACAAGAGGTCCCACCCAAAGGCAAGGGGAACCAAGATGCTTATGATCCTTGAGGCTTTGCAAATGCAATGTTATGATGCCATGAGAGATCTTAGGGCCAAAATTGGGGTCTTACAACTTGCAACAAACCCTTGATTCATGGTTGATCTATTCTTGTATATCCTTAATATCAATGGAACTTGGGTGTTGATAAGGTGTAAACCATAATCCACCAAAATGGATGATTGATATTAAGGATGACTTGATCCATCCCATGACCTTTGTGTGGTGTGATTTGCTTGATCCTTGAGTGTGATTGTTGCATCCATGCATTCATGCATTCATACGTATCCGTATCATCAACAATGAGAAAATTTTCAAGGAACTTAAGAGGTTTATTTGCAAATTTTTAGACATGGATAAGCAAAGAAGGAATACGAAGAAGTACAGTTTCAGACAACCCGACTTGAAAGAGTTAAGGAGTTTGAAATCCTATGTATTAGATCCTTTGGAGTTCAAAGCTTGTCATGGGAAGCTTTTGTTTATTCTTGCTACTCAAGTGGATGAAGGTATGATGAGTGTATTGGTGCAGTTTTATGATCCCTTGTACCGTTGCTTCACATTTCTGGATTTCCAGCTTTTGCCTACGCTTGAGGAGTATGCCTATCTTGTGGGTATACCTATCCTAGATCAGTTGTCGTTCAGTGGCAAGGAGAGGGTCCCTACATCTCAAGAGATTGCTGATCTGTTGCATATAGATGAATCTCTAGTTGGTGCTCATATGACTACCAAAGGTGGAATTCAAGGTCTCCCTTCTGAGTTCCTCATTGCTCAAGCTACTTTGTGTGGGAAGGCCATGAGTGAGGACGCCTTTGAGGCCATATTTGTACTTCTCATCTATGGGCTAGTGTTATTCCCCAACATCGACAAGTTTGTGGATGTGAACGCTATTAGGATTTTCTCTACTCTTAATCTCGTTCCTACTCTGTTGGGTGACACTTATTTCTCTTTGCATATGAGGAATGCAAAGGGTGGTGGTACCATTATGTGTTATTTGCCTCTATTGTACAAGTGGTTTATTTCGCACTTGCCACAGACGGTCGCCTTCAAGGAGAACAAAGGATGTCTACGGTGGTCCACGTGGCTTATGTCTCTCACTAATGATGATATCTTTTGGTACAACCATATATATGATGGTGTGCAGATTATTGACTCTTGTGGTGAATTCTCCAATGTGCCTTTTCTTGGTACATTTGGTGGGATTAACTACAACCCTGTTTTAGCACGTCGTCAGCTTGGGTTCCCATTAAAGGATAAACCTAATAACATTATGTTAGAAGGTGTGTTCTTTCAAGAGGGTAAAGATCCCCAAGGCTTGAAGGATAGGATGGTCCATGCTTGGCACAAGATCCATAGGAAGGGAAGGAAAGAGCTTGGTCCGAAGAATTGTGTTGCTTTGGAACCCTTTAACTCTT
This sequence comes from Lathyrus oleraceus, assembly GCF_024323335.1. Classification (NCBI taxonomy): domain Eukaryota; kingdom Viridiplantae; phylum Streptophyta; class Magnoliopsida; order Fabales; family Fabaceae; genus Lathyrus; species Lathyrus oleraceus. Next base: position 270,390,862 of record NC_066582.1, read on the forward strand.
TGGTTAGGAGAAGAGCTTATGAGTACCTTATGCCTTATGATTATCCGAGACCTACACCGTTGGTTGTGGATGGGCCTTCAACCCTCCCTGACCAAGGGGTAGAGGAGTTGAGAGACGAAGACCGCTCACGTGCTTGGATCCGTGAACAAGAGGAGCTACTTCAGCAGCTTAGAGATAAGGATGCATTGATAGAGTTTCTTGAGCATCGGGTTATCGACGAGCCTGATGATGTGATCACTTCTCTTCTTCCTCAGTCTTCCAGGTTTTGGAAGAGGAAGTACGATCGACTCGCCAAAGAGAAGGCAAATATGGAGGCAGCCTATGAGCGAGAGGTGAAGAGGCTTCGTGCAGCTTATCTTCCGTTCTCGAGAGCTTTAGATGATTGTTTCTAGGGTTCCATAGGATGTTCACTTTCCTTCTCTCTTGTATTATTTGGTTACCAAGACTGTACTTCTTTGGTGTAAAAATATTTTCCAGATATTATTGATATGATATTTCCATATTTGTCTAAATGATTAATATTTCCAATATTTGCAAATAGAACTCTAAAAATTCCTCTGATTAAAAAAATAAATCATATGCACGAGCATTGCATGCATCATGTGCATAAGCAGGTTTTGTTCTAGGGCTTCTTGTTCAGTGGTCTAACTCTGTGTTTTTCATTTATTTTGAAGACAAGCTGACTCACTAGTACTACACCAGAGCCAACTCTTCAAGACTGATGGATCACCTAGAGCAAGAGAACAGAGAGCTGAAGGAGGAGGTGGCCAGATTGACTGCCCTGATGGAGTCTTTCATGGCCGCCCAAAGCCAGTCGTCTTCAACTCCTCCCTAGAGGGCAGTGATCTCTGAGATTGCCTCCTCGACAATGCCTGCTGCCAGTGCCCATTTCGCGCCAACTGCTATGCCAGCCGGGTTTCCCTGGGGGATGCCCATGAATGTTGTTCCTGAGGGTCTCGCCCCCCATGTTTGCTTCTCTGCCGGCATCTAGCCCGGTCCTTGTTGTGCCACCTCCGGTCGTGCATACTATACCGAGAGTAGATGACACCATTTATCACTCTGAGTCATCTGAGGGTCCAGACGTGTATGAAAATATGGATGCTATGAATGATCAGTTCCTTGAGCTTCGCAAGGAACTCAAAACTCTCAGAGGGAAAGACATGTTTGGCAAGTCTGTTGCTGAGCTCTGCCTAGTTCCTAATGTCAAGATCCCTGTAAAGTTCAAAGTACCTGACTTTGAAAAGTACAAGGGAAATACTTGCCCTCTCAGCCACTTGGTTATGTTTGCGAGGAAGATGTCGACTCAGACCGACAATGATCAGTTCCTCATTCTTTATTTTCAGGATAGCTTGTCCGGTGCCGCACTGAGGTGGTACATGGGTTTGGACAGCACGAACATTCGATCCTTCAACGACCTTGGCGAAGCTTTCGTCAAGCAATACAAGTATAACGTGGATATGGCTCCCGATAGGGATCAATTGAGGGCCATGTCCCAGAAGGACAAGGAAACTTTGAAGGAGTACACCTAGAGGTGGCGAGAACTAGCTGCACAAATTGTGCCTCCGCTGGAAGAGAAAGAAATGACCAAGATCTTCCTGAAGCCCTTGAGCTCATTCTATTATGAGCGGATGATTGCCAGCACTCCTTCTGACTTCACCGAGATGGTGAATATGGGGATGCATTTGGAGGAAGGAGTCAGGGAAGGGCACCTGACTAGATAAGAAGGCTCTTCTGCCAAACGTTATGGGGTGTTTGCAAAGAAGAAAGATGGTGAGGCACATGCTGTGACCTCCCATGTTAAATCTAGAAGACCCACTGTGAAGAGGAAGACCGTGCGTCCCGCCGGTAACCAGCACCAGGTGGCTCATATAGCACCTGTTTTCAGAGAAAACCAGCATTATCACAACCAGCAACAACAACATCAACAATATCAACAACAACAGCACTGTCCTCAACAGCAGGCCTACCAACGTCGAAACAATAATCAGACCAGTACAAGCTATGATAGGAAGAGGGTCAGCTTTGATCCTATTCCCATGACCTATGCAGAGCTCTATCCTTCTTTGATAGAGAGGAAACTGATCACTCCACGCGACCCACTTGCTATACCTACCAACCCTTAGTGGTGGTATAAGCCCGAGCTACATTGTGTTTATCATTCCGGTGCTCCCGGACATGATATGGAGAACTGCTACCCGCTGAAGACCAAGGTTCAAGACCTTGTTAGAAGTGGTATATTGTTTTTCGAGGACGTAGGTCCTAACATCAAGAAGAACCCATTTCACGAGGATGGGAAATTTGCTGTCAACATGTTCCAAGGTTGCCCTGGCAAGTATAAGGTCCGATATGTTAGCCATATCCGAAAATCTCTGGTCCAGATGCACAGACTGTTGTGTGGATACCGTCACTACAAGCACGACCATGACAGATGCCGTGTTTGCACTCTCAATGAGAGAGGATGTCGTCAAGTTAGAAAAGACATCCAAGAAATGCTGGACAAAGGTGTAAGTGAAATACTTCAGAATCGCGATGAGGATGATGAAGTCAATATGATATCACCAGTATTCAGGATCCCTGAGCCTATTATCATCCGGTATGATGGCAGCAAGCAGAAGGCTTCTCCTGCTCTCATAATCAAGCCAGCTGGCCCTGTGCAATATTCTTCTGATAAGGTTGTTCCCTATCGTTACAATGTTGTTGCGTTGGAAGATGGGAAGGAGGTGCCCCTGCCCTCTACCTCTGTTGTTAATATCGCTGATGTCATTGGCCTGACCTGTAGTGGTCGCGTTTTCTCGGCATCGTCGAAACCCCAGGCCGACACCAGAAGGGTTGATGTTGCTGATAATGTCGTTCGTCCTGTGGGAAATTCTTCCAATTCTCCGAATCCGGCACTTGTTGATAGACCTGTCGCTGTTGTTAAAGCTCCTGCCCCTGCTGGCCAGAATGGCACGATAAAAGAGGATTGCGATGAGATGTTGAGGCTCATCAAAAGGAGTGAATATAACATTGTCGATCAGCTTCTACAAACGCCCTCAAAGATCTATATGCTATCTTTGTTAATGAACTCAGAACCACACCATGAAGCTCTGCAGAAGGTGTTGGACGTCGCGTATGTAGACCATGACGTCACAATAGAACAATTCGATAGTATTGTTGCAAACATTACTGCTTGTAACAATATGAGTTTTTGCGATGCTGATCTCCCCGAGGAGGGAAGAGACCACAATTTGGCACTTCATATTTCAATGAATTGAAAAGATGATGCCATGTCTAATGTGCTGGTAGACACTGGATCATCACTGAATGTGTTGCCAAAATCTACTCTGGCTAGATTGTCATACCAGGGGCCTCCCATGAGGCAAAGTAGAGTGGTGGTGAAAGCTTTTGATGGATCCCGCAAAATGGTGATTGGAGAGGTTGAACTCCCAATCAAAATTGGACCAAGTGATTTCCAAATCACTTTTCAGGTCATGGATATCCACCCATCATATAGGTGTTTGCTAGGCAGACCATGGATTCACGAGGCAGGCGCCGTGACATCCACCCTACACCAAAAGTTAAAGTTCGTGAAGAACAAGAAGTTGGTGGTAGTAGGGGGAGAGAAGGCTCTCTTGGTTAGCCATCTGTCTTCCTTTTCTTATATCGATGTTGAGGACGAAGTTGGTACGTCGTTCCAAGCTTTGTCTATTGCTGAACCTTCTAAGAAAGGAACTTTTTCATTTGCATCCTACAATGATGCTAAGTTGGCCATTGAGCATGGCACAACTACTGGTTTAGGACAAATGATTAAGCTAGAAGACAATAAATCCCGGGCTGGCATAGGGTATTCTTCAGGCACTTTCAACAAGCATGGGCTGATTCAGAGTAGTGGCTTCATCCACACCGTAGAAAATCAGGAATCTGTTGCTATTGTGGGAGAGGATACAGAGGAAGATTCTGGCAACTTTGTCATCCCTGGAGGGGTCTGCAATAACTAGGTCGCTGTTGATGTTCCGACAGTTGTCCATAAGTCAACGTAATGCTTCATTTTGTTTAAAAAACCCTTCTCCCATGCCAAAAGGAGAAATGATGATATCGTTGGCCCATAAATACAATGATATTCATTCAATAAATTCATGTTAAATGTTTGTTTTTCCAAATTATTTTCACTTTTTGCTTTTTGCATGAAATTGGTGATCACATAAAACCCTAAAAAATAGAATAAAATCAATCTTTTCATCTGCATAATGATTTTCCTTAATTCTAAAATCTCTTTTATATCCAAAATCATTATGAAGGTTGATCAAACCCATTGAACATAATGATCCAACACCATCTCCCAACTTTGAGTTCCCTGTATTTGAGGCCGAAGAAGATGATGTTGAAGAGATTCCTGATGAGATTACCCGTCTACTTGAGCATGAAAAGAAGATCATTCAGCCACACCTTCAGAATCTGGAAACAATCAACTTGGGGTCTGAAGATTGTGTTTGAGAAGTGAAGATTGGGGCACTCCTGGAAGAGTCTGTGAAGAAGGGGTTGATTGAGTTGTTACGAGAATACGTCGATGTCTTTGCCTGGTCATATGAAGACATGCCTGGTCTAGATACTGGTATTGTGCAACATTTCCTACCTTTGAAGCCTGAGCGTGTGCCTGTGAAGAAAAAGCTCAGAAGAACTCATCCTGATATGGCAGTGAAGATCAAAGAAGAGGTTCAGAAGCAAATTTATGCGGGGTTTCTGGTGACTTCTACGTATCCTCAATGGGTGGCCAATATTGTGCCTGTGCCTAAGAAAGATGGAAAAGTTTGAATGTGTGTGGACTATAGAGACTTGAATAAAGCTAGTTCGAAAGATGATGTTCCTCTACCACACATTGATATGCTGGTAGATAATACAACTAAATTCAATGTCTTCTCATTTATGGATGGATTTTCCGGATATAATCAGATCAAAATGGCACTCGAGGATATGGAGAAGACAACATTTATCACACCTTGGGGAACATTCTCTTATCGAGTGATGCCCTTCGGTTTGAAGAATGCCGAAGCCACGTATCAATGCGCTATGACTACCTTGTTTCATGATATGATGCACAAGGAGATTGAGGTGTATGTTGACGATATGATTGCGAAGTCAAGAACGGAAGTTGAACATGTTGAGCACTTGTTGAAGCTTTTTAGCGTTTGAGGAAGTATAATCTTCGTTTGAATCCTAACAAGTGTACATTTGGAGTCCGTTCCGGCAAGTTATTGGGTTTTATTGTCAGGGAAAGAGGTATTGAAGTTGATCCTGCCAAGGTCAAAGCAATACAAGAGATTCCTGCACCAAAAACTAAGAAGCAAGTCCGAGGTTTGGCCGCTTGAATTATATCTCCAGATTTATATCCCACATGAGTGCCACATGTGCGCCAATATTCAAGCTCCTCCGGAAAGATCAGCGTCATGATTGGACCGAGGATTGCCAAAAGGCTTTTGACAGTATTAAAGAGTACCTGTCCGAGCCTCCGATTTTGTCTCCACCTGTGGAAGGGAGACCCTTGATTATGTATCTGACAGTTCTTGAAGACTCAATGGGTTGTGTCCTTGGTCAATAAGACGAATCAGGGAAGAAAGAGTACGCCATTTACTATTTGAGTAAGAAGTTCACTAATTGTGAGTCTCGATACTCAATGCTTGAGAAAACATGTTGTGCTTTAGCTTGGGCACGCCAGTATATGTTAAATCATACGACTTGGTTGATTTCCAAAATGGATACAATCAAGTATATCTTTGAGAAGCCTGCTTTAACTGGGAGGATTGCCCGTTGGCAGATGCTGTTGTCTGAGTATGATATTGAGTATCGAGCTCAGAAAGCTATCAAGGGTAGTATCTTGGCTGACCACTTGGCACATCAACCAATTGAGGATTATCAGTCAGTTCAGTATGACTTCCCAGATGAGGAGATTCTAAATTTGAAAATGAAAGATTGCGATGAGCCTACACTCGATGAAGGGCCAGAGCCTCGTTCCCGATGGAGCATGGTGTTTGATGGTGCTGTAAATCAATATGGAAATGGTATTGGGGCAATGATTATTACTCCTCAGGGCACACATTTTCCTTTTACAGCAAGGCTAACTTTCAAATGCACGAATAATATGGCGGAGTATGAGGCATGTATCATGGGTTTGGAAGAGTGTATTGATCTTAGGATCAAACGTCTTGATGTTTATGGTTATTCGGCCCTTGTTGTTAATCAGATTATGGGTGAATGGGAGACGAATCAGCCTGGCCTCATCCCATATAGAGATTATTTGAGGAGGATTTCAACGTTCTTTACTGAAGTTGACTTCCACCATATTCCTCGAGATGAGAATCGGATGGCAAATGCTCTTGCTACGCTTGCTTTGATGATTGTGGTTAGACTCTGGAATAAGGTTCCCAATATCACTGTGATGCACTTGGATATACCAGCTCATGTATTTGCAGTAAAAGAAGTGAAAGATGATAAGCCATGGTATTACGATATTAAATGTTTTCTCCAGAATCAGAGTTACCCGCCTGGGGCATCTGTGAAAGATAAGAAGACTTTAAGGAGACTATCTGGCAGTTTCTACCTCAATGGTGATGTGCTTTAAAAGAGGAATTTTGACATGGTTCTGCTCAAATGCGTGGATAGACACGAAGCAGACCTGTTAATGTCTGAAGTCCATGAGGGTTCATTTGGTACTCATTCCAATGGACATGCCACGGGCTAAAAAGATGTTGAGAGCAGGCTATCATTGGCTGACAATGGAGTCTGATTGCTGTAAATATGTGAAGAAATGTCATAAGTGTCAGATTTATGCGGATAAGATTGATATTCCCCCGACACTTCTGAATGTGATTTCATCACCATGGCATTTCTCTATGTGGGGAATTGATATGATTGGCATGATAGAACCAAAAGCGTCCAACGGTCACAGGTTTATTCTCGTAGCAATTGATTACTTCACCAAGTGGGTTGAAGAGGCATCATATGCTAACGTGACCAGGCAGGTGGTTGTGAAGTTTATCAAGAATCAACTCATATGCCGTTATGGTGTGCCAGACAAGATCATTACTGATAATGGATCTAACTTGAACAAAAATATGATGAGAGAGTTGTGTAGTGAGTTCAAGATTGCCCATAATAATTCTTCTCCTTATAGACCCAAGATGAATGGGGTTGTTGAAGCTGCTAACAAGAACATCAAGAAGATTATCCAAAAGATGGTTGTTACGTATAAAGATTGGCATGAAATTCTGCCATTTGCTTTGCATGAATATCGTACATCCGTCCGCACTTCAACAGGGGAAACCCCTTTCTCCCTTGTATACGACATGGAGGTTATGCTCCCAGTAGAGGTGGAGATCCCATCAATGAGAGTCTTGATGGAGGCCAAGTTGACTGAGGCTGAATGGGTTCAAAGTCGTTATGACCAGTTGAACTTAATTGAAGAAAATAGGTTAACTGGCATGTTCCATGGTCAGTTATATCAGCAAAGGATGAAGAAAGCCTTTGATAAGAAGGTCAAGCCTTGTGTGTTCTGAGAAGGTTACCTTGTGCTCAAGAAAGTCTTGTCTTTCGCGCCCGATTCCAGGGGCAAGTGGACTCCAAACTATGAAGGTCCATATGTTGTCAAGAGAGCCTTTTCAGGCAGTGCTTTGATGCTTACAACTATGGATGGGGAGGATTTCACTCGTCCTATGAATTCAGATGCAGTCAACAAATACTTCGCCTAAAATAAAAACAGAATAGCTCGCTAAGTTGAAAACCCGAAAGGGCGGCTTACGCAAAAATGAGCGTCTCGGTGGATTGAAAACCCGAAAGGGCGATCCCGGAAAAAGTTAGAGACATAAAAAATGAATATATACATATATATATATATCCCGTTAGATTGAGTACCTCACCCTGGGGCAATCTAGGCAAAAAGTGGGGATTTGGCAAGTAACTGCATCCTGGCAAGACTTTGTTCTACAACTGTCTTTCGTTAGAAGTTTCGCTCAGTCATCGTCAACTGAAGCTTCATATACATTGGACTCGGAGTTGGTGGAGAAATGGTCATTATGTTCAATGTAGCCCTTTTCCAATATATATCACTAATTTCAAATTTGTAAAGATCCATGGAGTCTTGCCATTTGCAGATTACCATTCCATCAAATAAATTTGAGCCTTTATCCAATTCTTCGCACTCTTATTTGTTTCCGTTCAACAAATGTTTTGCATGTTTTAATTGATAAATATAATTGCGTTGAATAAATAAAATTTTCATAATTTGTTTTTAAATAAAGTGAACATTCACAATGACAGAAAGGATAATTGGGGCATCTTCAGTGCTTTCCCTAGGATAGTATGATCTCTAAAAGGGTAGGACATTTATTCATATTCCCAGCATACTTGTATCCTCTTCATTATCTTTCAGGTTGTCTCCTCCGCGAGCGCAGAAGATACTTAAGCATCACTAAGTTCCCCAAAGAGTTTGGAGTTTGGTCTCAGTCTTCTTGCTCCTCAGTGAGGCTGGATCTAGCATTTGTGTTATCAATTATATGGTTGTCATCCCTTGTGTGGATTAACCTAAAATCCCTTATAAGTTGATAAATTGACATGCTTTCTTTTCGAGGAAGTTAGTATTCCCTCATTCGGATTGGAATTCTCCCGCAGAGTGAGCAGGAAACCCCTGCCATGAGTGGAATTCTCCACAATTTGGTTTGTAGCTTTCCCCCCGTGGACTCGCCTACATTAATCTCCAGCAGGTTTGGCTTTGTCCATCCTCAGCAGGGTTGTTCCCATGTTTACTCCTCAGTACGGTCTCAGCGGTGTTTCTCTAGTGGAGTTGTCTGACCGGAGCCTATTTTGTTGTTTCCTCCTGAGCAAAGCGGGTGATGAAAATGTTTATTTTCTATCCCCAGAGGAATAATGTTCCTCTTCCTCTTGGCAGAGTCTGTTTCCCCAGCAGTGCGAGGAAATTTGTTGGTTTTGGAACTTTTGTCTGGTGGTTGGTCCCCATAGAGTTTCATTTCTCTCCTTGATAATTCTCCTCAGTAGAGTTGTTTCTACGGTGGACCTTATCCGTGTTTAGCCTCCTCAGCCGAGACTTTGCTTGATTGCAATTTGGCATTGGAACTTCTGAGGAAGATGTGTTGATTCCTTCCCCAACGGAGTGGCTGTTTGTCTTTCTCCTTAGTAGAGATATTTCCTTCAGTAATTAGAAGTGAATATTGTTGGATGTGCTTCTGTTTGGTGGTTGTTCCCCACAGAATTCTACATCACCTCAAGATAAGATCCCCGGTAGTTGCTTCTCTGACTGATCTTATCCCTGTTCTCTGCGTACTGTTGGAAGATCCCCAGTTGTGGTGATTGTGATCCCTTGTTTGTTCCCAACAGCGTTTTCTGATCCCCGGTGATCCCATAGCAGTAGTCTTTGTTCCCCTGTAGAGTTTGGTGTTTCCTGGTATCTTTCATCCCCATCAGATTGGAAGTCTCCCCAGCGGATCTGGCTTTCTATTTTGAGATGTAGTACCGGATGTTTGTCCATTGAATCCTGGACCTGGTTGTGTTAGATATGTCTGTTCGTCAGCATTCATCATACATAAACCACACATATTATGCATAATTATAACATTCAGATATTCATGTTGCATTCTTTGCCATATATCTTTGGTTTTTGTCTCCTGCTATTTGGATTATATATATTTCCCCAAGAAGATGTTTGTGTCCGATCTCTCCATATAGAGTCAGCCCCATAGGCAGAAAGTGTCTACCCTTTCCTCCATATTCCCCACTGAGTTATGTCCTCGTGGATGATTATTATTTCTGTTTCCTCCCAAAATATGTATTGGGATGGAATTTCTCCCTTGAGTTATATCCTCATCGGGATGAGTCTTGTTTCTCTGTGTCTCTCTAGTCTGATCCTAGAGTGACTTCTCTTGTTTTTTCCACTGCATTTCCTCGTGGTTTTGATGAAAAATTTCTCAGTCACCAGTAATTGTCCATCTTTTCCCCGGCGGAATTTTTGTGGCCTTCTACCCAGTAACCGGTAGTTATAAGTCCTATCTTTGTGGTTTTCTACCCTCATATCGGTAGTTGTAAACCCCATTTTACCCACTTGCAGAGTTAACCTTGATTTTGTTCATCCTAACCGATGGCGGTTACTCTCTTCTTTGGTTTTCTACCCAGCAACCGGTAGATGTAATCCCCTCTTTATTGGTTATCTTTATCCAATATTCAGTATTGATATTCCTTCACCTTTTGAGTATATCTCCCAGTAGCCTGTGATATATCTCTTGGATAATTGCTCTGATAAAGCAATGTATCCCCGACGAGTCATCTTTCGTTTACCCTTGTTTGGTAATGATTGTTTCTCCCCTTGATCGGTCAGCATTTTATACCCAGTATCCGGTATCCTGATGTCCTCTCTATTCGGTTGATTTATCCTTTATTAACCTAGTAACCGGTTGTGGATAATCTTCCATGCGAGTATGCTATCTATGTTCTGACGGTAATAGATAGTATATCTCATGCACTCTTCAGTCGAAGTCTTTTTCTTCCCCAATCGAGTAAGATTCGTATTTCCTTATGGAATCGAATGTCCATCTTGTAATCGAGTTTGCTTTTTCAGCCCTCCTTTCGGATGATGAGTGTTTTGGAAATATTCCCCAATTCACGCCTTGGTTGGTCACCCATTATATGCCCAGTAGCCGGTATCCCTGGTGTTCCTTCCTTTCTGCTCCCTGTTGTGACTTTTGTCCCATGCGGAGTCAGATTTCCCTGAGATGAAATATACCTTTTTAGGTGTTCCTCAGATGTTTTGGATAATTGATATCTCTCACCCTTATATCGGTCTTAGATATTCATTCTCCCCGAGTATATTGTTCCATCGCCCTTGTACCGGTGTTTTGGAGCACATGTCTCTTTGAGCTTATTACCCTGGTAACCGATAATACCTCATTTTGTTGTTTCCTCAGATGAGTCCTTCTTGGACACTCCTCATCAGAGTCCCTTGTTGGATTTTCACCACCTGGGTCCGGATTTTTATCCAAGGTATCCTTTGAGGATAGTTTTGCTGTATTGGCATATTCCCCAATACATGCACCTTGCGTCAGCTCGAGTCTTTCCATTGATTTATTTTCATGGAATCCTTCGTGTCTCGCAACAAGTTTTAAGTCGTGACCTGCTCATGCATTTATCCCTTTTTTTCGCATTAGAGTCCCCAGAGTCTCTGCTCCATTTATGAGCATATTACTCACATGGAATTTCAGTTTCTCCTGATATCTTCTTCCTTTGTGGACACATATCCCCATAGAGTATTAACTTTTGCATACATACATTTACATCATGAGGTCTCTTAGGGACCAAAATTCGTCTCTTTGTTATTATTTAAGCCCATTCTACCTCGTCGAGACGAAGATTTTAACCTTCAATTCTCCGGCTAGAATGAACTTAAATAGGGGCATCTGCAAGACCCTAATTTTGACCCTAAGATCCCTGATGGCATCATGTCATTGCATTTTGCATTTGCATCAAGGATCATAACATCTTGGCTCCTTAACCCTAGGGTGGGACTTTTATGAGTTGGTTTAAGACCACCAAGCATGCTTGAATTGTATATTATTGCTTTTCTTATTTTGTTTACTAACCAAAAGCACAAAAATATGTCACTAACATCTGTGTTTTGTAGCTTGAGCAATCACAAGATCCAAGGCTCCTAGATAGACCCTATACTCAAAAAATGGCCAGGTGAAGGTAAAAGCAAGCATGACAATGGTTCACAAAGCTCTCAATCATCATATATGCCTCCCGAGTATCTCAATTTGTCAATTTGATCAAAGCAAACCAAAGGGCTTGAGGATTGTTTCCCAAGGAAGCCCTAATTCATATGTGCATCAACTGTGCCTTGCTATTGAAGCAACCTCAACCCATGATAAAATAAAATGAAGTGAAGTCCTTTCACTCATCATTTTATGCATATATGACCCTATGTGAGTGTCCTCAATCATCAATTCATCAATATTTGAGGTATGGACTTGAGAAGTTGATCAGTCAATTCATCTAACTATTTCAAAATCCACTGAGACCTAACTTATAATGTGTTTGTCAAATTAATATGACCCCAAGAGAAACAATGTTCTTAAGAATCATATGAACAACTTTCATGTTCATCAAAAATTGATTTGAAGCTTGGAAGGTCATCATCCATTTCAAAACATTATAGGTCATTTTGAATGAAACCCTAATTTTAGGTCAACTTCCCAAGGACATAACTCACTCATTTTTTATGATTTTTAGGTGGGATCAAATGCATTGGAAATTTTAAGATGTCTACTTAATTTTTTATGTTGAACAAAGTTTCATAATCCTAAAATAAATACTTGTGATAATGCAAAACATTATAGGTCACTTTGGACCAAAAGCATTGAAATGTGAAAAAGTCCAACTTCAAGTGCCTATAACATTCTCATCAAAATTCCAAATGATGAAAAATTTGAGTCAAAATTGATTGCCTTGAAAATATATACAACTTTTATGTTGAAGGGTTTTCCATTTGAAGCTTGCATCACTGAACCAGAAGAGCTTGAAGTTAGTCATTTTTGGAAATTTTCACATACACATGTTTTGCACCTTGAACTTTATCACCAATTTTCACTAATTTCCCAATTCCAAATGAACTTTTGTTCAACATAAAAATTAATCTTCATGTCAAGACCTTTCCAACCATTACCCACAAGGACATGTTTTATTTTTGGAAGTGGCATTTTCGAAGAGGGGAATATTTTGGTGCATTTATGGAAACTTGATTCAAACTTCATGCATAAGCTAATTACATCATATCTGCACGTCCAAAATCAATATTCTGATGTTAAGCTTGCCAAACCAATCAGATTTGGGCCCTCCATGGGCCTGTACAGGCCCATGCATGGAGGCCCTCTTCATTCATGCACACACAATTCTCATGCTTGCAGCTTCCATTTGCTATAAATAAGAGTGCTTTGCTTCATTATTCGACAACCTGAAGGCGCCTGTTATGCTGTAAAACTCATTCCATAACCATACCTAAAGGAATTCACTTTTTCAATTCAAAATTTCAGATCTGATTTTCAACTTTATTGGTTGATTATCAGACTCAAAGTTCCTTGGCCTTGCTTCATCTTCATCTCTAGATCACCCTGCAATCAATAGCTAAGAGGAATTGTGCTCCATAGATCCAGATTTCAGAGGTGGATGTTCAAACTTTTCTTCTTCGAAACTCACTAATTGTAGCTTGTTTCTTGCGTTTATTGGTTTGGCTGAAGTCCTCTCATTAGAGGCAATTGAACTATGCTTTTAATTTTGAAAATCCATTGAGTTCAAGTTGAACACCATCATTTTCCATCTCTGATTTCTCTTCCCATGGAGGTCTAGAGTGAAAACAAATGGTACAGGGGTGATGTACATCACCCCAACTTTCCATTGATGTATAGATCGCCTTGTTTGGTTAAGATTTTTTGTCTGCAACTCTCGCCGGAATCCCTGGTCTCGCCGGAGAAGACGGTGGTGTATACCACCGTCTGTTTGCCAGGTCAAACGTGAGCCCTTGGATCTGATCTCCAGATCTAATCTCCACCTTCCATTTTCATGACTTCTTTAATGGCCTTGTGTATCACAGTTGACCAAGGTGTTTGGTGCGCGCGCATGTCACAGCCCTAGGATGTGCCAGCTCAATTAATGAGACTGGGTCCAACGTGCCAGATTATTTGCTATTTTCAGAATTTCTTTTAATTTTTGTTTATTCCATTTTATTTCAAAAAATCATATCTCTCTCATTTTAATTCCAAAATATATGGGACCAATTGCATTATTTCTCTTTTAATTTCTAGTTTCTAAAAATGATTTTTAATATTTTTTATTTTTTCATTTGATATTTTTTATGAATTTTCTCTTTTCTGGTTATTTTTAATTCATTTTAAATAGTTTTCTATACTCAAAAAATACAAAAATATTTTTTAACCTCTTTGAATGATGATGGATCTATGAAAAATATTCTCATCAATTTATTAAATGATTTCAGATTTATTTGAGATTTTAATTCAATTAGGTTATTTTTTATGCATTTTAATTGATTAAAAATTATTTCTGGTTTAAAAAAAATGCTGAAATTTTTTTGTCAAACTTTGTTCGACCTTGTTGAACTTAGGATGATCCATTTGGACTTTTCAAAGTTGATTTGAAATGGATTTGAAGTTTGACCTTTAATTGTTCATTTTAATTCGAGTATTATTTTAATTTTGAAAAATACCGAAAATATTTTATTTGTTTCTTGACTTCTAAGTTTCAATTTGCTTCTGGTTACTATTTGTTTGACCTTGATTCCATCTATCTTTGGTCAATGTATGTTGATTACTTCATTTGAATTTCCATTAATGTACATTCTTATCCATCTTCTTCTTCATCTTTTTCTTTTTGATCAATGAGTTAAAGATTGGTGGTTAGCCTTGATGTATGAAAGGTTTAACCTTCCTTGATTCAAATCTAATTCATCTTGATCATAGATCAAGTGAATGGCTTTGCATTAAGGATAGGTTGCTTCTTAATCAAGCAAAAAACCTAAATCAATACAAGATCATTTCTCATTTTTCTTTTTGGCATGGCAAGTTGTAGGAGCTTGATCCACTAATCAAGATCTCTAACTTGTGTTTGTTGCCTATATTTTATTGACCGGTCTCAGATAGGTGTGACTACTACATTAGTCCACTTACGATTGCTTAACATAGCACTAAATTTCCTTATGGCACACTAACTCTAGCTATTGACCATTAACTTTTTAATTCTTGCACTTTACATTAATGCAATTTAATATTCTTGTACATATTATTCATTTGCTTTTGCCCTTTGCTCATTTGAGCTCATGTTTATGTTAATGCAATTTGCCTTTTGCTCACTTGAGCACATAATTGTGTATATACTGTTGTGCTTGTGTTTTGTGTTGATGGTTGTGACCCAAATGCAAATGGACAAAAGGACTTAGACTTTAGGACATTCCCTATACAAAAATGGAGTCAAAGATCAACTAGGCCTCATGCCTTTAGATTGCTATAAATGTCAAAAAGCAACTAGGCCTCATGCCTTTAGAATGCTTAATGTTGAAGACTTTTGAAAGGAACTAATCTCTAAACTCACTTTTGTCCATTATTTGTTTGCATTATAGAACTTTTTTATGTGTGTGTTCTTGTGCTAGGGAGTCCAACTTGAGCCTAATTGAAGAACCATTGTCATGAACATCCAAAGTGAGGGATACAAAAGCCATTGGAAGATTCCTAGGAGCTTGTTTGATTGTGTGATTGATTGCTTGAGTTACTTGCTTATTTGCTTGCTTATTCCAAAGGATGGGAGCTACTTGGATCATCACTATGATCTCAAGAGAGGAACTCCATTTATGGTTTTACTTCTCTTCCTTCATCTCTTGTATGATTAGGAATTAGCCATTATTCTTCTTCCCTCCACTCTAACCCAAGCCAAAACTTTTTGTGAAAACATTAACATTTGTTTTCAACATTAGAAACCTAAGCATTATGCTTTTGATTTTCCAAACTTCTTGTCATAATACTTATTTTGAATTGAATTCTTAAGTCAACTTTGACCATATTTTGTAAATACTTTTCATTGGTAAATACAACTCACTCAATTGTTTTTTTGTGGTTTCAATGGCCACTCCTTACCAAAGTTTTTTTATAAACCATAGCTATTAGGTTTGAGTTATCCTTGAGTTTGATATAATGCTCACCTATATCCTTAGTGATGGACAATGAGTCTTCCATGTTTATTATAGGGTTAACCCCTCACTAGCATGTTGAAGCTATCCTCACATGGTGGATTTGTGGTTTTAGGTTGAGTTTTCTCCCTTGGATAACAAAAGACCTTAAGGCTTTTGGATCAATCAATCCATCAACTTGTTTTGAGATTTTTACCCCGAACTACGAGGTTTTGATCCTAATCTTTTTTTAAGATGGTACGTAGGCAATGGGTTTATCCATTCAAACACAAAAATTGTAAATAATTTGTACATTCTTCTCTCACCTCCCCAATCATGTTTGCACAAACAAATTTTCACAAATACCAACCTACCTTACAACAATTGTGAAAGGGCTCCCTAGGAGTACCTAGGATGTTTTGGGTGCTTAAAACCTTCCCATTGCATAACCAACCCCCTTACCCTGATCTCTGACATTTTTTATTAGTTTTTGATTTGCTAAAACTTCTCGATTTTTGTTCGCTTTCTAACCTTTCCTTTAGATAAATAGAAGTGCGGTGGCGACTCGAATTGTATGATTTACTTTTGATTTAGTCAATAAATCTAAAGGTAACGAATACCCCGCTACAGTATCCTTTGTGGATAGTTTTGTTGTATTGGCATATTCCCCAATACATGCATTTTTGCGTCAGCTCGAGTCTTTCCATCGATTTATTTTCGTGGAATCCCTTCGTGTCTCCCAGCAAGTCTTCAAGTCATGACTTGGTCACGCATTTTTATCTTATTTCCCCCAAAGTCTCTGTCTCCCTAGTGAGTGTGTTACTCCTATGGATCTTTAGTTCCTCCTGATTTCTTTTCCTTTGTGGCAATTATTCACCATGAAGATTTTATTTTCGCATGCATACATTTGCATCATGAGGTCTCTTAGGGACCAAAATTCGTCTCTTTGCTACTATTTAACCTCATTCTATCTCGTCGATACGAAGATTTTAACCTTCATATCTCCGGCTATAATGACCTTAAATAGGGGCACTTGTAAGATCCTAATTTTGACCCTAAGATCCCTCATGGCATCATGTTATTGCACAAGTGCATTGCCTCAAGGATCATAGCATGTTTGGCTCCTTAACCCTAGGGTTGGGACTTATTTGAGTGATTTGAGATCACCAAGCATGCTTGTATTGTATGTTATTGCTTTTCATATTTGATTACTAACCAAAAGCACAAAAATATGTCACTAACTCTTTTGTTTTGAAGCTCAAGTGATCATGTGCTCCACAATGCTCCTATGAGGCTCCTAAGCCCAATACAACAGCTAGATGAAGATGAGAAAAAGCAGGACAATGGTCCAAAAAGTTCCTAATCATCATATATGTCTCCCAAGTATCTCAATTTGCCAATTTGATGAAAATAACCCAAAGGGGCTTGAAGATTGTTTCCCAAGGAAACCTTAATTTCACTGTGCTTTGACTGTGCCTTGCCCGTAAAGCAATCTCAACCTCTGATCAAATTTAATCAAGGGAAGTTCTTTAATTTATCATTTTATGCATATATGAGCCTATTTGAGGCCCCTTAACCATTTATTCATCAAGATTGGAAGTTTGACTTTGAAAAGTTGACCAGACAAGTCATCTGACTAAGATGAGGTTCAATGAGTTATAACGTTTGATATGTTTGTCAAATGAAGATGCCTCCAAAATAAAACATGTTCCTAAGAACCATAGGAATAACTTTAATGTTCATCAAAACTCCATTTTAAGCTTGTGAGGTCATCATTCAATTCAAAACATTATAGGTCATTTTGGCTGAAACCCTAATTTTGGGTCAACTTGCCAAGGGCATAACTTTCTCAATTTTTATTATGTCGAGGTGAGACCAAAGGAATTGGAAATATTGATATGTATACTTAAATTGTTATGCTGGACAAAATTTCATAATCCTAAAGAAAATACATGTTCCATTGAAAAACATTATAGGTCACCTTTGACCTAATTCATTGAATTTGAAAAAGTACCCAACTTCAAATGCCCATAACATTGTCATATAAAATCCAAATGATGCAAACTTTGAGTCTAAATTGACTGTATTGAAATGATCTACAACTTGTATGTTGGAGATTGTTTCATTTGAAGCGTTTATCATGAAGATAGACGGGTCTGAACAGGCTTACTTTTGGTTGATTTTTTCAAAATGATTTGAACATGTTTTATGGTTGAACTTTCCAAGCCAGTTTTGATCATTTTACACGTGTCAAATGGTTTTCTTCCCAACATGACTTTTATTCCTTATTTCATTAACTTTCCAACCATTACTCGCAATAGTCATTTGGATCTACCATTTGGGAGATTCGAATTTTTCTTCATTTATGTGCATTTTTGATATTTTATGTTAAAACTTGAGATGAAAGCTTTTTCCATTCCATGTGCATGAACACATGCTTTCCATATGAGCTCAGTAAGTCCCTTCAGTCATTCATGGGCCTCTCACACGTTCACAAAGGCCCATGCATTCAAAATTGCAATTCCCATGGACATGAGCAAAGTGTGATGATCAGATGCATTCACCTATAAATAAGGGCTTCCTCTCCTTCATTTGAGAACCTTTTAGAGATCCCACATGCTGCTAAACTGAAACCACAACCCTCACCAAAGGAATCACTCACCATTTTTCAATATTTTCGAGCTTGAAATTCAGCAACATTAGTTGAGTTTCAAAGCTAGATTCCTTAGCCAACCATCTTCCATATATTCAGAGATAAAAAAGGCGAAAAAATCTTGAAGAATTTGTGGCCAGAACTCACCATTTTTGAAGGTGTAAGCTCAAACTGTTTGGATCTGAAACTCACAATTCAATGTAGTATTCTTGTGTTTTTGTGGTTCTCTGAAGTCCTCATACTTGAGGCAAGCTTTTTGTGCATTTAATTTTCCATTTCAAGATCAATCGGTGTGGACACCATGATTGTCTCCTTCATTTTTCTCTCAATATAGGAAGAATGAGGAGAATCTAATGGTACAGTGATGATCTACATCACGTGAGCTTCATTTCCATGCCCTTGTTTTTCATTTTTTTTAGAATCGTTTTCTTGCAATTCTGGCCGGATTCTGTTTGGTTGACCGGAGAAGATGGCGGTTTCCACCACCACCACCACATGTACTGGTCATAGCCATTGGATCTCTCCCTCATGATCTAATCTCGTGCATCCATTCTAATTACTTGTTTTAAATCATTGCGTTTCGGTGTTGACTAAAGCACATCATGCACCCTCAGATCCAGGCCGTGTAACATGTCACATCAATTAATGAAATGGATCTGGTGGCTCAGCTTTTTTTTGCTTAATTTCATTTTCTCTTTATTTTCTTTTAATTCATTCTATTTTCAATAATTCATAAAAATTTCATAGAGGTCTGAAAAATATGAAACCAACTCTAAGATTTTTCTTGAAAAATCTAGTTTCATCTTATGATTTTTAATTATTTTTGTGACCTCATTTGATATTTTTCATGAATTATTTGGTTTTTAATGATTTTAATTCATTTTAAAATACCTTCTGACTTTGGAAAAATACAAAAATATTTTCATAGCGTCTATGAATCATGATAAGTCAATGAAAAATAGTCTCAACAATTTCTTGTTTGTTTTGAGATTATTTGAGATTTTATTTCATATTATGCTATTTTTGGTTGTTTTTAATTGATTTTAATTGCTTTCTGGTTTTAAAAATTTGTGAGAAAATTAGTCAAAGTTTGTTTGACTATGTTAAACCTATGAAAATTTAATTGGACTTATTGAAGTTGTTTTGAATTGAATTTGAGGTTCAACTTTGTTTGTTTATTTTTTATTTGTATTTTCTTTTAATTCAAAAATTACAAAAAAAATATTATTGACTTCTTGACTTGTTATATTCATTCGTCTTCTGTTTGGTGTGGGTCAAGGTTGAATTGATTCAACTTTGATCAAATTCATTGGATCTTGTGGTTTGAGAATCCTTAAGGATCATCACCTAGAGAGATGCATGAATTTGATCAAGGATGAGTTATCCCTTGATCAATTGGGATTGTATGTTGTCTTCTTAACCCCCCTCCCTTTCATCTTCATCCTTTTCTTTTCCCTTAATGGCCAATGAGTTAAAGTCTTGAGGTTGGTCTTGACAAATAGAAGTTTAATTTTCTTTGATCCAAACCAAACTCAACTTGGTCCATGATCAAGTAAGTTGTTTTGTGTCAAAGATAGGTTACTTCTTGGTCAAGCAAATAACCAAAAGTCAATACAAGGCCTTTCCCCTCTTGTTTGGCATGGCAAGTTTTTGGAGCCTGGCTTACTAGTCTGGACCTCTAACTTGTGTTCTTTGCCTATATTATTATTGACCGGCCTCAGATAGGTGTGGCTACTATATTAGTCCACTTACGATTGCTTAACATAGCGCTACATTATCTTATGACAAGCTAACATAACTCTACTAACTACTAAGTTTAATTTGAGCTTTTAAAGTCTTGTCATTTACTTTTAATGTCATTTATTTCTTACTCATTATTCATCTTGATTTTCATTTTTCTCACTTGAGCACATATTTTATGTTTAAGTCATTTTTCTTTTGCTCATTTGAGCCAATTATTGTATATAAATATATTGCTATTTTGTGTTGTTTTGTGTTTGTTTTAATGTGAACCAAAATACAAAAGGAGAAAGGACTTATAATCAGGATTCACCCATGCTTAAAGGAGTTCAAGAGCAACTAGGCCTCATGCCTTTAGAATGCAAAATATGTTGAAGAGCAACTAGGCCTCATGCCTTTAGAATGCTAAAATTCAAAGTTGACCTCAAAGGACTTCTCCTCAAACTTATTCTTTGTCGTTCCCTTTATTATGTTTTGAGGCTTTTAATGTGTGATTTTGGTGTGATAGGAATCTCATCTTAAGATTGGAAGAGAGGACCATTGCCACGAGTAGCCAAGTTAAGAGCCAAGCCAAATGGAGATCCTAGGATCTTGAATTCAAATTATTAATTACTTACTTTGTGTGCTAAATCCAAAGGAAAGGAGCAACTTGAGTCATATCTATGACCCCAAGAAAAGGAACTCCAAGGGTTATCTCTCCCCTCTTATATTTGTTTGCTTTAGGAATAGCCCTTCTCTCCTCTCTTCCCTCTAACCAAGCCAAAAATCATTTTCAAAACTTTGACTTTATTTCAAATTAGAAACCTAGGCCTTAGGCCTTTGACTTTTCAAAACCATTTTCATAAATACTCATTGTAAATAAACTTTAATCCAACTTTGACCTCATTTTGTAAATAAATTCAATTTGTAAATATAACCCATTTCAAGTTGTTTTGTGGTTCCAATGACCATTTGTTAAACTCTTTTCAAAAACGTTAGTCATATGTTTGAGTTATCATAGTGGTTGATGTAAATATCACCTCATCCTCAGTGTTGGATTATAAGCCTTCCATGCTTATTATAGGGTTAATCCCTCACTAGCATGTTAAATCCTTCCTCACATGGTGTGTTGTTGGTTTAGGTTGAGTATTCTCCCTTTGATAATAAAAGACCTTAAGGATTTTGATTAAAATTAATTCACCAATCTTTGAAATTTTTACCACGAACTACGAGGTTTTGATCCTCCTTTGTGATGGTACGTAGGTAATGGGTTCATCCATTCAAACAATAAAATCTGTAAATATAATCTATTCTCTTATCATCCCTCCAATCTTTTGCACAAATCTTTTCACAAATACCAACCTACAACACATATTAGTAAAAAGGGTTCCCTTAGAGTACTAAGGATGTTTTAGGTGCGTAAAACCTTCCCATTTCATAACCAACCCCATTACCTAGATCTCTGACATTTTTATTAGTTTTTGATTTGAATAACTTCTTACTTGGCTTTTGTTCGCTTTTTAGCCTTTCCTTTGGATAAATAAAAGTGTGGTGGCGACTCGAATTGTATGTTGACTTTTGGTTTTAGTCAATAAACCTAAAGGTAACAAAAACCCCGCTACAGGCATCACTATTTCTAATTGAATCCTAGAAGATGAGGACCTTAGAACACCTAACCCATCTTGGCCTATTTAGGACATAGTGCGGAAACTGTTCAAGTGTAGACTTGATAACAGTTTTTTTACGCGATACTACACTCAGACGAGTTTCTCTTGAGAATATTATGGGTCGATGAGTCAGTCATCTTAACCTGTAATATCCGAAAGATGGAATTAAGACTCTGGGAACTTTTTAGAACATGATCTACAGGTTTTATCCTTAGTTCACTCCTTTGGGATGGTTCTTACCCAGCCTCCATGCTCGTGACTTACAACAAACCCTTGAATCTTGGTTGATCCAATCAAGGCTTGTCAATATCAATTGAACTTGGGTGTTGATAAGGTGAAAGCCATAATCCACCAAAATGGATGATTGATCTTGACAATGACTTGATTCATCCCTTGACCTTTGTTTGCCTTATGTGTGATCCCTTATTTGTGATTGTTGCATTCATGCACTCATGCGCATCATAACATTCATCACACGAAAATTTCAAGGAACTAAGGTATCATTTGCAAATATTTTCAGACCATGGATTGTGGACGAAGGAACACTAAGAAGTAAAGTTTGAGATGTCTCGACTTGAAAGAGTTAAGGAAGCTAGCATCTTTTGTATTAGATCCCTTGGACTTCAAACAACGTCATGGGCAGCTTCTGTCTATCTTATATGCTGATGTGGTTGAAGGACTTTTGAGCGTATTGGTACAGTTCTATGAGCCTCTCTACCATTGAAATGATCTACAACTTGTATGTTGGAGATTGTTTCATTTGAAGCGTTTATCATGAAGACAGAGGGGTCTGAAGAAGCTTACTTTTGGTTGATTTTTTCAAAATGAGTTGAACATGTTTTATGGTTAAACTTTCCAAGCTAGTTTTGATCAATTTGTACGTGTCAAATGGTTTTCTGCCCAACATGACTTCTATTCCTTATTTCATTAACTTTCCAACCATTACTCGCAATAGTCATTTGGATCTACCATTTGGGAGATTCGGATTTTTCTTCATTTATGTGCATTTTTGATATTTTATGTTAAAACTTGAGATGAAAGCTTTTTCCATTCCATGTGCATGAACACATGCTTTCCATATGAGCTCAGTAAGTCGTTTCAGTCATTCATGGGCCTCTCACACGTCCACAAAGGCCCATGCATTCAAAATTGCAATTCCCATGCACATGAGCAAAGTGTGATGATCAGATGCATTCACCTATAAATAAGGGCTTCCTCTCCTTCATTTGAGAACCTTTTAGAGATCCCACATGCTGCTGAACTGAACGAGTACCCTCACCAAAGGAATCACTCACCATTTTTCAATATTTTCGAGCTTGAAATTCAGCAACATTAGTTGAGTTTCAAAGCTAGATTCCTTAGCCAATCATCTTCCATATATTCAGAGATAAAAAAGGAGAAAAAATCTTGAAGAATTTGTGGCCAGAACTCACCATTTTTGAAGGTGTAAGCTCAAACTGTTTGGATCTGAAACTCACAATTCAATGTAGTATTCTTGTGTTTTTGTGGTTCTCTGAAGTCCTCATACTTGAGGCAAGCTTTTTGTGCATTTAATTTTCCATTTCAAGATCAATCGGTGTGGACACCATGATTGTCTCCTTCATTTTTCTCTCAATATAGGAAGAATGAGGAGAATCTAATGGTACAATGATGATCTACATCACATGAGCTTCATTTCCATGCCCTTGTTTTTCATTTTTGTTGAGAATCGTTTTCCTGCAATTCTGGCCGGATTCTGTTTGGTTGACCGGAGAAGATGGCGGTTTCCACCACCACCACCACATGTACTGGTCATAGCCATTGGATCTCTCCCTCATGATCTAATCTCGTGCATCCATTCTAATTACTTGTTTTAAATCATTGCGTTTCGTTGTTGACTAAAGCACATCATGCACCCTCAGATCCAGGCCGTGTAACATGTCACATCAATTAATGAAATGGATCTGGTGGCTCAGCTTTTTTTTGCTTAATTTCATTTTCTCTTTATTTTCTTTTAATTCATTCTATTTTCAATAATTCATAAAAATTTCATAGAGGTCTGAAAAATATGAAACCAACTCTAAGATTTTTCTTGAAAAATCTAGTTTCATCTTATGATTTTTAATTATTTTTGTGACCTCATTTGATATTTTTCATGAATTATTTGGTTTTTAATGATTTTAATTCATTTTAAAATACCTTCTGACTTTGGAAAAATACAAAAATATTTTCATAGCGTCTATGAATCATGATAAGTCAATGAAAAATAGTCTCAACAATTTCTTGTTTGTTTTGAGATTATTTGAGATTTTATTTCATATTATGCTATTTTTGGTTGTTTTTAATTGATTTTAATTGCTTTCTGGTTTTAAAAATTTGTGAGAAAATTAGTCAAAGTTTGTTTGACTATGTTAAACCTATGAAAATTTAATTGGACTTATTGAAGTTGTTTTGAATTGAATTTGAGGTTCAACTTTGTTTGTTTATTTTTTATTTGTATTTTCTTTTAATTCAAAAATTACAAAAAAAATATTATTGACTTCTTGACTTGTTATATTCATTCGTCTTCTGTTTGGTGTGGGTCAAGGTTGAATTGATTCAACTTTGATCAAATTCATTGGATCTTGTGGTTTGAGAATCCTTAAGGATCATCACCTAGAGAGATGCATGAATTTGATCAAGGATGAGTTATCCCTTGATCAATTGGGATTGTATGTTGTCTTCTTAACCCCCCTCCCTTTCATCTTCATCCTTTTCTT
Source organism: Lathyrus oleraceus (assembly GCF_024323335.1). NCBI lineage: Eukaryota > Viridiplantae > Streptophyta > Magnoliopsida > Fabales > Fabaceae > Lathyrus > Lathyrus oleraceus. The sequence continues at coordinate 270,415,342 of NC_066582.1, forward strand.
TTCCCTTAATGGCCAATGAGTTAAAGTCTTGAGGTTGGTCTTGACAAATAGAAGTTTAATTTTCTTTGATCCAAACCAAACTCAACTTGGTCCATGATCAAGTAAGTTGTTTTGTGTCAAAGATAGGTTACTTCTTGGTCAAGCAAATAACCAAAAGTCAATACAAGGCCTTTCCCCTCTTGTTTGGCATGGCAAGTTTTTGGAGCCTGGCTTACTAGTCAGGACCTCTAACTTGTGTTCTTTGCCTATATTATTATTGACCGGCCTCAGATAGGTGTGGCTACTATATTAGTCCACTTACGATTGCTTAACATAGCGCTACATTATCTTATGACAAGCTAACATAACTCTACTAACTACTAAGTTTAATTTGAGCTTTTAAAGTCTTGTCATTTACTTTTAATGTCATTTATTTCTTACTCATTATTCATCTTGATTTTCATTTTTCTCACTTGAGCACATATTTTATGTTTAAGTCATTTTTCTTTTGCTCATTTGAGCCAATTATTGTATATAAATATATTGCTATTTTGTGTTGTTTTGTGTTTGTTTTAATGTGAACCAAAATACAAAAGGAGAAAGGACTTATAATCAGGATTCACCCATGCTTAAAGGAGTTCAAGAGCAACTAGGCCTCATGCCTTTAGAATGCAAAATATGTTGAAGAGCAACTAGGCCTCATGCCTTTAGAATGCTAAAATTCAAAGTTGACCTCAAAGGACTTCTCCTCAAACTTATTCTTTGTCGTTCCCTTTATTATGTTTTGAGGCTTTTAATGTGTGATTTTGGTGTGATAGGAATCTCATCTTAAGATTGGAAGAGAGGACCATTGCCACGAGTAGCCAAGTTAAGAGCCAAGCCAAATGGAGATCCTAGGATCTTGAATTCAAATTATTAATTACTTACTTTGTGTGCTAAATCCAAAGGAAAGGAGCAACTTGAGTCATATCTATGACCCCAAGAAAAGGAACTCCAAGGGTTATCTCTCCCCTCTTATATTTGTTTGCTTTAGGAATAGCCCTTCTCTCCTCTCTTCCCTCTAACCAAGCCAAAAATCATTTTCAAAACTTTGACTTTATTTCAAATTAGAAACCTAGGCCTTAGGCCTTTGACTTTTCAAAACCATTTTCATAAATACTCATTGTAAATAAACTTTAATCCAACTTTGACCTCATTTTGTAAATAAATTCAATTTGTAAATATAACCCATTTCAAGTTGTTTTGTGGTTCCAATGACCATTTGTTAAACTCTTTTCAAAAACGTTAGTCATATGTTTGAGTTATCATAGTGGTTGATGTAAATATCACCTCATCCTCAGTGTTGGATTATAAGCCTTCCATGCTTATTATAGGGTTAATCCCTCACTAGCATGTTAAATCCTTCCTCACATGGTGTGTTGTTGGTTTAGGTTGAGTATTCTCCCTTTGATAATAAAAGACCTTAAGGATTTTGATTAAAATTAATTCACCAATCTTTGAAATTTTTACCACGAACTACGAGGTTTTGATCCTCCTTTGTGATGGTACGTAGGTAATGGGTTCATCCATTCAAACAATAAAATCTGTAAATATAATCTATTCTCTTATCATCCCTCCAATCTTTTGCACAAATCTTTTCACAAATACCAACCTACAACACATATTAGTAAAAAGGGTTCCCTTAGAGTACTAAGGATGTTTTAGGTGCGTAAAACCTTCCCATTTCATAACCAACCCCATTACCTAGATCTCTGACATTTTTATTAGTTTTTGATTTGAATAACTTCTTACTTGGCTTTTGTTCGCTTTTTAGCCTTTCCTTTGGATAAATAAAAGTGTGGTGGCGACTCGAATTGTATGTTGACTTTTGGTTTTAGTCAATAAACCTAAAGGTAACAAAAACCCCGCTACAGGCATCACTATTTCTAATTGAATCCTAGAAGATGAGGACCTTAGAACACCTAACCCATCTTGGCCTATTTAGGACATAGTGCGGAAACTGTTCAAGTGTAGACTTGATAACAGTTTTTTTACGCGATACTACACTCAGACGAGTTTCTCTTGAGAATATTATGGGTCGATGAGTCAGTCATCTTAACCTGTAATATCCGAAAGATGGAATTAAGACTCTGGGAACTTTTTAGAACATGATCTACAGGTTTTATCCTTAGTTCACTCCTTTGGGATGGTTCTTACCCAGCCTCCATGCTCGTGACTTACAACAAACCCTTGAATCTTGGTTGATCCAATCAAGGCTTGTCAATATCAATTGAACTTGGGTGTTGATAAGGTGAAAGCCATAATCCACCAAAATGGATGATTGATCTTGACAATGACTTGATTCATCCCTTGACCTTTGTTTGCCTTATGTGTGATCCCTTATTTGTGATTGTTGCATTCATGCACTCATGCGCATCATAACATTCATCACACGAAAATTTCAAGGAACTAAGGTATCATTTGCAAATATTTTCAGACCATGGATTGTGGACGAAGGAACACTAAGAAGTAAAGTTTGAGATGTCTCGACTTGAAAGAGTTAAGGAAGCTAGCATCTTTTGTATTAGATCCCTTGGACTTCAAACAACGTCATGGGCAGCTTCTGTCTATCTTATATGCTGATGTGGTTGAAGGACTTTTGAGCGTATTGGTACAGTTCTATGAGCCTCTCTACCATTGAAATGATCTACAACTTGTATGTTGGAGATTGTTTCATTTGAAGCGTTTATCATGAAGACAGAGGGGTCTGAAGAAGCTTACTTTTGGTTGATTTTTTCAAAATGAGTTGAACATGTTTTATGGTTAAACTTTCCAAGCTAGTTTTGATCAATTTGTACGTGTCAAATGGTTTTCTGCCCAACATGACTTCTATTCCTTATTTCATTAACTTTCCAACCATTACTCGCAATAGTCATTTGGATCTACCATTTGGGAGATTCGGATTTTTCTTCATTTATGTGCATTTTTGATATTTTATGTTAAAACTTGAGATGAAAGCTTTTTCCATTCCATGTGCATGAACACATGCTTTCCATATGAGCTCAGTAAGTCGTTTCAGTCATTCATGGGCCTCTCACACGTCCACAAAGGCCCATGCATTCAAAATTGCAATTCCCATGCACATGAGCAAAGTGTGATGATCAGATGCATTCACCTATAAATAAGGGCTTCCTCTCCTTCATTTGAGAACCTTTTAGAGATCCCACATGCTGCTGAACTGAACGAGTACCCTCACCAAAGGAATCACTCACCATTTTTCAATATTTTCGAGCTTGAAATTCAGCAACATTAGTTGAGTTTCAAAGCTAGATTCCTTAGCCAATCATCTTCCATATATTCAGAGATAAAAAAGGAGAAAAAATCTTGAAGAATTTGTGGCCAGAACTCACCATTTTTGAAGGTGTAAGCTCAAACTGTTTGGATCTGAAACTCACAATTCAATGTAGTATTCTTGTGTTTTTGTGGTTCTCTGAAGTCCTCATACTTGAGGCAAGCTTTTTGTGCATTTAATTTTCCATTTCAAGATCAATCGGTGTGGACACCATGATTGTCTCCTTCATTTTTCTCTCAATATAGGAAGAATGAGGAGAATCTAATGGTACAATGATGATCTACATCACATGAGCTTCATTTCCATGCCCTTGTTTTTCATTTTTGTTGAGAATCGTTTTCCTGCAATTCTGGCCGGATTCTGTTTGGTTGACCGGAGAAGATGGCGGTTTCCACCACCACCACCACATGTACTGGTCATAGCCATTGGATCTCTCCCTCATGATCTAATCTCGTGCATCCATTCTAATTACTTGTTTTAAATCATTGCGTTTCGTTGTTGACTAAAGCACATCATGCACCCTCAGATCCAGGCCGTGTAACATGTCACATCAATTAATGAAATGGATCTGGTGGCTCAGCTTTTTTTTGCTTAATTTCATTTTCTCTTTATTTTCTTTTAATTCATTCTATTTTCAATAATTCATAAAAATTTCATAGAGGTCTGAAAAATATGAAACCAACTCTAAGATTTTTCTTGAAAAATCTAGTTTCATCTTATGATTTTTAATTATTTTTGTGACCTCATTTGATATTTTTCATGAATTATTTGGTTTTTAATGATTTTAATTCATTTTAAAATACCTTCTGACTTTGGAAAAATACAAAAATATTTTCATAGCGTCTATGAATCATGATAAGTCAATGAAAAATAGTCTCAACAATTTCTTGTTTGTTTTGAGATTATTTGAGATTTTATTTCATATTATGCTATTTTTGGTTGTTTTTTATTGATTTTAATTGCTTTCTGGTTTTAAAAATTTGTGAGAAAATTAGTCAAAGTTTGTTTGACTATGTTAAACCTATGAAAATTTAATTGGACTTATTGAAGTTGTTTTGAATTGAATTTGAGGTTCAACTTTGTTTGTTTATTTTTTATTTGTATTTTCTTTTAATTCAAAAATTACAAAAAAAATATTATTGACTTCTTGACTTGTTATATTCATTCGTCTTCTGTTTGGTGTGGGTCAAGGTTGAATTGATTCAACTTTGATCAAATTCATTGGATCTTGTGGTTTGAGAATCCTTAAGGATCATCACCTAGAGAGATGCATGAATTTTATCAAGGATGAGTTATCCCTTGATCAATTGGGATTGTATGTTGTCTTCTTAACCCCCCTCCCTTTCATCTTCATCCTTTTCTTTTCCCTTAATGGCCAATGAGTTAAAGTCTTGAGGTTGGTCTTGACAAATAGAAGTTTAATTTTCTTTGATCCAAACCAAACTCAACTTGGTCCATGATCAAGTAAGTTGTTTTGTGTCAAAGATAGGTTACTTCTTGGTCAAGCAAATAACCAAAAGTCAATACAAGGCCTTTCCCCTCTTGTTTGGCATGGCAAGTTTTTGGAGCCTGGCTTACTAGTCAGGACCTCTAACTTGTGTTCTTTGCCTATATTATTATTGACCGGCCTCAGATAGGTGTGGCTACTATATTAGTCCACTTACGATTGCTTAACATAGCGCTACATTATCTTATGACAAGCTAACATAACTCTACTAACTACTAAGTTTAATTTGAGCTTTTAAAGTCTTGTCATTTACTTTTAATGTCATTTATTTCTTACTCATTATTCATCTTGATTTTCATTTTTCTCACTTGAGCACATATTTTATGTTTAAGTCATTTTTCTTTTGCTCATTTGAGCCAATTATTGTATATAAATATATTGCTATTTTGTGTTGTTTTGTGTTTGTTTTAATGTGAACCAAAATACAAAAGGAGAAAGGACTTATAATCAGGATTCACCCATGCTTAAAGGAGTTCAAGAGCAACTAGGCCTCATGCCTTTAGAATGCAAAATATGTTGAAGAGCAACTAGGCCTCATGCCTTTAGAATGCTAAAATTCAAAGTTGACCTCAAAGGACTTCTCCTCAAACTTATTCTTTGTCGTTCCCTTTATTATGTTTTGAGGCTTTTAATGTGTGCTTTTGGTGTGATAGGAATCTCATCTTAAGATTGGAAGAGAGGACCATTGCCACGAGTAGCCAAGTTAAGAGCCAAGCCAAATGGAGATCCTAGGATCTTGAATTCAAATTATTAATTACTTACTTTGTGTGCTAAATCCAAAGGAAAGGAGCAACTTGAGTCATATCTATGACCCCAAGAAAAGGAACTCCAAGGGTTATCTCTCCCCTCTTATATTTGTTTGCTTTAGGAATAGCCCTTCTCTCCTCTCTTCCCTCTAACCAAGCCAAAAATCATTTTCAAAACTTTGACTTTATTTCAAATTAGAAACCTAGGCCTTAGGCCTTTGACTTTTCAAAACCATTTTCATAAATACTCATTGTAAATAAACTTTAATCCAACTTTGACCTCATTTTGTAAATAAATTCAATTTGTAAATAAATTCAATTTGTAAATATAACCCATTTCAAGTTGTTTTGTGGTTCCAATGACCATTTGTTAAACTCTTTTCAAAAACGTTAGTCATATGTTTGAGTTATCATAGTGGTTGATGTAAATATCACCTCATCCTCAGTGTTGGATTATAAGCCTTCCATGCTTATTATAGGGTTAATCCCTCACTAGCATGTTAAATCCTTCCTCACATGGTGTGTTGTTGGTTTAGGTTGAGTATTCTCCCTTTGATAATAAAAGACCTTAAGGATTTTGATTAAAATTAATTCACCAATCTTTGAAATTTTTACCACGAACTACGAGGTTTTGATCCTCCTTTGTGATGGTACGTAGGTAATGGGTTCATCCATTCAAACAATAAAATCTGTAAATATAATCTATTCTCTTATCATCCCTCCAATCTTTTGCACAAATCTTTTCACAAATACCAACCTACAACACATATTAGTAAAAAGGGTTCCCTTAGAGTACTAAGGATGTTTTAGGTGCGTAAAACCTTCCCATTTCATAACCAACCCCATTACCTAGATCTCTGACATTTTTATTAGTTTTTGATTTGAATAACTTCTTACTTGGCTTTTGTTCGCTTTTTAGCCTTTCCTTTGGATAAATAAAAGTGTGGTGGCGACTCGAATTGTATGTTGACTTTTGGTTTTAGTCAATAAACCTAAAGGTAACAAAAACCCCGCTACAGGCATCACTATTTCTAATTGAATCCTAGAAGATGAGGACCTTAGAACACCTAACCCATCTTGGCCTATTTAGGACATAGTGCGGAAACTGTTCAAGTGTAGACTTGATAACAGTTTTTTTACGCGATACTACACTCAGACGAGTTTCTCTTGAGAATATTATGGGTCGATGAGTCAGTCATCTTAACCTGTAATATCCGAAAGATGGAATTAAGACTCTGGGAACTTTTTAGAACATGATCTACAGGTTTTATCCTTAGTTCACTCCTTTGGGATGGTTCTTACCCAGCCTCCATGCTCGTGACTTACAACAAACCCTTGAATCTTGGTTGATCCAATCAAGGCTTGTCAATATCAATTGAACTTGGGTGTTGATAAGGTGAAAGCCATAATCCACCAAAATGGATGATTGATCTTGACAATGACTTGATTCATCCCTTGACCTTTGTTTGCCTTATGTGTGATCCCTTATTTGTGATTGTTGCATTCATGCACTCATGCGCATCATAACATTCATCACACGAAAATTTCAAGGAACTAAGGTATCATTTGCAAATATTTTCAGACCATGGATTGTGGACGAAGGAACACTAAGAAGTAAAGTTTGAGATGTCTCGACTTGAAAGAGTTAAGGAAGCTAGCATCTTTTGTATTAGATCCCTTGGACTTCAAACAACGTCATGGGCAGCTTCTGTCTATCTTATATGCTGATGTGGTTGAAGGACTTTTGAGCGTATTGGTACAGTTCTATGAGCCTCTCTACCATTGAAATGATCTACAACTTGTATGTTGGAGATTGTTTCATTTGAAGCGTTTATCATGAAGACAGAGGGGTCTGAAGAAGCTTACTTTTGGTTGATTTTTTCAAAATGAGTTGAACATGGTTTATGGTTAAACTTTCCAAGCTAGTTTTGATCAATTTGTACGTGTCAAATGGTTTTCTGCCCAACATGACTTCTATTCCTTATTTCATTAACTTTCCAACCATTACTCGCAATAGTCATTTGGATCTACCATTTGGGAGATTCAGATTTTTCTTCATTTATGTGCATTTTTGATATTTTATGTTAAAACTTGAGATGAAAGCTTTTTCCATTCCATGTGCATGAACACATGCTTTCCATATGAGCTCAGTAAGTCGTTTCAGTCATTCATGGGCCTCTCACACGTCCACAAAGGCCCATGCATTCAAAATTGCAATTCCCATGCACATGAGCAAAGTGTGATGATCAGATGCATTCACCTATAAATAAGGGCTTCCTCTCCTTCATTTGAGAACCTTTTAGAGATCCCACATGCTGCTGAACTGAACGAGTACCCTCACCAAAGGAATCACTCACCATTTTTCAATATTTTCGAGCTTGAAATTCAGCAACATTAGTTGAGTTTCAAAGCTAGATTCCTTAGCCAATCATCTTCCATATATTCAGAGATAAAAAAGGAGAAAAAATCTTGAAGAATTTGTGGCCAGAACTCACAATTTTTGAAGGTGTAAGCTCAAACTGTTTGGATCTGAAACTCACAATTCAATGTAGTATTCTTGTGTTTTTGTGGTTCTCTGAAGTCCTCATACTTGAGGCAAGCTTTTTGTGCATTTAATTTTCCATTTCAAGATCAATCGGTGTGGACACCATGATTGTCTCCTTCATTTTTCTCTCAATATAGGAAGAATGAGGAGAATCTAATGGTACAATGATGATCTACATCACATGAGCTTCATTTCCATGCCCTTGTTTTTCATTTTTGTTGAGAATCGTTTTCCTGCAATTCTGGCCGGATTCTGTTTGGTTGACCGGAGAAGATGGCGGTTTCCACCACCACCACCACATGTACTGGTCATATCCATTGGATCTCTCCCTCATGATCTAATCTCGTGCATCCATTCTAATTACTTGTTTTAAATCATTGCATTTCGTTGTTGACTAAAGCACATCATGCACCCTCAGATCCAGGCCGTGTAACAAGTCACATCAATTAATGAAATGGATCTGGTGGCTCAGCTTTTTTTTGCTTTATTTCATTTTCTCTTTATTTTCTTTTAATTCATTCTATTTTCAATAATTCATAAAAATTTCATAGAGGTCTGAAAAATATGAGACCAACTCTAAGATTTTTCTTGAAAAATCTAGTTTCATCTTATGATTTTTAATTATTTTTGTGACCTCATTTGATATTTTTCATGAATTATTTGGTTTTTAATGATTTTAATTCATTTTAAAATACCTTCTGACTTTGGAAAAATACAAAAATATTTTCATAGCGTCTATGAATCATGATAAGTCAATGAAAAATAGTCTCAACAATTTCTTGTTTGTTTTGAGATTATTTGAGATTTTAATTCATATTATGCTATTTTTGGTTGTTTTTAATTGATTTTAATTGCTTTCTGGTTTTAAAAATTTGTGAGAAAATTAGTCAAAGTTTGTTTGACTATGTTAAACCTATGAAAATTTAATTGGACTTATTGAAGTTGTTTTGAATTGAATTTGAGGTTCAACTTTGTTTGTTTATTTTTTATTTGTATTTTCTTTTAATTCAAAAATTACAAAAAAAATATTATTGACTTCTTGACTTGTTATATTCATTCGTCTTCTGTTTGGTGTGGGTCAAGGTTGAATTGATTCAACTTTGATCAAATTCATTGGATCTTGTGGTTTGAGAATCCTTAAGGATCATCACCTAGAGAGATGCATGAATTTGATCAAGGATGAGTTATCCCTTGATCAATTGGGATTGTATGTTGTCTTCTTAACCCCCCTCCCTTTCATCTTCGTCCTTTTCTTTTCCCTTAATGGCCAATGAGTTAAAGTCTTGAGGTTGGTCTTGACAAATAGAAGTTTAATTTTCTTTGATCCAAACCAAACTCAACTTGGTCCATGATCAAGTAAGTTGTTTTGTGTCAAAGATAGGTTACTTCTTGGTCAAGCAAATAACCAAAAGTCAATACAAGGCCTTTCCCCTCTTGTTTGGCATGGCAAGTTTTTGGAGCCTGGCTTACTAGTCAGGACCTCTAACTTGTGTTCTTTGCCTATATTATTATTGACCGGCCTCAGATAGGTGTGGCTACTATGTTAGTCCACTTACGATTGCTTAACATAGCGCTACATTATCTTATGACAAGCTAACATAACTCTACTAACTACTAAGTTTAATTTGAGCTTTTAAAGTCTTGTCATTTACTTTTAATGTCATTTATTTCTTACTCATTATTCATCTTGATTTTCATTTTTCTCACTTGAGCACATATTTTATGTTTAAGTCATTTTTCTTTTGCTCATTTGAGCCAATTATTGTATATAAATATATTGCTATTTTGTGTTGTTTTGTGTTTGTTTTGATGCGAACCAAAATACAAAAGGAGAAAGGACTTATAATCAGGATTCACCCATGCCTAAAGGAGTTCAAGAGCAACTAGGCCTCATGCCTTTAGAATGCAAAATGTGTTGAAGAGCAACTAGGCCTCATGCCTTTAGAATGCTAAAATTCAAAGTTGACCTCAAAGGACTTCTCCTCAAACTTATTCTTTGTCGTTCCCTTTATTATGTTTTGAGGCTTTTAATGTGTGCTTTTGGTGTGATAGGAATCTCATCTTAAGATTGGAAAAGAGAACCATTGCCATGAGTAGCCAAGTTAAGAGCCAAGCCAAATGGAGATCCTAGGATCTTGAATTCAAATTATTGATTACTTACTTTGTGTGCTAAATCCAAAGGAAAGGAGCATCTTGAGTCATATCTATGACCCCAAGAAAAGGAACTCCAAGGGTTATCTCTCCCCTCTTATCTTTGTTTGCTTTAGGAATAGCCCTTCTCTCCTCTCTTCCCTCTAACCAAGCCAAAAATCATTTTCAAAACTTTGACTTTATTTCAAATTAGAAACCTAGGCCTTAGGTCTTTGACTTTTCAAAACCATTTTCATAAATACTCATTGTAAATAAACTTTAATCCAACTTTGACCTCATTTTGTAAATAAATTCAATTTGTAAATATAACCTATTTCAAGTTGTTTTGTGGTTCCAATGACCATTTGTTAAACTCTTTTCAAAAACGTTAGTCATAGGTTTGAGTTATCATAGTGGTTGATGTAAATATCACCTCATTCTCAGTGTTGGATTATAAGCCTTCCATGCTTATTATAGGGTTAATCCCTCACTAGCATGTTAAATCCTTCCTCACATGGTGTGTTGTTGGTTTAGGTTGAGTATTCTCCCTTTGATAACAAAAGACCTTAAGGCTTTTGATTAAAATTAATTCACCAATCTTTGAAATTTTTACCACGAACTACGAGGTTTTGATCCTCCTTTGTGATGGTACGTAGGCAATGGGTTCATCCATTCAAATAATAAAATCTGTAAATATAATTTATTCTCTTATCATCCCTCCAATCTTTTGCACAAATCTTTTCACAAATACCAACCTACAACACATATTAGCAAAAAGGGTTCCCTTAGAGTACTAAGGATGTTTTGGGTGCGTAAAACCTTCCCATTTCATAACCAACCCCATTACCTAGATCTCTGACATTTTTATTAGTTTTTGATTTGAATAAGTTCTTACTTGGCTTTTGTTCGCTTTTTAGCCTTTCCTTTGGATAAATAAAAGTGCGATGGCGACTCGAATTGTATGTTGACTTTTGGTTTTAGTCAATAAACCTAAAGGTAACAAAAACCCCGCTACAGGCATCACTATTTCTAATTGAATCCTAGAAGATGAGGACCTTAGAACACCTAACCCATCTTGGCCTATTTAGGACATAGTGCGGAAACTGTTCAAGTGTAGACTTGATAACAGTTTTTTTTACGCGATACTACACTCAGACGAGTTTCTCTTGAGAATATTATGGGTCGATGAGTCAGTCATCTTAACCTATAATATCCGAAAGATGGAATTAAGACTCTGGGAACTTTTTAGAACATGATCTACAGGTTTTATCCTTAGTTCACTCCTTTGGGATGGTTCTTACCCAGCCTCAATGCTCGTGACTTACAACAAACCCTTGAATCCTGGTTGATCCAATCAAGGCTTGTCAATATCAATGGAACTTGGGTGTTGATAAGGTGAAAGCCATAATCCACCAAAATGGATGATTGATCTTGACAATGACTTGATTCATCCCTTGACCTTTGTTTGCCTTATGTGTGATCCCTTATTTGTGATTGTTGCATTCATGCATTCATGCGCATCATAACATTCATCACACGAAAATTTCAAGGAACTAAGGTATCATTTGCAAATATTTTCAGACCATGGATTATGGACGAAGGAACACTAAGAAGTACAGTTTCAGATGTCTCGACTTGAAAGAGTTAAGGAAGCTAGCATCTTTTGTATTAGATCCCTTGGACTTCAAACAACGTCATGGGCAGCTTCTGTCTATCTTATTTGCTGACGTGGATGAAGGACTTTTGAGCGTATTGGTACAGTTCTATGAGCCTCTTTACCATTGTTTCACTTTCTCGGATTATCAGCTTGTGCCTACCTTGGAGGAGTATTCTCATCTTTTGGGGATACATGTTTCTAGTAGAGTACCTTTTAGTGGATTGGAGGAGATTCCTCGATCTAGTATTATTGCCGAAGCTCTTCACTTGAAGAAGTCTGAGATAGAGGCTCATTGGATGAAGAAAGGAGGGTTATTTGGATTGTCATCTGATTTCCTCATCAAGGAAACTACTACTTTTTCTCAAGTTTGTAGTGTGGAAGCTTTTGAAGCTATCTTTATGTTGCTCATCTATGGATTATCTTTGTTCCCTAACGTTGATGGTTTGGTTGATGTTAACGCCATTAGACTTTTCTTGATTGGGAATCATGTGCCTACTTTGTTGGGTGATATGTATTTCTATTTTCATCTAACAAATTCTAAAGGTGGTGGAACGATCGTTTGTTGCATTCCTCTTCTGTACAGGTGGTTTATTTTGGACTTGCCTCAGGCACCTGCAGTTATGGAGAACAAACAATGTCTAAGGTGGTCTCAGAGACTTATGTCTCTCACTAATGATGATATAGTTTGGTATGACCCATCCTTAAGCAGTTTGGAGATTTTTGATAGTTGTGGTGAATTCTCTAATGTGCCTCTCATTGGTACACAAGGAGGAATTAACTAAAACCCTGCTTTGGCTCGTCGTCAACTTGGGTTCCCCTTGTGAGGCAAACCTAATAACATGTTGTTAGAAGGTATTTTCTATCAAGAGGGTAAAGATCCCCAACATTTGAAGCAGAAGATTATGCATGCTTGGCATAATGTGCATAGGAAAGGAAGATCCGAGCTTGGTCCGTGCAATTGTGTAGCTTTGGAAGCTTACACTCTTTGGGTGAAGGAGAGAGCTTTGGAGTTGAAGATGCCTTATCCTTGAGAAAGACCTATGTCTATGGTTGTGGTTGAGCCATTAACTCTCCCTAACCAAGATGTAGAGGAGTTGGAAGACGCGCTCGCCAAGATGAAGCAAGATAAGGATATGTGGGAAGAGTATTTTCGTGCTTTGAGCAAGAAGCATGAAGAATTGCAGTTGGAGTCTAAGGACAAAAATGCACTGATTGAGCTACTTGAAGACCGAGTGACGAAGAGATAGAGAGAGCTAGAGGTTTCATCTTCTAGTATGCCTCAGCCTTTCGTTGCTTGGAAGAAGATTGTCGACCAGCTTGTCCTCGAGAAGACCCAGATGAAGGCTTCTTTTGAGACCGAGATCTGTCGCATTCGAAGGAAGTACGCGCCTTCAGCCAGATCTTACGATATTGTTGTTAGGGATCCTTAGGATGACTAGTCTGCTTTTCTATTGTATCTTTTTATTTTGGTTTCTGAAATTGTACTCAGTGTAATCCTTCAAATTTATATAAATAAAAAAGAGATCTTTGGTCATATCAAATTGTTGCAATTTCCATTTAAATATTGTATATTTGCAAATGATATAGTAATTTCCTTGGAAATAAAAATAATCAAGCATTGCATTTCACGCATCATTTGCATAAGCAGGTTTTTGCCCGGTGTCTGATTGGTAATTCTTTTGTGCTTCAGCCAAGCTGACTCACCGGTACAATACCAGAGCTAATCATATGAAAATTATGAAGCATTTAGAGCAAGAGAACCGAGAGCTGAAGGACGAGATCGCCCGATTGACTGCCATGATGGAGTCAGTTCTTGCTGCTCAAAGCCAATTTTCTCTAACGCCTACAACTCCTCCCGCGAGGACTGTTATTTCTGAAGTGGTTGCCTCTATCATGCCTGCTGCCACCGCCCACTTTGCGCTAAATCTTCCTGCCGGATTCTCGTGGGGAATGCCGCCCAACTTTGTGCCAGAAGGCTTTGCGCTTACCTTTGCTTTCATGCCGGCATCTAGCCCGGTCATGTCCATGCCACCTCCGGTTGTGCACACTTTGCCTCGTGTAGAGGATATCATCTATCATTCTGAGCCGTCTGAGGGTCCGGATGTCTATGAAAAGATGGAAGAAATGAAGGACCAATTTCTTCAGTTGCGCAAGGAATTGAAGACGCTGAGAGGTAAAGATTTATTTGGGAAGAGTGATGTTGAATTGTGCTTGGTACCCAATGTGAAAATCCCGGTGAAATTCAAAATGCCTGACTTTGAAAAATACACGGGAAATTCTTGTCCTCCCAGTCATCTTGTGATGTATGCCCGCAAGATGTCAACTCAAACAGATAATGACCAATTGGTGATTCACTACTTCCAGGATAGCCTGACTGGTGCTACACTCCGTTGGCATATGGGGTTTGACAGTGCAAGCATCCGCACTTTCAATGACCTAGGAGAGGCTTTTGTGAAGCAATATAAATACAATGTGGACATGGCGCCAGATAGGGACCATTTGAGGTATTTGTCTCAAAAAGACAAAGAGACATTCAAAGAATATGCACAGAGATGGAGGGAGTTGGCTTCCCAGATCACTCCTCCTTTGCCGGAGAAATAGATGACAAAGATCTTCTTAAAATCCCTGAGTTCATTTTATTATGAACACATGATCGCCAGTGCCCCCAGTGATTTTATCGAAATGGTAAACATGGGGATGAGACTTGAAGAAGGGGTCTGTGAAGGACGTTTGTCAAGAGATGAGGCATCAACAAGTAAGAAGTATGGCAGTAGTTTCAGCAAGAGGAAGGACAATGAAGAAAATGCAATTTCTAGTGGGAGGCAGAGGAGGCCTCAAGCAAGAAGAAATCTACCACCCCGTCAACATCATCATCATCAAGTGTCTTCCACTATTCCGGTATTTTCTAATCAGAAAACAACACCAGTTCAACAACGACCACAACATCAACAACAACAACCACAACAAAGAACGAACACCTACAACAACAATAATATCAACAACCAGCATCAGCAGAATTTTGAGAGGAAGAAGGTCTCTTTCGACCCGATTCCTATGTCGTATGCAGAGCTGTATCCATCCTTGGTCCTCAAAAACTTAATTCAACCGAGAAACCCACCGTAGATCCCAGAACCCCTTCCCTGGTGGTATAAGCCTAAGCTTCGTTGTGCTTTTCACCAGGGTGCACCTGAACATGACATTGAAAACTAATATCCGTTAAAATATGAGGTTCAAAAGCTCATGAAGAGTGGTATGGTGTCCTTTGAGGACCGCGTGCCGAATGTGAAAGCTAACCATTTGCCCTCTCATGGGAACTCTTTAGTGAATATGGTGGACGGTTGTCCTGGTGAGTATTGAAATTCTGGTATCAGATATGAGATGTCGAAGGTAATGTCACGACACTAATATCTGAACAATACAAATATGATAAAAGATAAAGAACAGTAATGCAAGAGACACAAGCAATTGTTAACCCAGTTAGGTGCAAACTCACCTACGTCTGGGGGCTACCAAGCCAGGAAGGAAATACACTAAACAGAATCATTTCAAAGACTCTCAGTAAACAACTTCAAGTTACAGTCTTTTCACCTAACCTCTACCCGTGTGACTTCTATCTAAGAACTCTTAGATATGAGATCCTACTCACCCCCCCTCAATCACAGCAGTATTATAAAACAAGAATTATAATGAAAAGAAGACACTCTTCAAAGACACATACTTGATCTTGCTTAAAAGCTTCAATCAAGTAAACACACACTCATGCTTCAAAGCTTAGAGTGGACAAATTACAACTCAAAAATCAGTCCAATTCTATCATCTATGGATGAATGAATCGCTGACAATACACACGACCACACAAGACTAAAAACCCTTATTCTCTCTCAATATTTCGTTTGTTATTTATTTTGTATAAAACCGGATATTCCATGCCCTATTTATAGAATCGTTTGGTTGGGCTTGGACATCATAAAACCCTAAAACTATTTTCCATTCATATCTTCTCATGACAGCTGATTATATCTTGTTGGAAAACAAGTCAATCTGGTTTTAATTACTGATTGAGGGCGTGTTCAATCATTACATGAATCATACATAGATTAGCATTAAAAACGCAATCACATACTACATAACATTCAGACTGAATGTTCCGTATACAGATGTCATGACATCAGGTCTGACATCTCAGTAAAATCTTGCTGTAAGACCCTAATTTTAACCCTAAGATCCCTCATGGCATCATGTTATTGCACAAGTGCATTGCCTCAAGGATCATAGCATGTTTGACTCCTTAACCCTAGGGTTGGGACTTGTGTGAGTGTTTTGAGACCACCAAGCATGCTTGTATTATATGTTATTGCTTTTCTTATTTTATTACTAACCAAAAGCACAAAAATATGTCACTAACTCTTTTTGTTTTGAAGCTCAAGGGATCACGTGTTCCAATGTTCCTAGGAGGCTCCTAAGCCCCATGAAATGGCTAGATGAAGATGACAAAAAGCATGACAATGGTACACAAAGCTCCTAATCATCATATATGTCTCCCAAGTCTCTCAACTTACCAATTTGATGAAGATAACCCAAGGGGCTTGAGGATTGTTTCCCAAGGAAACCCTAATTCCATTATGCCTTGATTGTGCCTTGCCCATGAAGCAACCTCAACCTATGATCAAATTTAATCAAGGGAAGTTCTTTTATTCATCATTTTATGCATATGTGAGCCTATTTCAGGATCCTCAATCATTTATTCATCAAGGTTGGAAAATTGGCCTTGAAAAGTTAACCAATAAAGTCATATGACTAAGCTGAGCACCATTGAGATAAAAGGTTTGATGTGTTTGTCAAATGAAGATGACCCCAAGATAAACAATGTTCTTAGGGACCATATGAACAACTTTTCATGTTCATCAAAAATCCATTTGAAACTTGTAAGGTCATCATTCATTTCAAAACATTATAGGTCATTTTGATTGAAACCCTAATTTTGGGTCAACTTACCAAGGGCATAACTTCCTTAATATTTGTGATTTTGAGGTGAGACCAAATGAATGGGAAATATAAATATGTATACTTAAAATGTTATGTTGGACAAAATTTCATAATCTTAAAATAAATACATGTGATAATACAAAGCATTATAGGTCATCTTTGACCTAATTCATTGAATTTGAAAAAGTACCCAACTTCAAATGCCCATAACTTTGTCATAGAAAATCCAAATAATGCAAACTTTGGGTCTAAATTGATATTATTGAAAAGATCTAGAACTTTTATGCTGGAGGTTTTTCCATTTGAAGCTTGCATCATGAAAACAGACGGGTTTCATTAAGCTTGCTTTTGGAGAAAAATTTTCAAAATACTTTGAATATGTTTTGTACATGGATTTTCACAACTAGTTTTCATCAATTTCCAAATGCCAAATGATTTTTTTCCCAACATGACTTTTGTTCCTTGTTTCAAGGGCTTTCCAACCATTACTCACATTACTCTTTTGGACATACCACTGGTGAGTTTCGAAGACCTTTCCATTTATGTGCATTTTAGTATTTCATGATGAAACTTTAATGTGCAAGCTAAATCCCTCCAAAATGCACGTCCAAATCCTTTCCAAGTGAACTCAGCAATCTTTTGCATCCATCATTGGGCCTTCCACACGCATGTACAGGCCCATGCATCCATTTCCAATTTGCCATGCACATGAAAGAAGCGTGGGATTCAGCCACATTCAGTTATAAATAGAGGCGCCTTGAGCTTCATTCATCAACCTTTTGGAGATCTAAATGGCTGCAACATTGAAACCATAACCATACCAAAGGAATTTTTCAGAAATTTTTCTCACTTTCGAGCTTGAAATTCAGCATCATTAGCTGATCTTCAAAGCCTAATTCCTTAGCCTTTTACTTCCACTACATCCATAGATCAAAGAGAAGCAAAGAACTTGGAGGTTTCGTGGCCAGAGGTGCTTCAATTCAGAGGTATACGTTCAAACTTTTGGGATCTAGAACTCTCATTTCAATGTAGCATTCTTGTGTTTGTGTGGTTTTCTGAAGTCCTCACACTTGAGGCAAGCTTGTGATGCTTTCAATTTTCCATTTCATGAACTTTCAGTTTGAACACCATGATCTTCTCCTTCACATTTCTCTCAATATAGGAAGAGTGAGGAAGATCCATGGATACAATGATGATCTCCATCACACGAGCTTCATTTCCATGTCCTTGTTTTCCATTTTCATTAAATCTTTTTTTCTCTACAACTAGTGACCGGATTTTGTTGACTCGCTGGAGAAGACGGTGGTTTCCACCACCACCACTACGTGTCTTGTCTTCTGGCCATTGGATCTGGATACCACGTTTTAATCTTGATCCTCCATTGTGTTTACTTCATTTAATACCTTATGTGGCGTGTTTGACTTGGACATACCGTGTTCCTCATGATCTGGACCATCTATCCATGCCACGTCAATTAATGAGATTCATCCTGTGGCGCTGGTTTTTTTCATTTATTCTATTTTCTTTTATTTTCAGTTAATTCATTTGATTTTCAAAAATTCATAAACAATTCATTTGAATCATAAAAATATGAGACCAACTCCATAAATTTTCTTGAAAAATCTAGTTTCATATTTTGATTTTTAATTATTTTTGTAAGTTCATTTGATATTTTTCATGGATTATTTTATTTTTAATAGTTTTAATTCATTTTAAAATACTTTCAGACTTTTGAAAAATCCAAAAATATTTTCATAGCATCTATGGATCATGATAAGTCAATGAAAAATAGTCTCATCAATTTCTTATTTGATTTGAGATTTATTTGAGATTTTAATTCATATTCTCCTATTTTTAATTGTTTTAAATTGTTTTTAAATACTTTCTGGTTTCAAAAATTGATGAGAAAATTAGTAAAAGCTTGTTTGACTATGTTGAACCTATGAAAATTTAATTGGACTTTTTGAAGTTGATTTGAATTGAATTTGAGGTTTGACCTTATTTGTTTATTTTTTATTTGCATTTTATTTTAATTCAAAAAAATACCAAAAAATATTGTTGACTCTTTGACTTGTTACCTTCATTTCTCTTCTGTTTGGTGTTGATTGATGATGATTTGATTCACATTTGATCAATTGGATTTGGTTGTGGTCTTCTTTTTCCCTCCCTTTCATCTCCGTCCCTTTCTTTCCAATAATGGCCGGTGAGTTAAAGTCTGATGGTTGGTCTTGACAAATGAGAAGTTTAACCTTCTTTGATCCAAACCAAACTCAACTTGATCCATGATCAAGTGAGTTGTTTTATGTCCACTTACGATTGCTTAACATAGCACTACATTATCTTATGACAAGCTAACATAACTTTACTAACTACTAACTTTAATTTGAGCATTTAATTTCTTGTCATTTAATTTTAATGTCATTTATTTCTTGCTCATTATTCATATTGATTTTCACTTTGCTCTCTTGAGCACATATTTTATGTTTATGTCATTTTTCTTTTCTCATTTGAGCCCATTGTTGTATATAAATATATTACTATCTTGTGTTTGCTTTGTGTTTGTTTTGTGTGAACCAATTGCAAAAGGAGAAAGGACTTAGAATTAGGACTTACCTATGCTTAAAGGAGTTCAAGAGCAACTAGGCCTC
The DNA here is from genome assembly GCF_024323335.1 of Lathyrus oleraceus. Classification (NCBI taxonomy): domain Eukaryota; kingdom Viridiplantae; phylum Streptophyta; class Magnoliopsida; order Fabales; family Fabaceae; genus Lathyrus; species Lathyrus oleraceus. The sequence goes on from NC_066582.1 coordinate 270,434,871, forward strand.
ATGCCTTTAGAATGCTAAGCTTGTTGAAGAGCAACTAGGCCTCATGCCTTTAGAATGCTAAAATTCAAAGTTGATCTCAAAGGACTTCTCCTCCAAACTTATACTTTGTCCATTCCCCTTATTGTGTAGTGAACTTTTTTATGTTTGCTTTTGTGTGATAGGGATCACATCTTGAGATTGTGAAAAGAGGACCATTGTCATGAGTAGCCAAGTTAAGAGCCAAGCCAAATGGAGATCCTAGGAGCTTGAATTCAAATTGTTTGATTTCTTGTTTGTGTGCTAAGTCCAAAGGAAAGGAGCATCTTGAGTCATCTCCATGACTTCAAGAAAAGGAACTCCAAGGGTTTATATTTCCCCTCTTATCTTTGTATGTTTGAGGACTAACCCTTCTCTTCTTTTCCCCACTTTAACCAAGCCAAATATCATTTTCGAAACTTTGACTTTGTTTCAAATTAGAAACCTAGGCCTTAAGCCTTTGACTTTTCAAAACTATTTTCATAAATACTCATTGTGAAAAAACATTAATCCAACTTTGACCTTATTTTGTAAATAAATCTAACTTGTAAATATGACTCATTTCAAGTTGTTTTTGTTGTTCCAATGGCCACCTTATTAAAACTTTTCATAAACATTAGTCATAGGTTTGAGTTATCATAGTGGTTGATGTAAATCTCACCTCATCCTTAGTGATTGGATTATAAGTCTTCCATGCTTATTATAGGATTAACCCCTCACTAGTATGTTGAAGCCTTCCTCACATGGTGGATTGTTGGTTTAGGTTGAGTTTTCTCCTTTTGATAACAAAAGACCATAAGGATTTTTGTCAAATCAATTCACCAATCTTTGAGATTTTTACCTCGAACTACGAGGTTTTGATCCTCCTTTCTGATGGTACGTAGGCAATGGGTTCATCCATTCAAACAATAAAATTTGTAAATATAATCTATTATCTTCTCATCCCTCCAATATTTTTTGTATAAATCTTTTCATAAATACCAACCTACAACACATATTTGAAAAAAGGGTTCCCTTAGAGTACTAAGGACGTTTTGGGTGCGTAAAACCTTCCCATTTCATAACCAACCCCCTTACCTAGATCTCTGACATTTTTATTAGTTTTGGATTTGGAAAATTTCTTACTTGGCTTTTGTTCGCTTTTTAGCCTGTCCTTTGGACAAATAAAAGTGCAGTGGCGACTCGAATTGTATGTTTACTTTTGGTTTAGTCAATAAACCTAAAGGTAACAAAAACCCCGCTACAGAAAAGTGGCGACTCTTCTGGGGATTTCTCTCTAAAGGGTTTAGCCTACTTTTTGCTTGTGTGTGTTGTATGTTTATATTTATTTGTGGCATATTTTTTGTGTAAATTTGGGATGAATGTATTGTTTGTAATGTATGAATTGTTTGATATATTAATTACTTGTATGCTTGGTGGTTTCTTGTGAGATGAGTTCTATACCCGAACTCGAGTGCACTTATGATAGGAGAATGCAATAGTCTTGTTATCTTTGTGTGGAGTTATTCCTTAACAAGTCAACTTGCAAGTCCATTAACTTGGTGGAGGTCTTGTTGGGATCAATAATGTCACACGAGTAGTCGTGGTTAGACATTACTCTTTCCAATATAAACCTTAGAAGACAAGGACCTTAGATACCTAGCCCATCTTGGCCTATTTTAGGATGTAGTGCGAAGGTTGTTCAAGTGTAAGACTTGAGGCGATTGTTATGCGATACTACACTCGTAAGAGTCCCTCATGAGAATATTTTTGGAGGATGAGTAGTCATTTTATCCCATAATATCCGAAAGATGAGATGATGACCATGGGAACCTTCTTAGAACATGATTGTCAGGTTTAACCATAGTACACTCCCATTGGGTCGTTCTTAACTGAGACTCCATGCTCGTGACTTACAACAAACCCTTGATTCGTGGTTGATCCGTTCTCGTATATCCTAAATATCAATGGAACTTGGGTGTTGATAAGGTGTAAACCATAATCCCCCAAAATGGATGATTGATATTGACGATGACTTGATTCATCTCGTGACCTTTGTGTGGTGTGACTTGCTTGATCCTTGAGTGTGTTTGTTGCATCCATGCATCCATGCATTCATTCGCATTCATATCATGAACAATAAAGATTTCACAAGGAACTTAAGAGGTTTATTTGCAATTTTTAGACATGGATAAGCAAAGAAGGAATACGAAGAAGTACAGTTTCAGACAACCCGACTTGAAAGAGTTAAGGAGTTTGGCATCTTATGTATTAGAGCCCTTGGAGTTAAAAGCTCGCCATGGGAAGCTTCTGTCTATTCTTTCTACCAAGGTGGATGAGGGACTGATGAGTGTGTTGGTGCAGTTCTACGATCCTCTATATCGATGCTTCACTTTTCCGGATTTCCAGTTTTTGCCTACGCTAGAGGAGTATGCTTATCATGTGGGTATACCTATTCTTGATCAGTTGACGTTTAGTGGTTTAGAGAAGATTCCGTCTTCTCAAGAGATTGTTGATATGCTTCATATGGACGTATCTGACATTGTTGCCAATATGCCTACCAAAGGTGGAATTTAAGGTCTCCCATCTGATTTCCTGATTGCCAAAGCTACCTTGTTTGGGAAGGCCATGAGTAAGGAAGCTTTTGAAGCCATATTTGTACTCCTCATCTATGGGCTAGTGTTATTTCCCAACATCGACAACTTCGTGGATGTGAATGCTATTAGGATTTTCTCTTCTCTTAATCCCGTTTCGACTCTGTTGGGTGACACTTATTTCTCTTTGATATGAGGAATGCAAAGGGTGGTGGTTCCATTGCGTGTTGTCTGCTCTGTTGTAGAAGTGGTTTATTTTGCACTTGCCTCAGACGCTTGGCTTCAAGGAGAGCAAGGGATGTCTACGGTGGTCCACGAGACTTATGTCTCTCACTAATGATGATATCTCTTGGTATAATCGTGTTTATGATAGCGTTCAGATTATTGACTCTTGTGGTGAGTTCTCCAATGTACCTCTTCTTGGCACATGTGGTGGAATTAACTACAATCCTGCTTTGGCTCGTCGTCAGCTTGGGTTCCCCTTAATGGATAAACCTAACAACATTTTATTCGAAAGCTTGTTCTTTCAAGAGGGTAAAGATCCCCAAAACTTGAAGGATAGGATGGTCCGCGCCTGGTGCAAGGTTCATAGGAAAGGGAGGAATGAGCTTGGTCCAAAGAATTGTGTTGCTTCGGAACCTTACACCTCTTGGGTAAGGAAGAGAGCTCTTGAGTACCGCATGCCGTACGAGTATCCGAGACCTACCCCTATGATTATGGTTGGGCCTTCAACCCTCCCTAATCAAGGAGTAGAGGAGTTGAGAGACGAAGACCATTCTCGTGCTTGGGTTCGTGAGCGTGAGGAGCTTCTTTAGCAGCTCAAGGATAAGGATGCAATGATAGAGTTTCTAGAGCATCAGGTTATTGATGAGCCTGATGATGTAGTTACTTCTCTCCTTCCTCAGTCATCAAGGTTTTGGAAGAGGAAGTATGATCAGCTCGCCAAGGAGAACGCCAACATGGAAGCAGCTTATGAGAGAGAGATGAAGAGGCTTCGTGCTACTTATATTTCGATCTTGAAGGCTTTGGACGATTGCTTCTAGGGCTACATAGGATGTCTATTCTCCTTTTCTCTTGTATTGTATTTGGTTACCAAGACTATACTACTTCTTTGGTGTAAAAAGTTTCCAAATATTATATTGCTATGAGTATTCCATATATGTCTTAAAAATTTCAATATTTTCAAAATATTTGCAAATAGATCTCTATGAAGTTCATTTGATAAAAAACAAATCATATGCACAAGCATTGTATGCATCATATCATAAGCAGGTTTTGTTCCGAGCTCTTGATCAGTGGTCGAACTCTTTACTTTTCATTTATTTTGAAGACAAGCTGACGCATCGGTATAACACCCGAGCAAATCATCAGAAGATCATGGAACACCTCGAGCAAGAGAACAGAGACCTGAAGGAAGTGATCTCCAGACTGACTGCCATGATGGAGTCAGTCCTTACTGCACAAAGTCAAGCTTCACCAACTCCTGCAACTCCTCCCGCGAGGACAATCATTTCTGAAGTGGCTACCTCAACAATGCCTGCTGCCACAACCCACTTCGCTCCTAGTATGCCAGTTGGATTCCCTTGGGGAATGCCATCTATCTTCATGCTAGAGGGTTTCGCTCCCACTCTAGCTTCTATGCCGGCATCTAGCCCGGTCCTGTCTGTGCCACCTCCCATTGTGCACACCTTACCTCGTGTGGAAGATACCATTTATCATTCCGAGCCATCTGAGGGTCCGGACGTATATGAGAAAATGGATGCGATGAAAGATCAATTCCTTGAGTTGCGCAAGGAGTTGAAGACTTTGAGAGGTAAGGACCTTTTTGGGAAAAGTGATGCTGATTTGTGCTTGGTACCCAACGTAAAAATCCCAGTTAAATTCAAAGTGCCTGACTTTGAGAAGTACAAGGGAAACACGTGCCCACTCAGCCATCTTGTGATGTATGCTCGCAAGATGTCAACCCAGACAGATAATGATAAACTACTGATTCACTACTTTCAGGACAACCTGACAGGTGTTGCGCTCCGGTGGTATATGGGGCTGGAGAGTGCAAGCATCCGCACTTTCAACGATCTAGGTGAGGCCTTTGTGAAGCAGTATAAATATAATGTGGACATGGATCCAGACAGAGATCAGTTGAGAGAGATGTCCCAGAAGGACAAGGATACCTTCAAGGAATACGCCTAGAGGTGGCGAGAATTGGCAGCTCAGATAGTGCCACCCTTGAAGGAGAAGGAGATGACAAAGATCTTTTTGAAGAGTTTGAGCTCTTTCTACTAAGAGCGCATGATTGCCAGTGCTCCCTCAGATTTTACCGAAATGGTAAATATGGGGATGAGGCTAGAAGAAGGGGTCCGTGAAGGACGTTTATCTCGTGATGATGGTAATTCGGCAAAGAAGTATGGAGGATTTTCCAGGAAGAAAGAAGGGGAGACTCATGTTGTTTCTTCCCATGTCAAAAGAAGGCCCTCTATAAGGAGGAAAGAAGTCCGACCAGCTGTTAATCAACACCAGGTGGCTCATATAGCACCTGCTTTCAGAGAAGTTCAACAATAACCATAACAACAACATCGTCAACAACAACAGGCTTACCAGCCTTGCAATAATAACAACACCAGCACCAGCAACTATGAGAGGAAGAGGGTGACTTTTGACCGGATTCCGATGACGTATGCTGAACTTTATCCTTCCTTAATTAATAGGAAGTTGATAACTCCTCGTGATCCTCCTGATGTGCCAGCCAATCCTCAGTGGTGGTACAAGCCCGAACTTCACTGTGTGTATCATTCTGGTGCTCCCGGACACGAAGTGGAGAATTGTTTTCCTTTGAAGACCAAGGTGCAATACCTTGTGAGGAGTGGGATACTGTTCTTTGAGGATGTAGGCCCAAAGGTGAAGTAGAACCCATTTCCCAAGCATGGGAAAACAGCTGTCAATATGGTTCAAGGGTGCCCTGGCAAATATAAAGTCCTTTATGTGAATGACATAAGGAAATCCTTGGTAGAGATGCATAAGTTGTTGTGTGAACACAACCATTATGAGCATAATCATGATAGGTGCCAGGTGTGCACTATCAATGAAAGAAGATGTCGTCAAGTGAGAAATGACATCAAAGAGATGTTGGACCAATGGATGATTGAGATACCTCAGAATCGTAACGAGGATGAAGTTGGTGTTATTACTCCCGTATTCAAAATTCTGGATCCTGTTGTTATCAAGTATGATGGCAGCATGAAGACAGTGTCGCCAACTCTCGTGATTAAGCCAGCGGGTCCTGTCTTGTATGTATCAGACAAAGCGGTCCCGTACCGTTATAACGCTATTATGCTGGAGGATGGGAAGGAGGTTTCGTTGCCCTCGACATCTGTGGTAAGAATTTCTGTCGTTAGTGGAGTGACCCGTAGTGGTCATGTTTTCTCGACTCAGCCGAAATCCCATGAAGACATTGTGAAGAAGGCTGTTGTCAATCCTGCTTGTCCCGTGGGGACTTCTTCTTCAAATCAGTTTGTTCTTGTTGTGAAGGGTATTGACCCTGTTGTTGTTAAATTTGTTAAAGCTCCTATCCTAGTTGGCCAGTCTGGCATGTTGAAAGAGGATGGTGATGAGATGCTAAGGCTCATCAAGAGTAGTGAGTATAATGTTGTGGATCAGTTGCTTCAAACTCCATCAAAGACATATGTCCTATCTTTGTTGATGAATTCAGAGCCACACCGTGAAGCATTGCAAAGGGTGTTAGACGTGGCATACGTGGATCACGATGTCACAATTGAGCAGTTTGATAGCATTGTTGCAAATTTAACGGCCTGCAACAATTTGAGCTTTTGTGATGATGATCTTCCCAAGGAGGGAAAAGACCACAATTTGTCTTTACATATCTCCATGAACTATAAAGATGATGCCCTGTCCAATGTGTTGGTGAATACAGGGTCATCACTTAATGTATTGCCGAAGTCCACTCTTGCCAAACTTTCATATCAGGGGCCTCCCATGAGGCAGAGTGGAGTGGTGGTGAAAGCGTTTGATGGATCGCGTAAAACTATGATCGGTGAATTAGAGCTCCCGATCAAGATTGGACCTAGTGATTTCCATATCACTTTCCAGGTCATGGACATACATCCGTCATATAGCTGTTTTCTTGGTAGACCATGGATTCACGAGGCAGGTGTCGTGACATCCACCCTACACCAAAAGTTGAAGTTCGTTAAGAATAAAAAGTTGGTGGTGATAGGGGGAGAGATGGCTCTATTGGTCAGCCACATATCTTCCTTTTCCTGTATTGATGCTGAGGATAAGGTTGGAACTCCATTCCAAGCCTTATCTATTGCTGAGCCTTCTAGGAAAGGACTTTCTTCATTTGTCTCCTATAATGATGCGAAGTTGGCCATTGAGCATGGTGCAGTTGCTAGTTTGGGGAAAATGATCAAGTTGGAAGATAATAAGTCCCGAGATGGTATAGGGTACTCTTTTGGTGTTTCCAATGATCGTGGGTTGTTCCATAGTGGAGGTTTCATCCACACCGTTGAAGATCAGGAAGCTGCTGCCATCGTTGAAGAAGATGAATGGGAAGACCTTGGCAACTTTGTCATACCCGGAGGAATCTGCAATAATTGGGTCGCTGTTGATGTTCCAACAGTTATCCATAAGTCAACGTAATGTGTTCATTTTGATTAAAAACCCTTCTCCCATGCCAAAAGGAGAAGTGAAGACATTGTTGGCATAATTGATTAATACAATGATATTCATTCAATAATTGCATGTTAAATGTTTGTTTTTCTCAACAAAAAAAAAATCCTTTTTGCCTTTTGCATGAAATTGGCGATCACCATAAAACCCTAAAAAAGAGAATAAAATCAATTTTTCATCTGCATAATGATTTGCCTTGTTTGAATTCTAAAATATTTTTTATACTCAAAATCATTATGCAGGTTAATCAAACCCATTGAACATAATGATCCAGCACCATCTCCCAACTTTGAGTTCCCTGTATTTGAGGCAGAAGAAGATGATGTTGAAGACATTCCTGATGAGATTACCCGTCTGCTCGAGCACGAGGAGAAGATCATTCAGCCACATCTTGAGAATCTTGAAACATAAAACTTGGGGTTTGAAGACTGCATTCGTGAAGTGAAGATTGGGGCACTCCTTGAAGAGTCTATTAAGAAGGGGTTGATTGAGTTGCTACGAGAATATGTCGATGTCTTTGCCTGGTCGTATGAAGACATGCCTGGTCTAGATACTGATATCATGCAACATTTCTTGCCATTGAAGCCTGAGTGTGTGCCTGTAAAGCAAAAGCTCAGAAGAACTTATCCTGATATGGCAGTGAAGATTAAAGAAGAAGTTCATAAGCAAATTGATGTGGGGTTTCTGGTGACTTCTACATATCCTCAGTGGGTGGCCAATATTGTGCCTGTGCCTAAGAAAGATGGAAAAGTCCGAATGTGTGTGGATTACCGTGACTTGAATAAAGCTAGTCCAAAAGATGATTTTCCATTACCACACATTGATATGTTGGTGGACAATACGGCTAAATTCAATATCTTTTCCTTTATGGAAGGATTTTCCGGTTATAATCAGATTAAAATGCCACCCGAGGATATGGAGAAGAAAACATTCATCACACCTTGGGGAACATTCTATTATCAAGTGATGCCCTTCGATTTGAAGAACGCAGGAGCCACGTATCAACGTGTTATGACTACCTTGTTTCATGACATGATGCACAAGGAGATCGAGGTGTATGTTGATGATATGATTGCAAAGTCGAAAACGGAAGTTGAACATGTAGAACACTCGTTGAAGCTTTCCCAGCGTTTGAGGAAGTACAAGCTCCGCTTGAACCCGAACAAGTGCACATTTGGAGTCCGTTCCGACAAGTTATTGGGCTTTATCGTCAGAGAGAGAGGTATTAAAGTTGATCCTGCCAAGGTCAAAGAAATACAAGAGATGCCTGTGCCCAAAACTGAGAAGCAAGTCCGAGGTTTTCTTGGCCGCTTGAATTACATTTCGAGATTTATATCCCACATGACTGCCTCATGTGTGCCTATATTCAAGCTCCTCCAGAAAGATCAGGGTCATGATTGGGCCGAGGATTGCCAAAAGGCCTTTGACATTATCAAAGAGTATCTGTCCGAGCCTCCGATTTTGTCTCCGCCTGTTGAAGGGAGACCATTGATTTCGTACTTAACCGTGCTTGATGATTCCATGGGTTGCATCCTTGGTCAGCAAGATGAATCGGGAAAGAAAGAATATGCAATATACTACTTGAGTAAGAAGTTCACTGACTGTGAGTCTCGGTACTCAATGCTTGAGAAGACATGTTGTGCTTTGGCTTGGGCTGCTAAGCGCTTACGCCAATATATGTTGAATCATACGACTTGGTTGATGTCCAAAATGGATCCAATCAAATATATCTTTGAGAAGCCTGCTTTAACTGGGAGGATTGCCCGTTGGCAGATGTTGTTGTCTGAGTATGATATAGAGTATCGAGCTCAAAAAGCCATTAAAGGTAGTATCTTGGATGACCATTTGGCACATCAACCAATTGAAGATTCTCATTCGGTGCAATACGACTTCCCTGATGAGGAGATTCTGTATTTGAAGATGAAATATTGTGATGAGCCTACGCTCGATGAAGGGCCAGAGCCTGGTTCTCGATGGGGTATGGTGTTCGATGGCGCTGTTAATCAGTATGGAAATGGTATTGGGGCAGTGATTATTACTCCTCAAGGCACACATTTTCCTTTTACAACAACGCTAACTTTCAAATGCACGAATAATATGGTGGAGTATGAGGCTTGTATTATGGGCTTGGAAGAATGTATTGATCTTAGGATCAAACATCTTGATGTTTATGGCGATTCGTCCCTTGTTGTTAATTAGATTAAAGGTGAATGGGAGACGAATCATCCTGACCTCATCCCATATAGAGATTATGCGAGGAGGATCTCAACTTTCTTTACTAAAGTTGACTTTCATCATATTCCTCGAGACGAGAATTGGATGGCAGATGCTCTCGCTACGCTTGCTTCAATGATTGCTATCAATTATTGGAATGAAGTCCCAAATATTACTATGATGCGCTTGGACAAACCAGCTCATGTGTTTGCAGTTGAGGAGGTGAAAGATGATAAGCCATGGTATTATGATATCAAGTGTTTTCTCCAAAGTCAGACTTACTCGCATGGGGCATCTGTTAAAGTTAAGAAGACTTTGAGGAGATTATCTGGCAGTTTCTACCTTAATGGTGATGTGCTTTACAAGAGGAATTTTGACATGGTTTTGCTCAGATGCGTGGATAGACACAAAGCAGACTTGTTGATGACTCAAGTCCATGAGGGTTCATTTGGTACTCATTCCAATGGACATGTTATGGCAAAGAAGATGTTGAGAGCAGGCTACTATTGGCTGACAATGGAGTCTGACTGCTGCAAGTATGTGAAGAAATGCCATAAGTGTCAGATTTATGCGGATAAGATTCATATGCCCCCAACACTTCTGAATGTTATTTCCTCACCATGGCCTTTCTCCATGTGGGGAATTGACATGATCGGCATGATTGAACCTAATGCATCTAACGGTCACCGTTTTATTCTCGTAGCTATTGATTACTTCACCAAGTGGGTTGAAGCGGCATCGTATCCCAATGTGACCAGGAAGGTATTTGTGAAGTTTATCAAGAACCAACTCATATGCCGATATGGTGTGCCAGACAAGATCATTATTGATAATGGATCTAACTTGAACAATAAGATGATGAAAGAGCTATGTAGCGAGTTCAAGATTGCACATCATAATTCTTCTCCCTATAGACCCAAGATGAATGGGGTTGTTGAAGATGCTAACAAGAACATCAAGAAGATTATTCAGAAGATGGTTGATACGTACAAGGATTCAAATGAGATTTTGCCATTTGCTTTGCATGGCTATCGTGCATCTGTCTGCACTTCAATAGGGGCAACCCCTTTCTCTCTTTTATATGGCATTGAGGTTGTGCTCCCCGTAGAGGTTGAGATCCCATCAATGAGAGTCTTGATGGAAGCCAAGTTGATTGAGGCTGAATAGGTTCAGAGTCGTTATGACCAACTGAATTTGATTGAAGAAAAGAGATTAACTGCCATGTGCCATGGTCAGTTGTATCATCAGAGGATGAAGAAAGCCTTTGATAAGAAGGTCAAGCCTCGTGTGTTCCGAGAAGGTGACATCGTGCTCAAGAAAGTCTTATCTTTCGCACCCGATTCCAGGGGCAAGTCGACTTTAAACTATGAAGGTCCATACGTTGTTAAAAGAGTCTTTTCATGCGGTGCTTTGTTGCTTACAACTATGGATGGGGAAGATTTCACTCGTCCTGTGAATTCAGATGCAGTCAAGAAATACTTCGCCTAAAAATAAAAACAGAATAGCTCGCTAAGTTGAAAACCCGAAAGGGCGGCTTAGGCAAAAATGAGCGTCTCGGTGGATTGAAAACCCGAAAGGGCGGTCCGGGAAAAAGTTAGAGACATATAAAAAATAAAAATAAATAAAAAAATGAATATATATCTCGCTAGATTGAGTACCTCACCCTCGGGCAATCTAGGCAAAAATTAGGGATTTGGCAAGTAACTACGTCCTGACAAGATTTTGTTCTACAACTGTTATCTGTCAAAGATTCTCGCTCAATCATTGTCAACTGAAGTTTCGAATATAGTGGATTCAGAGTTGGTGGAGAAACGATCATTATGTTCAATGTAGCCCTTTTTCCATGTATATCACCAATTTCAAATTTGTAAAGATCCATGGAGTCTCGCCATTTGCAGACTACCATTCTCTTAAATAAAGTTGATCCTTTATCCAATTCTTGGCACTCTTATTTCTTTCTGTTTAACAAATATTTGCATGTTTTAATTGATAAATATCGTTGTTTTAAACAAATAAATTTTTCACAAATAAAATGTTTTAAAACAAAATGAACATTTACAATGACTGAAAGGATATGTGGGATGTCCTCAGTGCTTTCCCAGGGATAATATGATCACCAAAGGTTAAGACATTTGTTCATATTCCGGCATTTTTATATCCTCTTCATCAGAATTCAAGTTGTCTCCCTAGCGAGCGCAGAAAGAATGATACATCATCATCTTCCCAAAGAGTCTGATGTGAGAAGTTCTCTTTAATGGCAGTAGATTGATTTATCTTATTGGATTTCTTTCCCCTAGCAGAATTTGTGGATGTTCATCCAGCACATTCCCGGATAGTTTGTTTGTGCATACATGTTTGTTTCCCCCGAGGAGTCTTAGCAATCCATGATTGTTTGTATGTTTGATCTGTAGATGATCCCTTCAGTTCCAATTCTTGTCTTGATCTTCCAGAGACGTGTATCCCTCTATATCAGGCACTAGCATCTGTGTTTTATCAATCATATGGTTGTCATCCCTTGTGTGGACTGACCTAAAATCCCTTATAGATTGATAAAAGTTGATATGTTATTCTACTCACAAGGAGGTCTGTCTTTCCCCAACATGAGTAGAAGTCCCCAGCAGAGTAACCATGTGGTCCCTGCATATCTATCTTTCTAGATAATTATATCATCAGCAGGAAGTTGCCTAGAGAATTTGATGAAGGGCTTGTTTCCTTTTTCATCCCCAGCATGTCATTTGTTGACGAAGGATTCATTTCCAATTTCCTCCACCAGGGTAGTTCCTTTGAGAACATTTGCAGCTTGTCCCCAGGAGGGTTACCTGATTCGAGTTTGATGTTGGTATCTTCTCCGCGTCTGAAGATTTCTTCTAGCACTGAGAGCTGGTATTGAATATGTTTATTTCCTTCCCCAGTGTAGCAAAATGCTATTTCTCCCCTTAGCAGAGTTTCCTCTCCAGCAGGTAGAAGAGAATGTTTTGTTTGATATGCATCTAGTTGGTGGTTGTTCCCCATAGAGTTTCATATCATCCCTTGATAAGCTTCCCCAGTAGAGCTTCTTCTCCGGTGGATCTTATTGTCTCTTAACCACCCGTCCCCGAGAGAGTGGATGGAAACTCCCCGACAGATTTTCTGTGTCTTCCTTATGTCAAGATTATTTTGCTCCTGGAAGACTTCTCTTGTGCATAGTATTATCTCCTGCAGTTGGAAGCTTTGACTTTGCCTATTCCCAGCTATGGTTAAAGTTTTCCCTTATTTACTCTTATTCCAGAGATGATCCCCACCAGAGTTGAGTTCTCTGTTTGATCATTTTCTTTCGCTGCTCCTGAATACATCTTCTTTGTATCCTCAACGGTGGTAGCTTTGGGATAGGGTTTGATATCCCTGATGATTTATTTTCATCTTGCTCGGGTTGTTCCCGAGTTGAGTTCTCTAGTAGGCTTTTCCCTGCTTGTCGAGACGGTTGTCGAGTGTCTGATCGTGATTCTCAGGCTTGTTTGTGTTAGATATGTCTGTTTTTCAACATTATTCATACACAAATCATGCATATACATGCATAATCATAACATTCAGATATTCATGCTTGCATCCTTTTCCATATATCTTTATTGTTATCCGCTGCTATTGGTGAAATATTCTTCCCCAAGTAGATGTTTGCGTCTGATCTCTCCATATAGAGTCAGCCCCATAGGCAGAAAGTGTCTATCTTTCCTTCTTTATTCCCCATTGAGTTATGTCCTCGTGGATGATTATTGTTTCAGTTTCCTCCCCAGTTGTGTATCGGGATGGAATTACTCTCCTTATTTATATCCTCATCGGGTTGAGTCTTGTTTGATTGTGACTTTCTAGTTTGTTTCTAGATTGACTTCCTTTCTTGTTATCCCCTTTGCAGTTCCTTGTGGTTCAGTTGTTTAATTTCTCATTAACCAGTAATTGTTCATCTTTTCCCCAGCGGATCTTGTGGCCTTCTACCCAGTAACTGGTAGTTGTAAGTCCTATTTCTGTGGTTTTCTACCCAGTAACCAGTAAATGTAATCCCCTCTTTGTTGGTTATCTTTACCCAGTAACCGGTATTGATATTCCTTTTTTTTTAGTATACCACCCAGTAACTGATGATATATCTCTTGGATAGTTGCTTTTTTCAGGAAATTTATCCCCAGTGAGTCATCTTTAATTTACCCTTGTTTGGTAATGATGGTTTCTCCTTCTGATTGGTCATCATTTTATACCCAATAACCGATATCCCGATGTCCTTTCTTTTCGATCGATTTATCCTTCATTAACCCAGTAACAGGTTGTGGATAATCTTCCATGCGAGTATGTTATCTACGTTATGACGGTAATAGATAATATGTCTCATGCGCTCTTTAGTTGAAGTCTTTTTCTTCCTCAGTCGAGCAAGATTCGTATTTCCCTGTGGAATTAAATGTTCATCCTGTAAGTCGAGTTTTCTTTTTCAGCCCTCCTTTCGGATGATGAGTGTCTTGGATATGTTCTCAATTCACGCCTGGTTGGTCACCTATTATATACCCAGTAACCGGTATCCCTGGTGTTCCTTCCTTCTGCTCCTTATTATGACTTTTTGTCCCCTGTGGAGTCAGATTTTCCTGAGTCGAGATGTGCCTTTTGGGTCCTCCTCAGATGTTTCGGATGATTGATATCTCTCACCCTTAATACCGTTCTTAGATATTCTTTCTCCCTAAGCGTGTTGTTCTCTCACCCAGTAACTGGTGTTTTGATAACATGTCTCTCTTTGAGTTTAATACCCAGTAACCGGTAATATCGCGTTGTTGCTTCCTCAGCTGTGTCCTTTGTGGACATTCCCGTGTGAGTCCGGATTTTTATCCGATATGGATAGTTTTGCTGTATTGGCGTATTCCCCAATACACGCATCTTTGCGTTAGCTCGAGTCTTTCCATCGATTTATTTTCATGGAATCCCTTCATGTCTCCCAGCAAGTCTTCAAGTCGTGACTTGCTCACGCATTTTTACCTTATTATTCCCCAGAGTCTCTGTCCCCTAGTGAGTGTATTACTCCTATGGATTTTCAGTTTCTCCTGATTTATTTTCCTTCGTGGAAATTATTACCATGAAGATTCTATTTTTCATGCATACATTTACATCATGAGGTCTCTTAGGGACCAAAATTCGTCTCTTTGTTATTATTTAAGCTCATTCTATCTCGTCGAGACGAAGATTTTAACCTTCATAGCTCTGGCTAAAACGACCTTAAATAGGGGCATCTGTAAGACCCTAATTTTGAACCTAAGATCCCTCATGGAATCATGTTATTGCACAAGTGCATTGCCTCAAGGATCATAGCATGTTTGGCTCCTTAACCCTAGGGTTGGTCCTTGTGTGAGTGTTTTGAGACCACCAATAATGCTTGTATTATATGTTATTGCTTTTCTTATTTTATTACTAACCAAAAGCACAAAAATATGTCACTAACTCTTTTTGTTTTGAAGCTCAAGGGATCATGTGCTCCAATGTTCCTAGGAGGCTCCTAAGCCCCATAAAATGGCTAGATGAAGATGAAAAAAAGCATGACAATGGTACACAAAGCTCCTAATCATCATATATGTCTCCCAAATCTCTCAACTTACCAATTTGATCAAGATAACCCATGGGGCTTGAGGATTGTTTCCCAAGGAAACCCTAATTCCATTATGTTTTGACTGTGCCTTGCCCATGAAGCAACCTCAATCTATGATCAAATTTAATCAAGGGAAGCTCTTTCATTCATAATTTTATGCATATGTGAGCCTATTTGAGGATCCTCAATCATTTATACATCAAGGTTGGAAGATTGGCCTTGAAAAGTTGACCAGTCAAGTCATCTGACTAAGCTGAGCACCATTGAGATAAAACTTTTGATGTGTTTGTCAAATGAAGATGACCCCAAGATAAACAATGTTCTTAGGGACCATGTTAAAAACTTTCATGTTCATCAAAACTCCATTTGAAACTTGTAAGGTCATCATTCATTTCAAAACTTTATAGGTCATTTTGACTGAAACCCTAATTTTGGGTCAACTTACCAAGGGCATAACTTCCTTAATATTTATGCTTTTGAGGTGAGACTAAATGAATTGTAAATATAGATATGTATACTTAAAATTTTATGTTGGACAAAATTTCATAATCTTAAAATAAATACATGTGATAATACAAAGCATTATAGGTCATCTTTGACCTAATTCATTGAATTTGAAAAAGTACCCAACTTCAAATGCCCATAACTTTGTCATAGAAAATCCAAATTATGCAAACTTTTGGTCTAAATTGATATTCTTGAAAGGATCTAGAACTTTTATGTTGGAGGTTTTTCCATTTGAAGCTTGCATCATGAACAGAGAGGGGTTTCATTAAGCTTGCTTTTGGAGAAATTTTTCAAAATACTTTGAATATATTTTGTACTTGGATTTTCGCAGCTAGTTTTCATCAATTTCCAATGCCAAATGAATTTTTTCCCAACATGACTTTTGTTCCTTGTTTCAAGGGATTTCCAACCATTACTCACATTACTATTTTGGACATACCATTGGTGAGTTTCGAAGACCTTTCCATTTATGTGCATTTTGGTATTTCATGATGAAACTTTAATGTGCAAGCTAATTCCCTCCAAAATTCACGTCCAAATCCTTTCCAGGTGAACTCAATAATCTTTTGCATCCATCATTGGGCCTTCCACACGCCTGTACAGGCCCATGCATCCATTTCGAATTTTCCATGCACATGAAAGAAGTGTGGGATTCAGCCAAATTCAGTTATAAATAGAGGCACCTTGAGCTTCATTCATCAACCTTTTGGAGATCTAAATTGCTGCAGCACTGAAACCATAACCATACCAAAGGAATTTTTCAGAAATTTTTCTCACTTTCGAGCTTGAAATTCAGCATCATTAGCTAATCTTCAAAGCCTAATTCCTTAGCCTTTCACTTACACTACATCCATGGATCAAAGAGAAGCAAAGAACTTGGAGGTTTCGTGGCCAGAGGTTCTTCAATTCAGAGGTATACATTCAAACTTTTGGGATCTAGAACTCTCATTTCAATGTAGCATTCTTGTGTTTGTGTGGTTTTCTGAAGTCCTCACACTTGAGGCAAGCTTGTGATGCTTTCAATTTTCCATTTCATGAACTTTCAGTTTGAACACCATGATCTTCTCCTTCACATTTCTCTCAATATAGGAAGAGTGAGGAAGATCCATGGATACAGTGATGATCTTCATCACACGAGCTTCATTTCCATGTCCTTGTTTTCCATTTTCATTAAACTTGTTTTCTCTGCAACTGGTGGCCGGATTCTGTTGACTAGCCAAAGAAGACGGTGGTTTCCACCACCACCACTACGTGTCTTGTCTTCTGGCCATTGGATCTGGATACCATGTTTTAATCTTGATCCTCCATTGTATTTACTTCATTTAATACCTTATATGGCGTGTTTGACTTGGACATACCGTGTTCCTCATGATCTGGACCATCTATCCATGCCACGTCAATTAATGAGCTTCATCCTGTGGCGCTGGTTTTTTCCATTTATTCTATTTTCTTTTATTTTCAGTTACTTCATTTGATTTTCAAAAATTCATAAAAAATTCATTTGAAGTCATAAAAATACGAGACCAACTCCATAAATTTTCTTGTAAAATCTAGTTTTATATTTTGATTTTTAATTATTTTTGTAACTTCATTTGATATTTTTCATGGATTATTTGATTTTTAATAGTTTTAATTCATTTTAAAATACTTTCTGACTTTTGAAAAATCCAAAAATATTTTCATAGCATCTATGGATCATGATAAGTCAACGAAAAATAGTCTCATCAATTTCTTACTTGATTTGAGATTTACTTGAGATTTTAATTCATATTCTGCTATTTTTAATTATTTTAAATTGTTTTTAAATACTTTCTGGTTTCAAAAATTGATGAGAAAATTATTCAAAGCTTGTTTGACTATGTTGAACCTATGAAAATCTAATTGGACTTTTTGAAGTTGATTTGAATTAAATTTGAGGTTTGACCTTATTTGTTTATTTTTTATTTGCATTTTATTTTAATTCATAAAAATACCAAAAAATATTGTTGACTCTTTGACTTGTTATCTTCATTTCTCTTCTGTTTGGTGTTGATTGATGATGATTTGATTCACATTTGATCAATTGGATTTGGTTGTGTTCTTCTTTTTCCCTCCCTTTCATATTCATCCCTTTCTTTCCAATAATGGCCGGTGAGTTAAAGTCTTATGGTTGGTCTTGACAAATGAGGAGTTTAACCTTCTTTGATCCAAACCAAACTCAACTTAATCCATGATCAAGTGAGTTGTTTTGTGTCCAAGATAGGTTGCTTCTTGGTCAAGCAAATAACCTAAAGTCAATACAAGGCCCTTCCCCTTTTGTTTTGGCATGGCAAGTTTATGGAGCTTGACTTACTAGTCATGATCTCTAACTTGTGTTCTTTGCCTACCGGCCTCAGATAGGTGGGACTACTACATTAGTCCACTTACGGTTGCTTAACATAGCGCTACATTGTCTTATCACAAGCTAACATAACTTTAATAACTACTAACTTTAATTTGAGCATTTAATTTCTTGTCATTTAATTTTAATGTCATTTATTTCTTGCTCATTATTCATATTGATTTTCACTTTGCTCACTTGAGCACATATTTTATGTTTATGTCATTTTTTTTCTCGTTTGAGCCCATTGTTGTATATAAATATATTGCTATCTTGTGTTTGCTTTGTGTTTGTTTTGTGTGAACCAATTGCAAATGGAGAAAGGACTTAGAATTAGGACTTACCTATGCTTAAAGGAGTTCAAGAGCAACTAGGCCTCATGCCTTTAGAATGCTAAGCTTGTTGAAGAGCAACTAGGCCTCATGCCTTTAGAATGCTAAAATTCAAAGTTGATCTCAAAGGACTTCTCCTCCAAACTTATTCTTTGTCCATTCCCCTTATTGTGTAGCAAACTTTTTGATGTTTGCTCTTGTGTGATAAGGATCCCATCTTGAGATTGTGAAAAGAGGACCATTGTCATGAGTAGCCAAGTTAAGAGCCAAGCCAAATGGAGATCCTAGGAGCTTGAATTCAAATTGTTTGATTGCTTGTTTGTGTGCTAAGTCCAAAGGAAAGGAGCATCTTAAGTCATCTCTATGACTTCAAGAAAAGGAATTCCAAGGGTTTATCTTTCCCCTCTTAGCTTTGTATGTTTGAGGACTAGCCCTTATCTTCTTCTCCCCACTCTAACCAAGCCAAAAATCATTTTCGAAACTTTGACTTTGTTTCAAATTAGAAACCTAGGCCTTAAGCCTTTGACTTTTCAAAAGTATTTTCATAAATACTCATTGTGAATAAACATTAATCCAACTTTGACCTCATTTTGTAAATAAATCAAACTTGTAAATATGACTCATTTCAAGTTGTTTTTGTGGTTCCAATGGCCACCTTATTAAAACTTTTCATAAACATTAGTCATAGGTTTGAGTTATCATAATGGTTGATGTAAATCTCACCTCATCCTTAATGATTGGATTATAAGTCTTCCATGCTTATTATAGGGTTAACCCCTCACTAGTATTTTGAAGCCTTCCTCACATGGTGGATTTTTGGTTTAGGTTTAGTTTTCTCCTTTTGATAACAGAAGACCTTAAGGCTTTTGGTCAAATCAATTCACCAATCTTTGAGATTTTTACCCCGAACTACGAGGTTTTTATCCTCCTTTCTGATGGTACGTAGGCAATGGGTTCATCCATTCAAACAACAAAATTTGTAAATATAATCTATTCTCTTCTCATCCCTCCAATCTTTTTTGTACAAATCTTTTCATAAATACCAACCTACAACACATATTTGCAAAAAGGGTTCCCTTAGAGTACTAAGGATGTTTTGGGTGCGTAAAACCTTCCCATTTCATAACCAACCCCCTTACCTAGATCTCTGACATTTTTATTAGTTTTTGATTTGGAAAACTTCTTACTTGGCTTTTTTTCGCTTTTTAGCCTTTCCTTTGGACAAATAAAAGTGCGGTGGTGACTCGAATTGTATGTTTACTTTTGGTTTAGTCAATAAACCTAAAGGTAACGAAAACCCCGCTACACCTGCATATTCACATTTTAAACATCCTGTAGATACATATTATCTTATGTCAAGATAACACTTGTGACAACTTGTGAACACTCTAGGTTTTACCAAAATTATTGCCAACACATAGAACCAACAAACTCCCCCTTTGGCAAATTTTGGCTAAAACATACATCAGTGCATTTGTTCACAAGAGTATAATAAAAACACATCAGCAGTTTAGCAGCAGAAGTAATAAACCACACATTTACTAGCTATAATAGCAACTAGTAAACACATATTAAACACTTTTATGTGCTTCTTCTCCCCCTCATCCTGTTCAACACAGACATCTCCTTCAACAACACCTGTAACATCCATCACCCCATCTGACATCTCCTTCAACATCACCCCATCTGACATCTCCTTCAACATCACCTATCATCTGTTTATAGCCTAGCTACTTCATAGCACATATTAACTGCAGCTCTTTATAGCTACTTTTTAGTCAAAATCGACCAAAGAGACCAATGAGACAAAATAAATGTCTATTAGTCCAACAGAGAATGTCACATAGAATGTTAAAACATATTGTCAGGTGTTACAGAACCATAAATATACACAGCTATATAAGCTAAGATAAAATGAATCTAGAGAAATCACACAGAACCCAAGAAATTACATCAAGGCATCAAAATAAGACTACACAAAAAACATCAAACATCAAGGCATCCAAAACAGCAGATCATCATAAAAGGGGAACAATCTTCACTAACACTCAGTCAGAGGAGCTAGCATCTTCATCAGCTTCAGACCCAGAACTGCCACTTGATTTATCTTGAGATTCAGACCTCTCACTAGAGGTGTGGGCATCTATTTCCTTGGCTTGACCAACATTTTCTCTATCACCTTGCTCCAAGCTATTAATCAGAACCTCTAAAGCTTCTTTCCTGGCTTTAGCTACCCTTATCCCAGTCTCTAATTCCTTACAAGTCTCTTTTAGTTCAGCAATCAGACCACCTTGAGAGGTTGGCTTCTTTACAACAGATGTCATGACAATGTCATTGACATGACTGCCTTCAAATAATTTGTAATGAATTGACAAGGGAGGTTTTCTTCTACTAGGGATATCACTTGTGCTTAGAATTCCAGGTTGCTGGCTCAGGATTATCCTACAAATTATTGAGGGAAAAGCTATTGGCAGCTTCACTGCATTTGTAGAAGCATGTTTGACAATTTTTTCAAACATGAATCTACCATAATCAAAATTAAGCTTGGTTCCAAAAGCAAATATGAGCCTTCCAAGAGCATTTGAGATTGTAGAGATGTGATTTGTTGGTACCCAGTTTACTGACCCTATCTTGTGCAAGATATCGTATTTCACAGTTAATTTTCCAGCAGAGAGATGCTTCTTGCTTGGCCACTCCTTGACCTGTCCAGCAGTTATTTCCCTATAGACCTCATTGTTTGTGGCCTCTAATTCACCAACACCTTTTGTTCCTCTTTCTAGGAACTTATTAATCACAGTTGGAGAAAACTTCGCACACTTTCCTCTAACAAACACCTTACAAAACTCTTTATTGTTCTTGTCAACAATGTCCTCAGGGATGTTCACCACAAAATCTTTAACAAGACCTTCAAAACACTGAGATAACCCATTAACAATATTCAATAATCCAGCAGACTTAATAAGGTCCATGACCTCTTTAACCTCCACAACATCATTTCCCAGTTCTCTTTCCACAGCCACTCTCCTTTGGATTACAAATTTCCACTTTGCTGCACCATCTTCAAGATGGAAGGAAATGTTATCCAGGTGCACATCAGCAACCTTTGCAGGGGATTTTCTAACAGTTGACTTTTTGACAGGAGAGATGTTAGGGACATTGTCTTCAACATCTTCCTCTGAATTAGAACTTTCTCTTACTTTTCTCTTCTTTACCTCCACTTTACTCCAAGATTTTGAAGGGCCTACAGCAGTAGCCTTCTTACCGGTTTTGGCTGTCATCATCTCAGCCACAGACCTACCCTTTCTGGTCTTCATCCTCTTAGCAACACTTGGCTTCAAGTGATGAAGCAAGCTATCATCTTCATCATCTGAGCTCTCATCTTCCAAGTCAATCACCTTCTTAGTAGAGTCATGCTTCTTAGACTGAGAAGCATCTACAGATTTCTTACAAGGAAAAGTTTGCCCTGAAGAGCATAATCCTTCAGCAGCTATATCTTTTTCAGACCTAGATGACTCATCATCTTTCTCATTGTGAGGTTCCACCTCAGGAGAGGGGTCCCTTCTCGATAAAGAATTTGAAACTCCCTTTACTGAGTGTCCTTTATTAAGGATCCTCGTGACAAGATTTATAATGACACGATCAGTATGATGCATGTTATCCTTAGAGCTAGGGTTATCAGAACTGTTACCTTGAGTATATCCTGCAGTGGAGGATGGACCAGGAGCGTCGACTGGGATGACTGATAGGGGAATCACTTCCAAAATGTCTTCATTAAGAAAGTCCATAGAGGGTGTTCTAGCTTTGTGCGCAGGTTTTGGTGTTTTTAGAACCAGAAGATGAAGGATGTTGTAACTGTAAGACCCCAATTTTGTCCCTAAGATCCCTCATGGCATCATAGCATTGCATTGCATAGCCTCAAGGATCATTGAGCATCTTTGCTCCCTTTTCCTTTGGGTGGGACCTCCTTGTGAGTGGTTTGAGATCACCAAGCATGCTTGAATTGTATATCATTGCTTTTCTCATTTTTTGTTTACTAACCAAAAGCACAAAAATATGTCATTTACATCTTTTGTTGTAGCTCAAGCAATCACCAGGTCAAGAGCTTCAAGAAGATCCTTTGTGCAAGATATGAGGTATTTTCTTGGGATGAGGATCACATGATTATTACAAGGAGCTTACATGAGCTAGGGTTTCATTTTTGATCAATTTCACCAAGTGGTAGAGGCTCAAGTTAATCAAGACATTTCAAGGTCATCTGAGGACCAAAAGTCAACTGTGCAGTCAACTGAGGACTATGAGGTGGGGAAATAAGTTGAGACACCTCAATCATGTTCAAATAGGGCCTATTCATCATTATAAACATCCATCTTGAAGATTCAAAGGTCATGGCAAAAGTTATTAAAACTGGAAAATGACCTATAATTCAAAGTTTCCAAATTTGGCAAGTTTTTAGTCCACATTCAACTTGATTTGTGAATGTCAAAGAAGTTTCAAATGGATTTTTAGTGAACATGAAAGTTGTAGATCTTTGTCTCCCCTTTCCAAAAAGTCCTAATTCATGTCCATATGATGATTGGTTGAGAAGTTATGGTCATTTGATCACAAGGTGTGCATGGAAATTCAAAATAGCATAACTTTTGATGTAACGCTTCAAATTGGTTCATTCTTTTTGCAAAATGCTCCTCATGTTCAAGGCATCTCAAAATTATATCATTTGGCTCAATTGTGCAAAGGAATCATGACCAAGAGTTCACTAGTTCACACATGTTCATTTTGAAGAAAATATTCACAATTCATTTTTGACTTGAGATGCAACTAAAACAACCATCAAAGCTTGACCATTGGATAATTTTGAGTGGATTGGAAGCCTAGCATGGGACTGTACACGTGGATTATGGCTTTATGAGCTTCATTTTCATTTTTGCATTTTGCTTCATAACTCCTTAATCATGATTAACCATTAGCTTAAGTGATTAGCATTGTGATTAGCAAGGCATATAAAAGGCCAAACCCTAATCATAACTGGATAACAAAACCATTTCAGATCTGAAAATTCAAAACTCCCTCCAATTTCTCTCTCTTCGAATTTTGATTTTCTCCACAGAAACACCAAAAATTCTTGCAGATTCTTGATCCTCATGCTTCATTGAGCAAGAATCAACCACTGTTTTGAGCAATTCAGCTAGATTTCAGGCAGTTCATGAGCATCCACATGGCAATGGAATCTGAAAATTGAAGTAGATCCAGGTGGTTTCAACTGATTCTCTTTGCACAAAGCTTCAAGGCAAGGTCAAAGGAGTAGATCCGGAGCTTCATAGCCTGTGAGATCGTGAATTCAAGAAGCTCCAATTTCAGGTGAGTTGAAATTCGATCTCTCCTTTTGTTGTTTTATGATCATAAATGTGTAGATCTTGTTGAGTAGAGAATGTAGATATGTTTAGAATTAAAAATGGTTGAGAATTGAGCATGTATGATGAACTGGAAGTTTAGATCTGAAATATGTTTGCCTTCGATCTGTAAAACCTGGTAGGAATTAGAATGAGTTGATAGCATATTTGGAATCTACATTGAAAGACGGTTCGAATGGTATAAGCCTCTTGGATTTTTGGAATTTTTTTGGGCTGAGCCGCCGTGCAGCTGGCCGGAGAAGACGACCGGAGCTTAGCTCCTGCGTCTCTGTATTTCTTAGGGTTTTGGTGAGTTGGCTTCCATGTGTGCGCTTGCGTGTGCGACTGATTGGTTGAGTTTGCTTTGACTGGCCACGCGTTATGTTTGACTGCTGAATGTGCATGCCAACGCATAAATGAAATGATGTGTTTCATGGATTTTAACGTGGACCGTGGATTTGATTGCGCGCCAAGATCTGATGGTTGATGTTTTTTCCAGCTTTATTCAAATAATATTGTTTCCCTCCATTTTCATTTGATATTTCAATTGTTTTTGTTTGTTTTGTTAAATTCATTAAAAATTCAAAAATGATTCAAATAAATCCCAATTTTTTTCATAGTTTTGTTTTGATCTCTACTTTTTTTTATGTTAATTTCATGAATTGTTGATGTCTGGTTTTTGATTTGTGAATTTTTGAATGAACATTGTGCTAATTTGATATGTTGCATTCAATGCATTGTGAAATTCTCTATGTTGAGCCATTTGATCCAATTTTTTGCATGCATAACATTCATACATGATGTGAATTTTTAGTCACTGGTTTGGAATTTTTCTCACATGTTATCATTATTTTTGACACATAGAGAAAAGTGTGACAATTTGTGTCACATTTTTGACATTGAATTGTTGCATTTTTGTTCACATAGCATTTGCATCATTCTGGATTTGATTTTTTGCATATTGATTGTTCATGACATGGGGAACTTGTACAAAAAATATCAAAGTCATTGCATGCATTTCTGATTTTATGTTAATTTTCTAAGTTGGAAGTTCATTTTGTGCACCTTTTTTGTCCTTGCATGACATAGCTCATTTGAGATACTTGCTTATTGATTTGATGTTGGTCCTGTTGAGGACATTTTGTGGATTGTTTGAATGTGTGATGTGTAAAAGATTGGGTTCTGTTTTGGTCATTTGGTTAGGTTTTGAATTCATCTCGTATGCCTTTGTTTGTTGGTGTTTTGTTGTGTTGTTTAAATGTACATAAACTAACTTTGTCACTTGTTTCAGGTGTGGATACTCATTAATGATATTGTGGAATACAAAATGCATTTGAGTTCTGACCTATGTTTGTTTTGTAGGGTTTTAATTGATGTGGTGAACTCATGAGCTCATTTGAGTGCTAGGACACTTATGCATTGAATTGTGCAACTGTTAGAGGGTTTCACTGTTTGTTTTCTGGTTGTATGACTGAAGTACTAATTGTTTAGTCTTTGTACAGGTACCTTAGTTGCTTGCTTTAGCTCTTGCTTGAGCTTTGGATTATGGTTGATACACCACTCATATAGTTAGCTTCTTACTTCATGTAGTCTGAAGTCCTGTCACCTTTTTGGCAGGCATTTTGTTGGCAAGTCCTCCTTCAGAGGCTCGGTTTGTGTTTGTTTAAAATTGTGCTCAAAGACCTACAAGTGAGGCATGTGTTATTTGATAAGACCTCCAAGAGTTAAGGCAATTGACGGATAAAAGAGATTAGTAGCCAATCCCCCGTTATTCAGTGAGTCGTTCTTTATGCTCGTACTACGTGCTGATGCTTCTGAACATGTGCCCAAGATCTTTGTCCAGAATGTGTCAAGTGGAAAAGGATCCCACTTTCTGGATCCCCACGCTTTCTTTGTCATGAGCTCACCCTGGCCAGGGTTACGAGCATGAGGTCTCATCCTTATTACCATTTTGATCAGCTTCACCCTAACGTTCAATGTTAGTGGTTGAGAGCTACAGATTACCCTTTACAGTTTGGCTTGTTTGTCGAGGTTGACATGACCCCTCTTGACTAAAGCCTACCCATTGTTTGAGCCTCTTGTATGTATATAGTGTGTGATGTGGATTCCATGTGTGTGATCTTGAATTAGGAGTTTCCTTTTGAGCTTAATTGAAGGATCATTACCATGTTTATCCAAGTGGAAGATACAAGATACATTGAGGATCTCTTATGAGACTTGTTTGATTGCTTATACTTTGTGCTTGCTTATTCCAAAGGATGGGAGCTACTTGGATCATCTATATGATCTCAAGAGAGGAACTCCTAGTGTGGTTTCATTTCTTACCATCACCTTTTTGTTTTCCTTAGGACTTACCCCTACTTCCTCATTTCTCCACCCTAAGCCAAGCCAAAAATTTTGTGCAAACATTTGACTTTGTTTCCAACATTAGAAACCTAAGCCTTATGCTTTTGATTTTCAAACTTTCTTTTCATAACACTTATCTTGAATTGAATCTTTAAGTCAACTTTGACCATTTTTGTATATACTTCTAATTGGTAAATATAACCCATTCAATTTTCTTTTGTGGTTCTAGTGGCCACTTCTTAATCAAATTTTCCATAACCTTTAGCTATTAGGTTTGAGTTATCCTTGTGGTAGATGTAATACTCACCTATATCCTTAGTGATGGACAATGAGTCTTCCATGCTTATTATAGGGTTAACCCCTCACTAGCATGTTGAAGCTATCCTCACATGGTGGATTTATGGTTTTAGGTTGAGTTTTCTCCTTTTGATAACAAAAGACCTTAAGGCTTTTGGACCAATCAATCCACTCATTTGTTTTGAGATTTTTACCCCGAACTACGAGGTTTTGATCCTAATCTTTTATAAGAGGGTACGTAGGCAATGGGTTCATCCATCCAAACATAAAATGTAAATAACTTGTACATTCTCTTCTCATCTCTTCAATCATGTTTGCACAAATAAAATTTTCACAAAACAATAACCTTCACAAGTATGAAAAGGGCTCCCTAGGAGTACCTAGGATATTTTGGGTGCCTAACACCTTCCCATTGCATAACCAACCCCCTTACCCAGATCTCTGTTTCTTTTACTAGTTTTTGTTAAAACTTTTAGGTTTTTGTTCGCTTTCTAACCATTCCTTTGGATAAATAGAAGTGCGGTGGTGACTCGACTTTGTATGATTTACCTTGGATTTAGTCAATATCTCCAATGGTAACGAATACCCCGCTACAGTAACATCTTGTTGAGCTTGTGGAAGGATTTTTGTTGCCCTTTTCCACTCCAAATTAATTGTTATAAATTCTCATAGATACAAATCCCTAATTTCCCTCTTAGACATTCAAATTGATTAGCATCCAAAGCCTTTGTAAATATATCCGCTAATTGCATTTCAGTAGTAACATGCTCTAGGGCTATGATTTTCTCTTCCACTAGTTCTCTAATAAAGTGATGACGAATATCAATGTGTTTTGTCCTGCTGTGCTGAATAGGATTCTTAGAAATATTTATAGCACTCGGGTTATCACAGTACAATGTCATGGCATCTTGCGTGACATTGTATTCAGTCAGCATCTGTTTCATCCAAACCAGTTGAGAACAACTACTTCCAGCTGCTATGTATTCAGCTTCAGCAGTGGACAGGGACACACAATTTTGTTTCTTACTAAACCATGATATTAAGTTGTTCCCCAAGAAGAAACATCCTCCTGATGTGCTTTTCCTATCATCAGCACTTCCAGCCCAGTCAACATCATAGTATCTAGTCAGCATAGATCCAGATCCATGAGTATACAACATCCCATAGTCACTGGTGCCATTGACATTTTTCAGTATCCTTTTCACTTGGTTTATGTGACTGACTTTTGGTTCAGCTTGATATCTAGCACAAACACCTACAGCAAAAGCAATGTCAGGTCTGCTTGTTGTGAGATATAGTAGACTTCCTATCATGCTTCTGTAGAGACTTTGATCTACACTAACACCATTTTCATCTTTGGAGACTTTCAGATGTGTAGGAGCAGGTGTCCTTTTATGACTTGCATTCTCCATGCCAAACTTCTTAACAATGTTTTCGGCATATTTGCTTTGAGATAGAAATATAGAATCTTCCATATGCTTGACTTGTAGCCCAAGAAAATAGGTCAGCTCTCCAACAAGGCTCATTTCAAATTCATACTGCATTTGTTTAACAAAATGTTCGACCATCTGATCTGACATCCCACCAAACACAATATCATCCATATATATTTGAGCCACCATGAGTTTTCCTCCTTCATTCTTAACAAATAAGGTCTTATCAATGCCTCCCTTCCTGTATCCATTGTTAGTGAGGAACATTGTGAGTCTATCATACCAAGCCCTAGGAGCTTGTTTCAAACCATAGAGGGCTTTCCTCAACTTGTACACATGCTTTGGAAGATTTGGATCTATAAATCCTGTACGTTGTTCAACATATACTTCCTCATTTAAGTAGCCATTCAAGAAGGCACTTTTTACATCCATTTGGAACAGTTTAAACTTCAGAATACATGCCACTCCAAGCAATAGTCTAATGGATTCAAGGCGAGCTACAAGGGAAAATGTTTCATCAAAGTCAACTTATTCAACTTAAGTGTATCCTTGTGCTACTAATCTTGCTTTATTTTTAGTAACCACCCCTTGTTCATTAGATTTATTCTTGTACACCCACTTTGTTCCAATGACATTTATTCCTTCAGGTCTTGGAACCAGTTCCCATACTTCATTTCTCTTGAATTGGCCTAACTCTTCCTACATGGCATTGATCCAGAATTCATCAGTCAAGGCTTCCTTGACATTCCTAGGCTCAATGTTGGACACAAAACAACCATGTGAGATCACTTCCCTTGATCTAGTTGTGACCCCTTTATTTGGGTCTCCTATAATGAGATCTTTAGGATGATCCTTCTGAATTCTGATAGAGGGTCCCTTATTAATTATGTCAACTTCAGGTTTAGCTTGAGTGAGTTCATTCTCATTACTTTTGTCTGGGAAATCAGCTGGGGGATCATTTATGGATGTCTCAACATCGTCTGTGACACCAGTCTGTTAATCATCAACCACAACATTGATAGATTCCATCATTACTTTTGTTTTGGAATTAAAGACTCTATATGCTCTGCTGTTTGTTGAGTAGCCCATAAATATTCCTTCATCACTCTTGGGATCCATCTTCCTTCTTTGTTCACGATCAGTCAAGATATAACATTTACTACCAAACACATGGAAGTATTTGACTGTAGGTCTTCTCCCTTTCCAGACTTCATATAAGGTAGTAGGAGTCCCTTTCTTCAAGGTTACTCTATTGTGAACATAGCAGGCTGTGTTCATAGCTTCAGCCCAGAAGTGGTAGGGCAATTTCTTAGCATGAATCATAGCTTTGGCTGATTCTTGGATAGTTCTATTTTTCCTTTCTATGACACCATTTTGCTGAGGAGTAATGGGAGATGAGAATTCATGACTAATTCCTTCTGATGCACAGAATTCAGCAAATTTGTTGTTCTCAAATTCCTTCCCATGATCACTTCTGATATTGATAACCTGACTTTCTTTTTCTCTTTGAAGTCTTAGACAAAGATCTTTGAAGATTTTAAATAAATCAGATTTTTCTCTTATAAAATTGACCCAGGTGTATCTGGAGAAGTCATCCACCACTACATAAGCATACTTCTTCCCACCAAGACTTTCCACCTGCAGGGGTCCCATCAAGTCCATATAGAGAAGTTCCAGCACTCTAGAAGTGGTGTCATGTCTGAGCTTCTGATGTGACATCTTTGTCTATTTTCTAATTTGACACTCCCCACAAACTCTTCCTTCATCAATCTTCAAGTTTGGAATTCCTCTAACAACTTCAACTGATATATAACCATTGGCTAGAGTACACATTGATGAATAACTAGTTTCTTGAGAACTCCACATATAGCAGTTGTCCTTAGACCTGACTCCTTTCATGATCACTTCATTTTCTTTATTAGTAATCATACATTCAATTTTTGTGAAGTTTACAGTTAGACCTTGGTCACATAGTTGGCTGATGCTTATTAGGTTTGCAGTCAGCCCCTTAACAAGAATGACATTGTCAAGGTTAGGGACTCCAGGGCAGTTTAGCTTACCAATCCCCTTGATTTCATCCTTTGCTCCATGACCAAAGGTTACATAGATGGTGGCATGAAGGTGAAGGTTAGTTAGCAGGTTTTTGTTTCCAGTCATGTGTCTGGAGCACCCACTGTTAAAATACCAGTCTTCTTTGGCTGAAACTCTAAGGGAAGTGTGAGCTATCAGGTTTGTAACACCAGTCCTAGGAACCCATTGTTTCCTGTTGACAGGTATGTGATGTTTGGGTCTAGGTTGATGATGAGAAGGACTAGGATAGCCATACAACTTATAGCAGAATGGTTTTATATGGCCAAATTTTCCACAGTAATGGAATCTCCATCTTTGATGTTTCCCTTTCTGATGTCTTCCTTTATGATGTTGTGACATATTATGTGACATTTTTGGTTTGCTACCAGTGTGACTGCACTCAGGTTTGGATTCATTGAACCCAATGCCAAACTTGTCTCTTGCCATTTGTCCAGTCTGGAGAATTTTGTTTAAGGTGTCAAATCTATTGTTTAGCATTCTGACATACTTTGTCATCTCATCCAGTTTGGAATTCAAGAACACTGCTTCAGTCTTCAACTTAGAGATGGTTTCCAAATGTTCTGCCTTCTCATTCTCCAGTTGTGCTATCATTTTCTTCTGACTTTCAACTTGTTGACACACTTCTTCACTTTTGTGACACAACTTTCTGTAGGTAGTGGCTAACTCATCAAAGGTTACTTCATCATCACTTGAGTCTTCATCAGAACCCCATCTTCCAGTCAAGGCAGTCACAAGATTTGCAGACTCTTCTGTTTCACTCTCATCAGACCAAGTAGCAGCAAGACTCTTCTTCTGTTTGTTGAGGTAGGTTCCACATTCAGCTCTAATGTGTCCATACCCATCACATTCATGGCATTGAACTCCTTTTCCTTATTTGGACTTTTCATCAGATCTTGTTCTTCTTCCAGCATTATTGGATTTACTGATGTCAGATGAGATGTTCTTGACATTAGCCTTAGACCTTACATCCATTTTTTTCAGAAGTCTATTGAACTTTCTTCCCAATAATGCTACATCATTTGCCAGATCTTCATCAGTATCTTGACCACTTTCTTCCTCTTTCTCTTTAGTGTTTGACATGAATGCTATGCTTTTGACTTTCTTTTCAGATCCATCACACATTCCCAACTCAAATATTTGGAGGGATCCAATTAGCTCATCAACTCTCATATTGGAAATGTCTTGAGACTCTTCTATGGCTGTCACTTTCATGGAAAATCTCTTACGAAGTGACCTGAGTATTTTCCTCACTAGTTTTTCATCTGACATCTTCTCAGCCAGGGCTCCTGAAGCATTAGCAATTTCAAGGATATTCATATGAAATTCATGAATATTTTCATCTTCTTTCATCCTCAAATTCTCAAACTTGGTAGTGAGCAGCTGCAGTCTAGACATCTTCACTCTAGAGGTGCCTTCATAAGTGGTTTTGAGAATGTTCCAAGCATCTTTAGCCACCTCACAGTTGTTTACCAATCTGAAGATGTTACTATCTACTCCATTGAATATAGCATTCAATGCTTTAGAGTTCCCAAGGGCTAGATCATCATCCTCCTTGGTCCATTGTTCCTCAGCCTTCTTATCAGTTGTAGCTTCTCC
Source organism: Lathyrus oleraceus (assembly GCF_024323335.1). Taxonomy (NCBI): domain Eukaryota; kingdom Viridiplantae; phylum Streptophyta; class Magnoliopsida; order Fabales; family Fabaceae; genus Lathyrus; species Lathyrus oleraceus. Next base: position 270,466,300 of record NC_066582.1, read on the forward strand.
TTCCTTAGTAATAACTGGATGTTCCCAGCCTGTTAAAACAGCCTTCCAAGCCTTATTATCCAAAGATTTTAGAAAGGCTACCATTCGAGGTTTCCAGTAGTCATAGTTGGATCCATCCAGAATAGGTGGTCTGTGAACATATCCTCCGTCTCTATCCATAGTACCAGAAAGTAACGTCCCTAGATCTCACCCAGAACCAGAGCAAGATGCCTGCTCTGATACCAATTGAAATTCTGGTATCAGATATGAGATGTCGAAGGTAATGTCACGACACTAATATCTGAACAATACAAACAGGATAAAAGATAAAGAACAGTAATGCAAGAGACACAAGCAATTCTTAACCTAGTTCGGTGCAAACTCACCTACGCCTGGTGGCTACCAAGCCAGGAAGGAAATCCACTAAACAGAATCAGTTCAAAGACTCTCAGTAAACAACTTCAAGTTACAGTCTTTTCACTTAATCTCTACCCGTGTGACTTCTACCGAAGAACTCTTAGATATGAGATCCTACTCACTCCCCCTCAATCACAGTAGTGATATAAAACAAGAATTACAATGAAAAGAAGACACTCTTCAAATAAACATACTTGATCTTGCTTAAAAGCTTCAATCAAGTAAACACACACTCATGCTTTAAAGCTTAGAGTGGACAAATTACAACTCAAAAATCAGTCCAATTCAATCATCTATGGATGAATGAATGACTTACAATACACACGACCACACAAGACTAAAAACCCTTATTCTCTCTCAATATTTCGTTTGTTATTTCTTGTGTATAAAACCAGATATTACATGCCCTATTTATAGAATCGTTTGGATGGGCTTGGACATCACAAAAACCTAAAACTATTTTCCATTCATATCTACTCATGACAGCTGATTATATCTTGTTGGAAAATAAGTCAATCTGGTTTTAATTAATGATTGATGGCGCGTTCAATCATTACATCAATCATACATAGATTAAAACTGAATGTTCTGTATACATGTGTCATGACATCGGGTCCGACATCTCAGTAAAATCCTGCATATTCACATTTTAAACATCTTGCAGGTACATGTGTAGCACCTCAAATTTGCACCCATCATTTTGTACATTCATTTTCATATTAGGTCATTAACATAACATAGTCCACTGCATAGCATTGCATTGTCCTTTGCCCAAGTGCAAGTCATCAGACAAGATTAGGTCAACTGGTTAGGAGAATCAGTCAAGCAAGCAAGCATGTGAAAATCCCATTGAAGCAAGGCCCTAAGGTTGATTCATCAAGTTCATATGATCTAGGGATCATTTTGAAGTGGTTTGGCCAAGGATTGGATGATTAAAGCTCAACAGTAAAGCTGAATTTCATCTGAAACCCTAGAAAGTCAATTGTGGTCAACTGTGCCTAAATTCATGGATTTGAAGGTGGGAGATGGTTTGAAAGGCTTCATTCATGTCCATACAAGTCTCATTTGACATATCAAAGATCAAGATTGAAAAATTTGAGGTCGGATGAAATTTTTTCCAAAAATAGTAAGTGACCTGTATTTGGAAATTGCCAAAAATGGAATGTTTTTATCCTCAAATTTACATCATCATACAAGCTTCAAATGGAATTTTGTCCAACATGAAAGTTGAAGATCTTGCTCTCACCTTTCCAAAAAGTCCAAGAACATCCATTTCTCATTTGTGGTTGGTAAGTTATGATCAAATCATTGTCAAGAATTTTTGAACTTCAAAGTGAGATAACTTTCATACCATTTGGCCAAATTGAGTGGGGTTTCTTGCTACAAGCCACATTTGACATGTTCTATTCAAATCCTTCATCACATTTCGTCAAAAGTCATCACATCAAAATGGCATTTTTTAAGTGACTTGAATTTAAAAAGGGAGAGTTAAAAAAGTGACTTTCAAAATAAGCATTTTCTACACTTTCTATCAATTGCATTGGATTAAAAATGATATTTGGAGTATGCTGAGCCCAATTTTCGTGCACTGTAGCATGCACCCCATGCACATGAGGGTGATTTAGCAATTTGGCCATAACACTCATTTCATTAATCCTTTTGGCTTGGATTAATCTGGTTTAGCAAAGATGATTAATCCATGGTATATATGCATAATCAAAACAGAAAACACATTAGCATTCATTCATACAGATCTAGATCTAAGAATTGCATTTTCTCTTCACTTTTTCTGCGAATTTCTTCACATTCCTTTGCCATTTTCTCCATTGGTTCATCATCTACAAGGGTTGTGGTAGTTTCTGCAAGCAAGGAGTCATCCATTTCAAGCTGAATTCAAGACTGTTACATCAAGCATCTTTCATGGCAGCTCTTTATTGGAGCTAGATCGTGCAAGCTGAGCTCCAAATTCTACATCCATTCATCCATTGGAGCTTGAAGGATCACCTGTTTGCACATTTCCAAGCCAGAAAAATGCATTTCCAGTTCTGCAATTCCTTAAAGGTCAGAAATCGATCTTCACGATTCATGAAATGTTGCTATGGTTTTTGTAGATCTTGTATCCATGAGCATGCTGAACTTTATAGTTTGGATTTTCATTGAGTATTAAGAGAGTTATCATGATTTGAAGTTTGGTTGTTGAATGTTATTCTGTTCGATTCGTCCATGATAGTTTGAATTAGGTTAAATCATTGTTATATTGTTGTTGTGCATGATGAGACGAACACAATGGTGTATCCATTTCCAATTTCTGAGAAAAAAATTTCATGTGATGATGAACATGATGAAGATGTTCATGAACCCTAGCCTGCGTTTTCCAGATTTTATATTTGATCCATTCGCCCGTGTTCTCGCATGGGATTTCTGTTTCCAAGCCATGTAACCAATCGCTGACTACCACGCCCTTAAGTGAAACGCGGCGTTTCACTTAAGTGGCTTCGTATTTACCAAATTGCCATTTTCAGATTTAAATTCATTTTATTTCATTTTGCTTTCAATTTTTATTTCATTTTGCATACTGATCTTAGAAAAATCATAACTCTCAAACCATTAATCCAATTGATGTGAGATTTTCTCCATGATGATCCTTGCCATGTCTACTATTTTATGGTGATTTTTCCAGAATTTGTGCACGTGTGGATTTTTAAATTGCCTAGGGTTTGTTCATGTGTGTCCAATTTGTGTATGCCTTGCCATTTTGCTTGTGAAATGATGATGCTTAATCCAATGGAGCTGAAATCTTTTGTGCTTATTCTAGACATGTTCATGGTCATTTTGGTATAGAGTTTGTGATTTTATCATTGATGGTTGTTGAGATATGGTTTTCTGAATAGAGGTGTGACAATTTGTCTTACACCATTCTTGTCCAATTTGATGATTTTTGTTACCATGCCATATGAACTCAAAATAATCTGAATTTTTGCATGTTGAATCTCCTGGATGTTAAGTTTGAATGTGAATTGTTGTGGATTGTTTGAGTGCATTTCCAATTTGATTGAGATTTTCTCCCCTGTTCGACAAAATGTGGACTTCTTGTGAGACATGATTTTATTTGATTTGTGAAATTCTTGTGGTTTATTGGATGGACTTGAAATTTGGCATGTGTGTTATAGACATCTTGAAGTTTGCCATGGATTTGGTTTCATTCATTTATCATGCTTGGTCTCTATTTTATGATTGCTTGAAGTGGATGCATGTTTTGGTGCCTTGTATAAGCTTGTTTGAATATGCTTTGACTTGATGAATTTAATTGACTTGCTTCCCTTGGTCCAAATGAGTTGAAATTTGGTATGATTGTCATGTTATGAATGCTGTTTGATCATGAATTGTTTGGTGATTTATTGAAATGGTTGTGAGTTGATTTGAATTGAATCATTCTGTTTGGTTGTTTGAGGTTCTAAATTGCATGCTTTGTACTCTTTGCCTCATGAAATGATATTGATGAATGATATGAATGTGAAACCACTTGGATTGGATTCTTAATTGCTTGATATTGATTTTGGATAAGTTTCATGTTCTGTTTTGGTTATTTGCTCACATTTTGACCCTAGTCTTGTACTAGTGGTTTGTGCTCTCACATTTGAGCTTTGTTTCAGGTTAAGGACACAGTTGCTTATACTTAATGATGCTTACTCAATTGGAGTTGACCTATTGATTGTTGATGACTAACTTTGGTTTATTTTGTAGGGGTTGAGACTTGTACCTTGTGCCTTATGGCTTGCACCTTTGTGCATTGACTGTTGTTTGCTTGTGTACAGTTGTACCGTTAACTGTTGACCTTTGCTGTTTGATTTCTGTTTGAGTTGAGTACTGATTATCTTGGATTGTTTTCAGGTACTTTAGTTGCTTTAGTTCCCTTGTGAACTAGCTCTTGCTTTGCTTGATAGCTTGAGCATTGAGGTATAACATCCTAACTCCATGTAGTCTGGAAGACCTGGCCTGTTACTTGGCCAGGCACCTGTCTGAAGTCCTCCTTAAGAGGCAATGTTTGTGTTTGTTTACATTTGCCTTGTACATATTCAAAGACCTCCTAAGTGAAGAGGCATTGGCAGATACAAGGGATGTGCAATCCATCCCCTGCTCTTCTGTGTGTCATCTGCTTTGCTCACACCACGGTGTTGATGCATTGCAGATATTAACCCAAGATCCTTGTACAGTTGTACAATTGAGTCAGTGTCATAAGTGTAGAAGGGTTCCCACTTTCTGAACCCACACTTCATTGTCTTGAGCTCTCCCAGGCCAGGGATAAGAGCTGTGAAGTCTCATCTTCGCTCACCTTTCATCTGTTTCACACTAACTCTCAATGTTAGGGTTAAGAGCTAACATTACCCTGTTACAGTGGTTTATTTGTCGAGGTTGATATGACCCCTTGACTAAAACCTAACCCTGATTGAGCCCATTGATTGCATATAGTGTGTGCTATTTGTGCTTGTGTGTTGGTGTTTTTCAGTTTAGCTTGCTTCCTGTGCAAGTTAGGGTTAGTTTGGCTTGTTCCCTGTGCAAGTCATGTTTAGGATAGCTTGCTCCCTGTGCAAGTTAGCTAGAAACCTGGACTTAGGGATGATTTTGCATGATAACATCTAGGCTCGAGTCGTAGTCTCCCTAGTTGTGTCTCCCTCTATTATCTGGTTAAGCTAGTCCTGTGTCCCTTCATAGGGGAACTACATCGCCCTGATCCTCATACCAGATGAGGTACGTAGGCAGGAGATGAGCAGATCTCTCCGGGCGCCCGTTTTTGTTTTGTCTTTGCGTGTGTTAGGAGATGGATGTAAGCCCAGCGATTGGCATTCCGTATCCTCTTGTTGTGTGCTTGGAGTTCGGTATAAGTCCATCAAGTGGCATCTGGTTTCCAGTGTGCGTGTGTTTGGTTCGGAAGCTGATGTAAGTCCAGCGATTGGCATTCGGGTTCCATGTTTGCCCGTGTTTGTGTTGTTTTGTTTGGCGTGCGTGAGCCGAGCTACGAATGCTCTGATTCTTCTTAGTCCAAGAAGATACGTATGCATAGGATGCGACATCCTAGCGAGCATGTTTTCCCCCCAGTCCGAACTACTTTGACTCTGATGTCTATGCTTGATAGACTAAGTAGGCCCAGGATGCGATATCCTGCCGAGTCAGCCTTGTTTGTTTTCTTGTGTCTCTTTCAGCCTGTGTTTATTTGTGTTTGAGCAGTGTTTAGCAACCATTTTCCTTCCTTTTGTGTGTGGATCCCGTCGAGTACGACGGATGCGTAGGGGTGCTAATACCTTCCCTTGGCATAACCAACTCCCAATCCCATTCTCTTTGGTCGCGAGACCATGCTTTTTCCAGGTTTACTTCGAGCGTTTCCTTTCCCTCTTTTGGGATAAATAACGCACGGTGGCGGCTCTGTTGTTCTTGTTTCCCGCCGGTTTTTCGCGTAATGCGACAGCTGGCGACTCTGCTGGGGACATAGAGAAGTTGACCTCTTGCTGGTCCATCTTCCCTAAGCGAGTCTCTCCTAGCGCTCTCTAGGTTAGGGCTTTGGTTGCTTTGTGCTGCTTTATTTATTGCATTCATTTGTATATATGTGCATTTATTGTTTGCCTTAATGTTTGCATTCATTCATATTCATTTGCTAGCTGTGTTGTGTTTCCTTGTTTGGGGTGGGAGTTACTCGAGGTAAAAGGCCCAATACCCAGGCTATGAGTGGAATCTAGGAAACCTAGGAATAGAGTGATTCATGGGAAGCGGGTGGTATGCGCCACTTAGCGGAACATTGACATCACGAGCAGTTCAGACCCTGGTGGGATATTATCGTTACATACTTCGGGTGTGTATATGATGATATTCTGCGAAAGGTTATTTATGCTGCGTTTCTTTTCGACCTTACCCTGGCCTAGATGACACCCGTGAGTGGGGAGGGAATGATCATTTTAACAGGTACTGATGGTGACCGGTTGGTGACTAGATGGTGACTCAGTTCTCCAGATATGGGTTCAGATGCTAGTTGATCAGATTGACTTTGGGTTTCAGATGTTTGTGATCAGAGTTCGAGCCGAAGCTTTGATCCTGTGTGCCGAGATGCACAGCCTGCCAGTCTTGGCTCCATCATTTGCATCATAGCATGTTTATTTTCCAAAAAAAATAATAATGCATGAAAAAAGTTAACTCGCATACGCATATCCTTTTCAGGATCATTCATGATAAAATAGCATCCGCATCATACGCATATCATGCACATATCATCCTTGCATTACAGACATGTTTGGGGACAAGACTTCTCATTCTAGTTCCTGTGTCAGGCAGGATAGCTGATCAGAGACCGCACCAGTATTCTACCAGACTTAATCAGCAAAGAAGCATGGATCAAGTTCAGACCGAGTTGGCTGAGATGAGGGCGAACATGGCCCAGTTCATGACTACGATGCAAGGGGTTGCGCAGGGTCAGGAAGAGCTCCGAGCCCTGGTTCAGAGACAAGAGACTGTACTTCAGACTTCCAACCGTGCTTCGCCTGTTGCTGCACCTGCTCATGAGAATGTGAATGTTGCTGCTGCTCCCGGGCATGACTATGCCGTGGGGGATGAACTCAGAGGAATAAGAATCAATGGACAACCTCTTGCTGCAGAGGTCAATGCCAGAGCTACCCGGGCTCCGGTTCGTCATCCAGCTCCTATTGTCGAAAGACAAGAGGACATGTTCACGCTGCTGAGTGAGGATAATGAGGTGGTTAGAGTTGAGGATAGGGATCGTAAGGTCGATGCCCTGGCTGAGAAGATTCGTGCGATGAAATGTCAAAACTCCCTCGGATTTGATGTAAATAATTTGGGGTTAGTTGAAGGCTTGAGAATTCCCCACAAGTTCAAGGCACCCACTTTCGACAAGTACAACGGTACTTCTTGCCCTCGCACTCACGTGCAGGCATACTATCGGAAAATCTCTGCGTATACAGATGACGAGAAAATGTGGATGTACTTTTTCCAAGATAGTCTATCTGGGGCATCTTTGGACTGGTACATGGAGTTAAAGAGAGATTTGATCCGATGCTGGAGGGATTTGGGTGAGGCCTTCTTGAGGCAGTACAAGCAAAACATGGATATGGCACCGAGCTGGACTCAGTTACAGAGCTTGTGTCAGAAGACTGGTGAGAGCTTCAAAGAGTACGCCCAGAGGTGGCGTGAGCTATCCGCAAGAGTGCAACCTCCGATGTTGGAGAGAGAGCTGACTGATATGTTTATCGGTACACTACAGGGTGTGTTCATGGACCGGATGGGGAGTTGCCCGTTCGGTAGCTTTTCTGATGTTGTTGTCTGTGGGGAGAGGACTGAGAGCCTTATCAAAGCAGGAAAGATACAAGATCCTGGCTCTTCAAGTTCTTCGAGTTCTAAAAAGCCATCCTCTGGGGCACCCAGAAGGGGAGAGGGCGAAACGAATGTTGTGCACCATCGGAGGAATGTGAACAGAGGACAGTATCAGCGAGTCGCCGCTGTGACTATTCCAGCACCTCAACAACAACAGAGAAGACTAACTCAGCAATATCAACATCAACAACATCGTCCTCAACAGCAAGCCTACCAGTCTCACAATGATAATCAAGCCAGTACGAGTAATGAGAGGAAGAAGATCATTTTTGATCCGATCCCTATGTCATACGCAGAGCTGTATCCCTCTTTGATAGAGCGGAACTTGATTACTCCCAGAGACCCGCCGGCTATACCCGTCAACCCTCGGTGGTGGTATAGGCCTGATCAACATTGTGTGTATCATTCGGGTGCTCCTGGTCATGATATGGAAAGCTGCTTTCAGTTGAAGAATAAGGTGCAAGACCTTGTGAGGTCAGGTATTCTGAGCTTTGAGGACTTAGGTCCCCGTGTTAATCAAGTTTGAAGATAACAAGTCCCGAGCTGGTGGTGGTTGTTCTTCTGAGGTCTTCAACAAAGAGGGTTGTTCAAAAGTAGGAGCTGCTGATGCAAGAGATTCTGACAGTTGTCATCCTTGGGGGGATCTATCACAATTGGGTCACTCTGGGCGTTCCTACAGTTGTTCATAAGTCAGAGTAATAATCACTTTGTTTAAAAACCCTTCTCCCATGCCAAAAGGAGAAGTGATGACTTTGCTGGCAACATTTGTGCAATGATATTTTCATTCAAATAAATTCATGTTTAACATTTGTTTTTCCATTTGTTTTCCCTTTTCGCTTTTTGCATGAAATTGGTGATCACAAAAAACCCTAAAAACAAGAATAAAAGCAATCTTTTCATCTGCATAACGATTGTCTTGTTTGATTTCCAAAAAGCTTTTCATATTCGAAATCATTATGTAGGTTGATTCTTAAACCCATTGAACATAATGATCCAACGCCATCTCCCAATTTTGAATTCCCTGTATTCGAAGCGGAAGAAGATGATGTTGAAAGGATTCCTGACGAGATTTCCCGACTTCTTGAGCAAGAAAAGAAGATCACTCAGCTGCATCTCGAGAATCAGCAGAACAGCCAAACTGGGGTATCAAAAAAAAAAAGGAGGAGGAGGGTGCAAAATCAAAAGAAATCAAAAGAAAAATCAAAAGAAAGAAAAGAAAGAAAGAAACAAAAGGAAAAAATAGCACCCTCAAAGTCCCAAGTTGACTGATGTTGAATTCGATCGAAAAGAAGAGATTAACTGCCATGTGTCACGGTCAGTTATATCAGCAGAGAGTGAGGAAAGCATTCGATAAAAGGGTCAAGCCTCGTGTGTTCCGAGAAGATGACCTTGTGCTCAAGAAAATCTTGTCTTTCGCGCCCGATTCCAGGGGCAAGTGAACCCCAAGCTATGAATGTCCATATGTTGTCAAGAGAGCCTTTTCAGGCGGTGCTTTGACGCTTACAGCAATGGATAAAGAAGTTCACTCGTCCTGTGAATCCAGATGCAGTCAAGAAAAACTTCGCCTAAAACAAAAAAAAAGCTCGCTAGTCGAACACCCCAAAGGGCGACTTAGGCAAAAAGGAGCGTCTCGGTGGATTGAAACCTCGAAAGGGCGATCCAGGCAAAAGTTAGAGACATTGAAAAAAAAAAGAATTTGCATCCCGCTAGATTGAGCATCCCACACTGGGGCAATCTAGGCAAAAATTAGGGATTTGGCAAGTAACCGCATCTTGACAAGACTGTGTTCTACATCTGTCATCCGCTAGGAATTCTCGATGCATCGTCGACCGAAGCTCCGAATACATCGAAATTCAGAACGGTAGAGAAAGGGTCATTATGTTCAATGTAGCCCTCTCCAATATATATCACCGATTTCAAACTTGTACAAATCTATGGAGTCTCGCCCTTTGCGGACTACCATTCCATTACATCAATTTGAGCTTTTATCTCATTATTTGCACTCTTATTTGTTTCGACTCAACAAATGTTTTGCATGTTTTAATTGATAAAGTATCATTGTTTTCAAAATAAACAAATTTTTCACAAATTGTTCTTAAACAAAGTGAACATTCACAATGATGGAAGGATACTTAGGAGATTCGCAGTGCTCTCCCAAGGGTGGTATGATTACCAACAGGTAAGACAGTTGTTCGTATCTCGAGCATAACTGTATCTTTTTCCTGTAGAACCTCTCATGGTTTCTCCTCAGCGAGGTTGCTCAGTGCAGTGTTGGTTGAAGTTGTTCATCTTCACGTCCCCGACAGTGCAGCATTTTCCTCCAAGTCCCTGTTAGCACCTATGGTGGGGCATCCCCAGTAGAGTGCTGTTTGAGCCCTATTGTGGGGCATCCCTAGCAAGTTTGCTGTTTGAACACTTTTGTGGGCCAGTTCCTAAGCAGAGTGTTTATTGAAGACTTCAACTTTCCTCTCTCCAGTAGAGCAGTCTTATACTCTCCCCGGCATGGGTGTTTGTCTTTGGAAGACTCAGTATTTCTTGGATTGACATCCAGTACTCCATCATGTCCTCAGATAGATCCCCATCGGAGTTGTTGGCATGATGAGCTTTACCAGTGCCTATCTATCCTCATCAGAGATCTGGTTGCTTCATGGTATCTCTGATCTCCAGCACGAGTGGTCATGGCGCGTCCGCCTGTATGCTGAACTCTGTTCTCCGGTTGTGACCGACGATCCCTCCGGAAGCCTCTGGTGGCCTTTCTCCCCTGCAGGATGGTGTTGCTCCCTGATATCCCAGTCTCTAGTGGATTTTCTTGGCTCTCTGGTGACTTTGGTTTTCCCTCCGGAAGAGTGGTACCGGATGGTTGATTCCCGGACCTGTGTGTTGAGCACGTCTGTTTGTCAGCATTCATCATACATTTTTAGGTATCATGCATACATGCATAATCATAGCATTCGGATACTCATGATGCAGCTGTTGCCGTGTATCTGTTGATGGTTGTCTCCTGCTATTTGTTGATACAGATCTCTCCAGTAGATCCTCCCTAGCAGATATGGGTGTGTCTGATCTCTCCATGTAGAGCCAACCCCTTAAGCAGGAAGTGTCTATCCTTTCCTGCCATTTCCCCACTGAGATACATCCTCGTGGATGACGGTTGTTTCCGTTCCCTCCCTACACATAACGGGATGGGTTTTCCCTATTGAGTTCTTTCCTCATTAGGATGAGTCTTGATTCAGTTTGCCTTTTTGGATCGATCCTAAACTGGGTTCCCTGTGACTGTCTCTTGTGCCTCCCTGGGGCATAAATGAATAGTTGCTCACTAACCGGCACTCATTCATCTTATCCTCAGCGGAATTTGAGGTCTTCTACCTACTACCCGGTAGTTGTAAATCCTTTGTTCTCACTCTGTCCCTCACCAGATTGTTTGTTGGCTTCTACCTACGAACCGGTAGTTGTAAGTCCTATCTTTGTGGTCTTCTACCTACTAACCGGTAGATGTAAACTCCATGTTCTCACTTTGGTGAAGTTAACCCTTTGTGCTCATCCTATCGATGACTGGTTACTTTTCCGTGGTTTTCTACCTACAAACCGGTAGATGTAATCCCCTCTTTGCAGTTATCAGTATCCAATTTGCGGTATTGATATTCTTTTCCCCTTTGGATACTTGCCTTGATCAAGCAGTATTGTCCCCAGTGGGTCTTCCCCTTCCTTTTGGATACTTGCTCCGAGTAAGCAATTCTATCCTCAGTGGGTCCTCTTTCATTCACTAGTTGCTGGTAATGGTTATGGTTTCCCTTTTGATTGGTCATCTTTGCATACCTAGTCTGGTACCCCGATGCCTTTCTTTTCGGTCGTTTATCCATTTAACAACCTACAACCCGGTTATGGATAATCTTCCATGCGAGTGTATTATCTACGTTTTGACGGCTATAGATAATATATCTCATGCGCTCGTTGGTCGAAGTGTCGTCCCTCCCAGTCGAGTAAGATTCGTATTCCTTGTGGAATCGAATGTCCATCCTTTAACAAGTTTGCTTTCGCTCTCTTCAGGATGATGTCGGTCGTTTATCCATTTAACAACCTACAATCCGGTTATGGATAATCTTCCATGCGAGTGTATTATCTACGCTTTGACGGCTATAGATAATATATCTCATGCACTCTTTGGTCAATCTTTTGATTGTTTTCTCCAGCAGAGTAAGATTCGTATTCCTTGTGGAATCGAATGTCCATCCTTTAACAAGATTGCTTTTCTAGCCCTCTTCAGGATGATGAGTGTTTTGGAACACAAACCAATTCACGCTTTGGTCGGCCACCTGTTTCTGCCTATAAACCGGTACCCTTGGTGTTCCTTCCTGTCTACTCTCTGTCGTGACCTTGATCCCCAGTGAGTCCTCCTCTCCGTTGGTGTCGATAAACGTTGAGTTTTTCCCAATTGTCCGTTGACGGTTTTTTGTGTTCATTATCCCCAGAAGAAGTTCCTCCTCTCCGTTGGTGTCGATAAATGTCGAGTTTTTCCTAGTCGTTCGTTGGCGTCTAGTTGTACCCTTCCCCGTGCGGAATTACCTCTCCGTTGGTTTCGATAAACGTTGAGTTTTTCTCATTCGTCCGTTGACGTCTAATTGTATATCCTATTCCCCAGTCATTCATTAATGTCTGGTCGATCCCCAGTAGGGTCGTCGGTAAACGTCCAGTCTGGTCTCCTTCTCCGTTGGTGTCGATAAACGCCGAGCTTCTCCCGTTAGTCCGTTGACGTCTGGTCGAGTCTTCCAGTCATTCATTAATGTCTGGTCACCTCTCCGTTGGTTTCGATAAACGTCGAGTTTTTCCTGGTCGTCCCCAGTAGATTCACCTCTCCGTTGGTTTCGATAAACGTCGAGTTTTTCCTAGTCGTCCGTTGGCGTCTAGTTGTGATTTCTATTCCCATTCATCGTCTTTCGATGTCTGGATGTGACTGTACCTTTTGAGAAAAAAAAACGACAAGAAATACCCAGTAATAAATAGCAGATCCCAGTGGACGTTTCCGTTGTTGGATCCCTGCATTGTGCAAATTTCTACGGTTCTTCGGTATTCAATCCCTGTTTACCCTGAAAGTCTGACAACCGTTGCTCTCATCCATTCGGGTTCCCAGTTGATTGAATAGGGGCAGCTGTAGCACCTCAAATTTGCACCCATCATTTTGTACATTCATTTTCATATTAGGTCATTAACATAACATAGTCCACTGCATAGCATTGCATTGTCCTTTGCCCAAGTGCAAGTCATCAGACAAGACTAGGTCAACTGGTTAGGAGAATCAGTCAAGCAAGCAAGCATGTGCAAATCCCATTGAAGCAAGGCCCTAAGGTTGATTCATCAAGTTCATATGATCTAGGGATCATTTTGAAGTGGTTTGGCCAAGGATTGGATGATTAAAGCTCAACAGTCAAGCTGAATTTCATCTGAAACCCTAGAAAGTCAACTGTGGTCAACTGTGCCTAAATTCATGGATTTGAAGGTGGGAGATGGTTTGAAAGGCTTCATTCATGTCCATACAAGTCTCATTTGACATATCAAAGATCAAGATTGAAGAATTTGAGGTCGGATGAAAATTTTTCCAAAAATAGTAAGTGACCTGTATTTGGAAATTGCCAAAAATGGAAAGTTTTTCTCCTCAAATTTACATCACCATACAAGCTTCAAATGGAATTTTGTCCAACATGAAAGTTGAATATCTTGCTCTCACCTTTCCAAAAAGTCCAAGAACATCCATTTCTCATTTGTGGTTGGCAAGTTATGATCAAATCATTGTCAAGAATTTTTGAACTTCAAAGTGAGATAACTTTCATACCATTTGGCCAAATTGAGTGGGGTTTCTTGCTACAAGTCACATTTGACATGTTCTATCCAAATCCTTCATCGCATTTCATCAAAAGTCATCATATCAAAATGGCATTTTTTAAGTGACTTGAATTTAAAAAGGGAGAGTTAAAAAAGTGACTTTCAAAATAAGCATTTTCTACACTTTCTATCAATTGCATTGGATTAAAAATGATATTTGGAGTATGCTGAGCCCAATTTTCGTGCACTGTAGCATGCACCCCATGCACATGAGGGTGATTTAGCAATTTGGCCATAACACTCATTTCATTAATCCTTTTGGCTTGGCTTAATCTGGTTTAGCAAAGATGATTAATCCATGGTATATATGCATAATCAAAACAGAAAACACATTAGCATTCATTCATACAGATCTAGATCTAAGAATTGCATTTTCTCTCCATTTTTCTCTTCACTTTTTCTGCGAATTTCTTCACATTCCTTTGCCATTTTCTCCATTGATTCATCATCTGCAAGTGTTGTGGTAGTTTCTGCAAGCAAGGAGTCATCCATTTCAAGCTGAATTCAAGACTGTTACATCAAGCATCTTCCATGGAAGCTCTTTATTGGAGCTAGATCGTGCAAGCTGAGCTCCAAATTCTACATCCATTCATCCATTGGAGCTTGAAGGATCACCTGTTTGCACATTTCCAAGCCAGAAAAACGCATTTCCAGTTCTGCAATTCTTCAAAGGTCAGAAATCGATCTTCACGATTCATGAAATGTTGCTATGGTTTTTGTAGATCTTGTATCCATGAGCATGCTGAACTTTATAGTTTGGATTTTCATTGAGTATTAAGAGAGTTATCATGATTTGAAGTTTGGTTGTTGAATTTTATTATGTTCGATTCGTCCATGATAGTTTGAATTAGGTTAAATCATTGTTATATTGTTGTTGTGCATGATGAGACGAACACAATGGTGTATCCATTTCCAATTTCTGAGAAAAAAAGTTCATGTGATGATGAACATGATGAAGATGTTCATGAACCCTAGCCTGCGTTTTCCAGATTTTATATTTGATCCATTCGCCCGTGTTCTCGCATGAGATTTCTGTTTCCAAGCCATGTAACCAATCGCTGACTGCCACACCCTTAAGTGAAACGCGGCGTTTCACTTAAGTGGCTTCGTATTTACCAAATTGCCATTTTCAGATTTAAATTCATTTTATTTCATTTTGCTTTCAATTTTTATTTCATTTTGCATACTGATCTTAGAAAAATCATAACTCTCAAACCATTAATCCAATTGATGTGAGATTTTTTCCATGATGATCCTTGCCATGTCTACTATTTTATGGTGAGTTTTCCAGAATTTGTGCACGTGTGGATTTTTAAATTGCCTAGGGTGTGTTCATGTGTGTCCAATTTGTGTATGCCTTGCCATTTTGCTTGTGAAATGATGATGCTTAATCCAATGGAGCTGAAATTTTTTGTGCTTATTCTAGACATGTTCATGGTCATTTTGGTATAGAGTTTGTGATTTTATCATTGCTGGTTTTTGAGATATGATTTTCTAAATAGAGGTGTGACAATTTGTGTTACACCATTCTTATCCAATTTGATGATTTTTGTTACCATGCCATATGAACTCAAAATAATCTGAATTTTTGCATGTTGAATCTCCTGGATGTTAAGTTTGAATGTGAATTGTTGTGGATTGTTTGAGTGCATTTCCAATTTGATTGAGATTTTCTCCCTTGTTTGACAAAATGTGGACTTCTTGTGAGACATGATTTTATTTGATTTGTGAAATTCTTGTGGTTTATTGGATGGACTTGAAATTTGGCATGTGTATTATAGACGACTTGAAGTTTGCCATGGCTTTGGTTTCATTCATTTATCATGCTTGGTCTCTGTTTTATGATTGCTTGAAGTGGATGCATGTTTTGGTGCCTTGTATAAGCTTGTTTGAATATGCTTTGACTTGATGAATTTAATTGACTTGCTTCGCTTGGTCCAAATGAGTTGAAATTTGGTATGATTGTCATTTCATGAATGTTGTTTGATCATGAATTTTTTGGTGATTTATTGAAATGGTTGTGAGTTGATTTGAATTGAATCATTCTGTTTGGTTGTTTGAGGTTCTAAATTGCATGCTTTGTACTCTTTGCCTCATGAAATGATATTGATGAATGATATTGGATTCTTAATTGTTTTATCTTGATTTTGGATAAGTTTCATGTTCTGTTTTGGTTATTTGCTCACATTTTGACCCTAGTCTTGTACTAGTGGTTTGTGCTCTCACATTTGAGCTTTGTTTCAGGTTAAGGACACAGTTGCTTATACTTAATGATGCTTACTCAATTGGAGTTGACCTATTGATTGTTGATGACTAACTTTGGTTTATTTTGTAGGGGTTGAGACTTGTACCTTGTGCCTTATGGCTTGCACCTTTGTGCATTGACTGTTGTTTGCTTGTGTACAGTTGTACCGTTAACTGTTGACCTTTGCTGTTTGATTTCTGTTTGAGTTGAGTACTGATTATCTTGGATTGTTTTCAGGTACTTTAGTTGCTTTAGTTCCCTTGTGAACTAGCTCTTGCTTTGCTTGATAGCTTGAGCATTGAGGTATAACATCCTAACTCCATGTAGTCTGGAAGACCTGGCCTGTTACTTGGCCAGGCACCTGTCTGAAGTCCTCCTTAAGAGGCAATGTTTGTGTTTGTTTACATTTGTCCTTGTACATATTCAAAGACCTCCTAAGTGAAGAGGCATTGGCAGATACAAGGGATGTGCAATCCATCCCCTGCTCTTCTGTGTGTCATCTGCTTTGCTCACACCAGGGTGTTGATGCATTGGAGATATTAACCCAAGATCCTTGTACAGTTGTACAGTTGAGTCAGTGTGATAAGTGTAGAAGGGTTCCCACTTTCTGAACCCACACTTCATTGTCTTGAGCTCTCCCAGGCCATGGATAAGAGCTGTGAAGTCTCATCTTCGCTCACCTTTCATCTGCTTCACCCTAACTCTCAATGTTAGGGTTAAGAGCTAACATTACCCTGTTACAGTGGTTTATTTGTCGAGGTTGATATGACCCCTTGACTAAAACCTAACCCTGATTGAGCCCATTGATTGCATATAGTGTGTGCTATTTGTGCTTGTGTGTTGGTGTTTTTCAGTTTAGCTTGCTTCCTGTGCAAGTTAGGGTTAGTTTGGCTTGTTCCCTGTGCAAGTCATGTTTAGGATAGCTTGCTCCCTGTGCAAGTTAGCTAGAAATCTGGACTTAGGGATGATTTTGCATGATAACATCTAGGCTCGAGTCGTAGTCTCCCTAGTTGTGTCTCCCTCTGTTATCTGGTTAAGCTAGTCCTGTGTCCCTTCGTAGGGGAACTACATCGCCCTGATCCTCATACCAGATGAGGTACGTAGGCAGGAGATGAGTAGATCTCTCCGGGCGCCCGTTTTTGTTTTGTCTTTGCGTGTGTTAGGAGATGGATGTAAGCCCAGCGATTGGCATTCCGTATCCTCTTGTTGTGTGCTTGGAGTTCGGTATAAGTCCATCAAGTGGCATCTGGTTTCCAGTGTGCGTGTGTTTGGTTCGGAAGCTGATGTAAGTCCAGCGATTGGCATTCGGGTTCCATGTTTGCCCGTGTTTGTGTTGTTTTGTTTGGCGTGCGTGAGCCGAGCTACGAATGCTCTGATTCTTCTTAGTCCAAGAAGATACGTATGCATAGGATGCGACATCCTAGCGAGCATGTTTTCCCCCCAGTCCGAACTACTTTGACTCTGATGTCTATGCTTGATAGACTAAGTAGGCCCAGGATGCGATATCCTGTCGAGTCAGCCTTGTTTGTTTTCTTGTGTCTCTTTCAGCCTGTGTTTATTTGTGTTTGAGCAGTGTTTAGCAACCATTTTCCTTCCTTTTGTGCGTGGATCCCGTCGAGTACGACGGATGCGTAGGGGTGCTAATACCTTCCCTTCGCATAACCGACTCCCGATCCCATTCTCTTTGGTCGCGAGACCATGCTTTTTCCAGGTTTACTTTGAGCGTTTCCTTTCCCTCTTTTGGGATAAATAACGCACGGTGGTGGCTCTGTTGTTCTTGTTTCCCGCCGGTTTTTCGCGTAATGCGACAACATGTTATCTTATGTCAAGACAACACTTGACAACTTGTGAACACTCTAGGTTTTACCAAAATTGCTGCCAACATATAGAACCAACAAGTATAAAGTTTTTGATGTGCGTTTTATCCGTGGAGCCTTGGTACAGATACACAAGGACATTTGTATGGTGAGTGACTATGAACATGACCATGATGGTTGTGTTGTTTGTAGCGTGAACCCAAGGGGGTGTGTTATAGTGAAAAGGGACATCCAGCGCCTGATGGATGAAGGCATGATCCAGATCTATCAATCTCGTCATGTAGATGACGATGTTAATGTCATAGTGCCTATTTTCAAGCAAAAAGAGCGGTTGGTAATTCAGTATGATAGCAGTAGCAACAAGAGTGGTAGTCAAAGATCAGTATGGTCGTATACGGTTGGTGGGCCCGGTCCCGTACGCATCTGATAAGGATGTACCGTACCAGTATAATGCTATAATGATGAAGAATGGTCAAGAGGTCCCGTTACATATGACTAGTTTAGTAGTGAGCATTGCTGATGTTACAAAGGTGACCCGCAGTGGTCGAGTGTTTGGGCCAGTGGTCCTAGAGGAAACAGTTATTGGTAAGAGGATGGAGGTACCTAGCGTAGATCCAGTTGGTTGTTCAAAAGGTAAGTCTAGTGAATCCAGCAACTTGAAAGCCAGCAATGATGATGAGGTACTCCGACTGATTAAAAGGAGTGAATTCAATATGGTTGAGCAGCTGCTCTAGACTCCCTCAAAGATCTTCATGTTGTCTCTGCATTTGAATTCTGAAGCACACAGAGAAGCACTACAGAGAGTTCTTGAACAAGCATATGTAAAGCAAGATGTTATTGTGGATCAGTTTGACCACATTGTGGCTAACATCACTTCATGCAATAATTTGAGCTTCTATGACGAAGAACTCCTTGAGGATGGAAGAAATCATAACCTGGCTTTGCATATTTCAATGAACTATAAGGAAGATGCTTTATCAAATGTGCTAGTTGACACCGGTTCGTCACTCAATGTGCTTCTGAAGTCAACATTGTCAAAGTTATCTTACCAAGGAGCTCCCATGAGGTATAGTGGAGTAATTGTCAAAGCCTTCAATGGGTCGCGCAAGACGGTTATTGGTGAAGTGGACCTTTCAGTCAAGATAGGTCCGAGTGATTTTCAGATTACTTTCCAAGTAATGGATATCCACCTGGCCTACAATTGCTTATTGGGAAGGCCATGGGTTCACGAGACAGGGGCTGTTACCTCCACTCTCCACCAGAAGCTCAAATTTGACAAGAATGGCAATCTAGTGATTGTTGGTGGAGAAAAGGCGTTCTTGGTTAGCCATCTGTCATCTTTCTCATATGTGGAAGTTGAGGATGAGGTTGGAACTCTGTTCCAAGCCTTATCTATTGCTACTGAGAAGAGAGTTGGGGCACCTATGTCCTCTCTGAAAGATGCTCAGAAGATTGTTGAAGAAGGTCTTGTTGATCAGTTGGGGCGCAAGGTAGAGGTCTCTGACAATAAAGGCATAACTGGTTTAGGGTTCCAAAGAGGCTTGTTAGCTGTTAGATTTGAAGATATGCAACTTAGCTTCCGTAGAGGAGGGTTCATTCATGGAAATGAACAACACTTAGCTGTTGTGCTAGAGGATAGCGAAGAGGAAGACTGCACCAACTTTGTAACGCATGGAGGGACATGCAACAATTGGATTGCCGTTGATATTCCTGTTATTTTGCATCGATCTAAGTAATTGCTTTTATATTTTAAAATCCTTCTCCTATGCCTAAGGGAGAAGTGAACATTGTTTGGGCATTTTAAATTGATCATTAATAAAATTAATTCTATTCATCCACATCTTTGATGTCTATTTTTACTTTTTGCTTTATTCTGAAAATGGTAATCACCAAAAAACATAAATAAATAATATAATTGTCCATCTGCATATTATTTGGTCACAAATTTACTTCTCTAAAATCAAAATATCAAATCATTATGCAGGTTGGTTCCTAACCTCATTGTCTACAATGATCCTTCTCCTTCTCCAATTTTTGAATTCCCTGTGATTGAGGCCGAGGAGGAAAGTGATGTAGAAGTGAGTGAGGAATTGTCTCGTCTTCTTGAGCAAGATGAAAAGATTATTCAGTCGTTTGAAGAGCAGATTGAGCTAGTCAACTTGGATTCCGAAGATGATGTGAAGGAAGTCAAGATTGAGTCTCGGTTGTGTCCAGATGCTAAGAAGGGGTTGATTGATCTTCTTCGAGAGTATTCAGATGTGTTTGCTTGGTCCTATCAAGACATGCCTGGGTTGGATTCTGAGATTGTGGAGCATAGATTGCCGTTGAAGCCAAAATGCCCGCCAGTCAAGCAGAAGTTGAGAAGAACGCATCCTGATATGGATGTGAAGATCAACGAAGAAGTTCAGAAGCAGATTGATGTCGGCTTCCTTGTAACTGTTGAGTATCCATAATGGGTGGCCAATATTATGCCTGTGCCGAAGAAAGATGGAAAAGTCTACATGTGTGTCGATTATAGAGATTTGAATAAAGCCAATCCGAAAGATTATTTCCCTCTGCCACACATTGATATGTTGGTAGACAAAACTGCTAAATTCAAAGTCTTTTCGTTTATGGATGGATTTTCCGGATATAAACAGATCAAGATGGCACCCGAAGATATGGAGAAGACCAAATTCATTACACCCTAGGGAACAATCTGTTATAGAGTGATGCCTTTCGGTTTAAAGAATACTGGTGCAACTTACTAGAGAGAAATGACTACTCTTTTTCATGATATGATGCATAAAGAGATTGAAGTATATGTCGATGACATGATTGCTAAATCAATTGATGAAGAAGAACATGTTGAGCATTTGTTGAAGCTATTCCAGCGTTTGAGGAAGTATAAACTCCGCTTGAATCCCAATAAGTGTACTTTTGGTGTTCGTTCTGGTAAGTTGTTGGGCTTTATTGTCAGCGAGAAGGGTATTGAAGTTGATCCTGCCAAGGTCAAAGCAATACAAGAGATGCCTGCGCCAAAAACTGAGTAGCAAGTTAGAGGTTTTCTCGGCCGCTTGAATTATATTTCCGGATTCATTTCCCACATGACTGTCACATGTACGCCTATATTCAAGCTTCTTGAGAAAGATCAGTCTTGTGATTGGACCAAAGACTTCCAGAAAGCAATTGATTGTATCAAGGAATATCTGCTTGAACCTCCAATTTTGTCTTCGCGTGTTGAAGGAAGACCGTTGATCATGTATTTGACTGTACTCGAAGATAGTATGGGTTGTGTTCTTGGTCTGCAAGATGAGACTGGAAAGAAAGAATTTGCAATTTACTACCTCAGTAAGAAGTTCACCGACTGTGAGACTCGGTATTCGATGCTTGATAAGACTTGTTGCGCATTGGCTTGGGCTGCTAAGCGTCTGCGCCAATATGTGTTGAATCATACCACTTGGGTGATATCCAAAATGGATCCAATCAAGTATATATTTGAGAAGCCTGCTTTAACTGGGAGAATAGCCCGTTGGCAGATGTTGTTATCAGAATATGATATCGAATACCGATCTCAGAAAGCGATCAAAGGTAGTATCTTGGCTGACCATTTAGCTCACCAACCAATTGAAGATTATCAGTCAGTACAATATGATTTTCCTGATGAAGATATTTTGTACTTGAAAATGAAAGATTGTGATGAACCATTGCTAGAAAAAGGGCCCGAACCTGGTTCCCGTTGGGCATGGTATTTGATGGAGTTGTTAATCAATATGGAAATGGCATTGGGGCAGTGATTAATACTCCTCAAGGCACGCATCTACCATTTACAGCTAGATTGACTTTCTAGTGTACAAACAACATGGCACAATATGAAGCTTGCATTATGGGGCTTGAAGAGGCCATGAATCTCAGAATCAAGTATTTGGATGTCTTCGGTGATTCGGCTTTGGTTGTGAATCAGATCAAAGGAGAATGGGAGACAAATCAACCCGGTTTAATACCATATAGAGATTATGCGAGGAGGATTTCAACTTTCTTTACAAATGTTGAATTCCATCATATCCCTCGAGATGAGAATCGGATGGCAGATGCTCTTGCAACGTTGGCATCGATGATCGTAGTGAAGTATTGGAATGAAGTTCCCAATTTTTCTGTGATGCATCTTGATAGGCCAACTTATGTGTTTGCTATTGAAGAGATCAAAGACGAGAAGCCGTGGTATTACGACATCAAATGTTTCCCCCAAAATCAGATTTACCCGCCTGGGGCATCTTTGAAATATAAGAAGACTTTGAGAAGATTAGCCGGTAATTTCTACTTGAATGGTGATATAATGTACAAGAGAAACTTCGACATGGTTTTGCTCAGATGCGTGGATAGGCATGAATCAGACTTGTTGATGACTGAAGTGCATGAAGGTTCCTTTGGTACTCATTCCAATGGACATGCAATGGCGAAGAAGATGTTGCGAGCAGGTTACTATTGGTTGACAATGGAATCTGACTGTTGCAAATTTGTGAAGAAGTGCCACAAGTGTCAAATATATGCTGATAAGATTCATGTTCCTCCGACACTTTTGAATGTTATCTGTTCCCCATGGCCCTTCTCCATGTGGGGAATTGATATGACTGGGATGATTGAGCCCAAAGCTTCGAATGGACATCGTTTCATTTTAGTGGCAATTGACTACTTCACAAAATGGGTTGAAACGGCATCATATGCAAATGTAACCAAGCAAGTTGTTGTAAGGTTTATCAAGAATCATATTATATGCTGTTATGGTGTGCCAAGTAAGATCATTACTGATAATGGATCAAACTTGAATAATAATATGGTGGAAACTCTTTACAAAGACTTCAAGATTGCACATCACAATTCTTCTCCCTACAGACCCAAGATGAATGGGGTTGTTGAAGCTGCGAATAAGAACATCAAGAAGATTATCCAGAAGATGGTTGTCACATATAAGGATTGGCATGAGAGGCTCCCATTTGCTTTTCATGGGTATCGTACATCTATCCGCACTTCAACAGGGGCAACCCCTTTCTCCCTTGTATATGGTATGGAAGCAGTACTCCCCGTAGATGTTGAGATTCCTTCATTGCGTGTGCTCATGGAAGCCAAGTTGGCTGAGGCTAAATGGTGTCAAACCAGGTTTGACCAGTTGAATTTAATTGAAGAGAAGAGATTGACTTCCATGTGTCATGGTCAGTTGTATCAACAGAGAATGAAGAAAGCTTTTGATAAGAAGGTCAAACCTAGAGTGTTCAGAGAAGGAGACCTTGTGCTCAAGAATATTTTAACGTTCAAGTCAGATTCCAGAGGAAAATTGACTCCCAATTATGAAGGCCCATATGTTGTTAAGAGAGCTTTTTCAGGCGGTGCCCTGATTCTTACAACTATGGATGGTGAAGAGTTCACTCGTCCCGTGAACACAGATGCAGTCGAGAAATACTTCTCCTAAAAGAAAAAAAAAGAATAGTTCGCTAAGTTGAAAACTCGAAAGGGTGACTTAGGAAAAAATGAGCGTCCCGGTGGATTGAAAACCCGAAAGGGCGATCCAGGCAAAAATTAGAGACATAAAACAGAAAGAATTTCCCGATAAGTTGAGTACCCCGCCTTGGGGAAACTTATGCAAAAATTAGGGATTATGGCAAGTAACTGCATTCTGCTGATCTTCGGTGATTTTTGAAGACTTGATTGAGCACAAGGGTTGAAATCAGTTCATCTCCAGCATTGGTCGAGAACACAGTGGATATCAAGAGTTGGTAGAAGGATTAAGGATCATTTGTATTCATTGTACCCCTTTTCCATGTAAATTACCATTTTCGACTTTGTAAAATCTATGGATTCTTGTCATTTACAAACTACCATCCTATTAAATAAAGTTGAGCCTTTATCCAAATTGTTTCTGCTCTTATTTACTTCAGCCAATAGTTTTAAATTTTATTATGATCATTTTGAAATTAAAGTTTTAAACCAAAATCAAGTTTTCTTTAAAATATAAAAGCAAGAACTTTTCCAAAGCAACTAAAAGGAATATCAACAGCATTTCAATGGATAATAAGTCCTTAAATATGAAGCATCAGAGGTTCCCCAAGCAGTTAACTCTTCGGGTATCCCTAGACTTTAGTGTTGATTCATTTCCTCAATGGAATATTATTACCCCCAGCTGATAGATTCAGTTCCCCGGTGGAGTGTTTGATCCCCAGTGGAACTTCTTTATCCCTAGCCGGGTTGGTTAATTCAGATACCCTGTGGCGTATCCTTGTCCCCAATAGAGTTTTCAGCATTCCCCAACAGGGCTTGTACATCCCCAGTGGAGTTTCTTTCTCCATCCCCAGCAGATTTCGGCCTTCCTAGCAGAATTTATATATCTCTAGCAAAGTTCGTATCTCCTCAACAAGATTGATCTTTAGAGATGGTTGATCTTCCCTGGTAGGTTGCCTTTGCTCCTAGTCAAGGTTTCCTCCTAGTTTCTGAGCAGCTTTTTATTGATTGTTTTCTCTATAGGGTTGTCTCCCATTGTTATGGCGTTAACCTAAAATTCCCCACATATTGGATGTTCTATCCTCAGCAGATCTCCTCCATCCTTAGCTAGGGTTGAGCCCTTTGGATGTTGATCTCTCTGTTCTCCGGCAGTTTGTCTCCATATTTTGTGGATTGACCGAGGATTGTACCCGTGGTTCAATTCCTTTGCGACACCTCTGTATCCTTTGTAATCGTTTTGTCAGCATAATCATCATATATACATATACATATACATTCATATAATTTCATGATTTTCATATCCTACATCTTCATATTTGATTTGTTTGAGATTCTCATTCTTTGTTATGGCGGTACTTTATCCCCATACCAAATCTGGTGTCTGTCCTCCTTCAATTGTAGTATGTCATCCCCTTAAGCAGAAAGACTTTAACCTTTCTCTGTTTCCCCACTTAGTATGTTTCCTCGTGGATGGTTGTTATTTCAATTTCCTCGGGATGGAATTACTCCCCTTGAGTTATATCCTCATTGGGTTGAGTCTTGATTAACCGTCTTCTTTCTAGCTCTTACCTAGATAGATATTTTGGTCCCCTAAGAGGCTATTACCCAGTAACTGGTAATATTCTTCTTAGTTTGCAGTTTGTAACCTTTTGCCCAATACTCGACAAAAGTACACTTTTGTTCTCCTCAGTAGAGTCCCCTGGAATTATATCCTTGATATGTTCATCTTAACCGATGACGGATATTTTTCCTTCCCCCGTGTGAGTCAATCCTTGATATGTTCACTTTAACCGATGACGGATATTCTCATATTTGGTATTCTACCCAGTAAAAAGGTAGTTGTAATCCCTATTTTGTTCCTCAGAGAGTTAATCCTTGATATGTTCATCTTAACTGATGACGGGTTTCCTTCTCCTTGTGGTCTTCTACCTAGTAACCAATAGTTGTAAATCCTAATGTTCCCCTGAGCAGAGTTAACCCTTGATATGTTCAGTTTAACCGGTGACAGATTTTCTCTTCTTTGGTATTCTATCCAGTAACTGATAGATGTAATTCCTATTTTTATTTCCTCAACAGAGTTTATCCTTGATATGTTCACTTTAACCGGTAATGGATTTTCTCTTTGGCTGGTATTCTATCCAGTAACTGATAGACGTAATCCCTATTTTTTTGCTCCTCTTTTTAGCGTCTATCCTTGATATGTTCATCTTAACCAATGACGGATTTTCTCTTTGATTTGGTCTTCTACCCAGTAACTGATAGTTGTAAATCCTATTTTGTCCCATAGCCGAGTTTATCCTTGATATGTTCATCCTAACCGATGACGGATATCCTCCTTGGCATTTCTAGGCAACTCTATCCTTGATATATTCACTTTAACCGGTGATGGATTTTCTTCCCTGTCGAGTTTATCCTTGATATGTTCATCCTAACCGATGACAGATACTCTCACCCTTGGTCTTCTGCCCAGTAACTGGTAGTTGTAAACCCTAGTTTATGCAGTTTTCCCCAGCAAGGCTATTCTTACCCAGTAACCGATAATGAATTTTTTTTCCTGGCGGTCCTCAGCGGGTCATTCTTGATATGTTCATCCTAACCGATGACGGATGTTCTCTCTGTCAGATCTTTATTATCTCCTTACCTAGTAACAGGTAGTAGATAATAGATTTTTGCTCCTCCTGTTTTGAAGTTTATTTCTTCCCCGGTGGAGTTGAGTGCACATTTCCTTAGTGAAATCGCTTTCCCTTGCATGAGTCGAGTACTTCAGTTTTATCCTAACTTATTCGTATCCACTGCAGATGTTGTTATTTCCCCGGCTGAGTCTTTCCATTTTGTGGAATCCCTCTAGTCCCCCCAGTAGTTTTAAGTCATAGTCTGGCCTACGCATAACTCATTTTCCCCCCTAAAGTCTCTGTCTCCCCAGGGAGTCTTCCTTATGGAATGCATTATGCTCCTGCGGATTTTCGGTCTCTCTGATTTCTTTTTCCTCTGTGACAATATCTCCCCACAGAGCTTTAACTTTTGCATTCATATCATATGCATCGTGAGGTCTCTTAGGGACCAAAATTTGTTTCTCTATGTTGTTATTTAAGCCCATTCTACTGAGTCGAGCCGGAGATTTTAACCTTCACCTCCTCAATTAGAATGTCTTTAAATAGGGGCAGCTATAAGACCCCAATTTTGACCCTAATATCCCTCATGCATTTCCATTATAAGCATAAGCATTGGGATCATGACTTGGCATCCTCCTTGCCCCTCTTTCATTGGGTTTGTTTTGGGAGATATCACCAAGCACTTTATGATTATATCATACTTGAATTTTATCATTTCACTAACCAAAATACCAAAAATATGTCTTTGCATTTGTCCAACTCTTTTGTAGGTAGGGCATGATCTCATTGATTCATTGATCACATCTATGGTTGAGACCCTCATGAACAAAGAGCACAACCAAGAATTGATTCAAGAATGGTTATAAACATCATATATGAGTCCCAATGATTCTTACATGTTATGTTGATCAAGTTTTCTCCAAGAGTTTGAGGGTGATTTGCCTTAGAAACCCTGGTTTGACTGGGTATCTTGAGTAACTTCTCCAACAAGATATCTCACCAATTGATAAAATTTCTCAAGGGGCACTTCAAATATCATAATATTATGTATATATGATCTACCATGAGCCAATTAAGTCAAGAGAATTGGAAATTAGCAAGTTGGTTGATGGTGGTTGGCCAGATGAATTCATCTGATCAAAACTGGGTCTCCCTAGACCTTATCTCCTACAATTTTCACCATATGAAAATGATTCCAAGATAAAAATTACTCTAAGTGACATTATAAACAACTCTTATGTTTATACCTAGAGCTAGTTTTTCTTGGAAGATCATTTTCTATGTTGAAACATTATAGGTCATTTTGTCTAAACCCTAATTTGAAAGTCAACTTCCCAAAGCCATAACTTGCTCAATTTTTATGAGATGAAAGATATCCAAGTTGCACAATTAAATTCAATGTGTCTACTTCAACTTTTATGTTTGTAGTGGGATCTAATTCAAATTTTTTGAGCATGTGATATGAGGTTATATTATAGGTCACTTTTGACCTATACCATTGATCAAGTGATTTTTCCAAACTTCAAAAATGCATAACTCTATCATTTCAAATCCAAATGACATGAAATTGGTGACCATTTTAAATGTATTTGAGAGAGATAAAACTTTTATGAAGACATTTTTCTCATTTAAAGCTCATCTAAAAAGTTAAGTAAGGTGGAATATTGAGACATATGGCTTGACACTTAGAAAATTTTTGATATGTCAAATATTTCCAAACATCCATCTCAAATTTCTCCAAGTTCCAAGATCCAAATGAAAAAGTGCTGAACATAAAAGTTGTTCCTATTGATCTCACCTTTCTAAAGAGCTCAAGTTCATTCATTTTGGATGAGAAATGCATAGGTTGCACATGGCTTAAACAGACTGATATCATTTGGCATGGATCAAACTTCAAGCATCAATGTACATGTGCCTTGCAATATAAGCCTACTTCAGTGCATCCGATCTTCAATTATGGACTTCAAGCTATCATTTCATTGGCCTATAAGCGCCCATGCAACATTACATCACATTTGCCAAATCTGGAACGTGAAAGTGAGTGTGCAAATATCACATGATTCAACTATAAATAGAGCTCCAATTGCTCAGAAATTAACACATAATTGCGCCAACTTTGATCCCCCATTGCAAACCCTCCATTCTCAAAGGATAAACCTGATAAATTCTTTTGAATTTGAGCTTGAATCTCCACTATTTTGGAATTCAATTCTCCAGGAATCCATTGCTTTTAAACCACTCAAACCTTCTCCTGCAAGCAAGTAGAGTGAGTCCAAGCACAAGCAAGATCAAGATCCATCAAGTTCAGACCTCCATTGAAGGTAATTTTCAGAAATTTTAAACTCTTCGGTTCTCTTAAATTCTTGCTCAATTCCATTGATTATTTGTTTGTCTGAAGTCCTACCAATATAGGCAAGAAGATTGAGTTGCTTTGAGGTTAAATCGAAGCAACTTAGTTCATGTACCTCAAATTTCAATTCCATATATCTCTCAATATATTTGGAATTGGAGTAGTTAGAGGTCAGATTCGAGCTCAGTGCCATTTTTTCTTCTAGAACATGTCCTTATTTTTCATTATGGTGATGGTTCATGGTGGGCCAGTACAGTGAGGTCCACCAGAGAAGATGACCGGAGCTCTGGCTCCGGCGATGAGTTGGCAAGGCTTGAACCACAGGATCCATGTGATATGTTCTAATCTTGATCGTCCCTTTTAATTACCATTTGTACATAGCAGTTGACTAAGGCATATGTGGAACGTGGGTTTTGGATCATCAGATCTGCCACCTCAATTAATGAGGGAGATCTGATGGTCCACGTAATTTAGATTTTTTGAATTTTTGTTTTAATTGCATTTTCTTCAATAATGCATATTAAATTCAATATTGATCCAAAAAATATGGGACTTTCGCCAAAAAAATTCAAATATTTTTCTCTTTCATATTCTGAATTAAAATTATTTTTTGGATCATTATTAATATTTTTCATTAATTAATTGATTTTTCATTTGTTTTTAATTGCTTAAAAATATTTTTAAATGTCCCAAAAATTATGAAATTTTTTCTCCATGGTCATTTGACCTTGTTTGACCTATGATAAATCTCACGACCATTTATTTGGTGTTTTGATGAGATTTTAGGATTTGGACAAAACATATTTGATTTAAATGCACTATTTTATTATTTTTAATTGAATAAATGTCATTTAAATTTTGTTGACCATTTGTATTGACTTGTTTGAGTTTGCTTTTTGTTGTTGTGCCTTGGTCAAGGTTGATTTGACTTTGTCAAATTAATATCATTGAATTTAGGCGATTGATGGAATGTACATTCCATCTCCTAAAAATGAATGAATGGTATTAATTTAATAAAAGTCCTCTTTTGACCAATTTGTGATCTCATTCATCCCCTTCCCACTCCATCTCATTCCTCTTCTTAATTCATTCATTTCATTTGACCAATGACATCTCAAAGTCCTAATGCTAGTTAATTAAAAAATTGACATAAGCATAGTTCATTATACTATGTCTCTAACATTCATTAACACCAAAATTCTATTGCTCGACCTCAAATAGTTGTGACTTCTACATAAGTCCAATTATGATTGCTTAACATAGCGCTAAATTTGTGACATAAAAGGCATAAGCATTCTAGTTAGTGAGATTGTAAGTCTCCCCTCTTTCATGGTATTGTATGGAAACTTGGCCTTCTTTCCTTCCTTTGGAAGATGTTTTGGTTCAAGGATCCATGCTTGTGATAAGTGGGTTGAGTGTTGTCCAAAGAATGTCTTGAAAAGCAAAAGCAAAACAAAACTAACCTCTAACCTACTAACTATTGACTTTTAATATCAAGTTTTTATCTTAATGCAATTTACTTTTAGCACTTTATTTCATTTGCCATTGTACATATCATTCTAATTATTTATGTTAATGCAATTTTCATTTTGTCCATTTGGGCCATATTGTGTGATATTATTTTGTTTGTGAATACTTTGATTGTTTGTTTGGTCTTTGACCATTAATGTACATAATAATAACAAAAACCATAAAAAAAATTTGAGTGGACTGTTGGGTTGATCTTGGACAAATGAAGTTAGAATCTAGGCAACCTCCCTAAGCTAAAAGGACTTGGCCAATGCCAACTTGAGAAGAACCAAATGCTTGAAATTTGAAATTCATCTGATACATCCTTGAAGACCTCTCTAGGATTCATCTGCAACATGATCATTGTGAAGCTGTTATTTTGAACCTGTGACTTATGGAATTCATCTGTTACATGGGTTATTTCTGAAGAAGATCATGGAATGGATAAGCTTGGATGAGGCCATCTTTATTTGATGCCTTTGCTCTTCAAGACATTATAATTGTGCATTTGTGTGTTGCTTGATTCTAAAAGTCCAGAGAATTCTGGGTTTCTATTGACATTTTGGTCTATTGGATTGCTACTCATTTGGTCAGATCTTTTCAACTCTAAACTTTTAAATTTTGTACATAGGATAGTCTCTTCATCTTCTCCCTATTTCTTTAATTTCAAAGTCTCTCCCTCCATTTTCAAACTCTTCTTTGTGTGAACTATTTTTGTTCTAAACTTTGACCACTTTTGCAAAAATGGATAGAAACTTTGGCCTTATGCCATTGCCTTTTCAAACTCATTTTCTTAAATCAAACTTGTGAATAAACTTAACTATACTTGACTTAAACTTTAGAAAAGCCAAAAAGAACTAACTCATTCAAACCATTTTAGGCCTTTGTGCCTTTCAAACTTAAATTTTGTTAAAATCAATGCATCCATTTTGAAATTTGTATCACGAACGACGAGGTTTTGATCCCTCATATTTATGTTGGTAGGTAGGCACAACTCCGAAGGTCTTGTCAAACACAAAAATATAATTAATGAATTCTTTTCTCATCCCCCCATTCTATTTGTTTGTAAACATCACTTTGTACAAAAATACATATGCACACAAAAAGGACTCCCTAGGAGTACCTAGGACACTTTGGGTGCTAACACCTTCCCTCTATGTAACCAACCCCCTTACCTGTGATCTATGACTTTTATTAGTTTTTATTTGAAAACTTCTTACCTAATTGGGTTTTGTTCGTACTTTTCCCTTTTCCCTTGGAAACAATAAAAGCGCGGTGGCGGCTCTTGTTAATTGATCTCTAGCTAATCAATAGCTGGATGATCATGAATTTCTCGCTACAGACTTGGACAATACCAACTTTTATGTAACCAAGTGCTTGTAATTTGAAAACTTCATATGATATATCATTGAAGATCCATTTAAGTTCATCTGCAACATGATCATTGTGAAGATGTTATTTTGAACCTATGACTTATGCATTATGAAATTCATCTGCTACATGGGCAAATTTGAAGAAGATCATGGAGTTGCTAAGCTTGGATGTGGCTATCTTTATTTGATGCCTTGTTCTTCAAGTTGATATTTTGTGCATTTTTTGTTTCTTGATTCTAATGTCCAAGGGAATTTGGACTTCTATATGACATTCTTGTCTATTGGATTGCACCCCATTGGTCAGATCTTTTCAACTCTTAACTTTTAAATTTATGCTTAGGATTAGTCTCTTCATCTCCTCCCCACTTCTTTAATTTCAAAAATCTCTCCCTCCTTTCAAAAACTTCTTTGCTTGTGCTTGTTTTTCTAAACTTAGACCATCTTGCAAACTAGAAACTTTGGCCTTATGCCATTGCATTTTCAAACTCATTTTCTTAAATTGAACTTGTAAATAAACTTAACTATACTTGACTTAAAATTTCAAAATCTAAAAAGAACTAACACTCATTTAAACCATTTTAGGCCCTTGTTCCTTTCAAATTTAAATTTTGTTAAAAGTAATGCACTCACTTTGAAATTTATACCACGAACTACAAGGTTTTGATCCCTCATTTTTATGTTGGTGCGTAGGCACAAGTCCGAAGGTCTTGTCAAACACCAAAAATATAATGAATTAATTCTTTTATCATCTCCCCATTCTATTTATTGCAAACATCATTTGTACAAAAACACATATGCACTCAAGAAAGGGCTCCCTAGGAGTACCTAGGACACTTTGGGTGCTAACACCTTCCCTCTGTGTAACCAACCCCCTTACCTGTAATCTCTGGCATTTTTTTAGTTTTGATTTGAAAACTTCTTATTTTTGGGTTTTGTTTGTACTTTGGAAACAATAAAAGCGTGATGGCGACTCTTGTTATTTGATGTCTAACTTATCCATAGCTTGATGATCATGAATTTACCGCTATAGATACCTTAGGATTCTTTTAACTGCTGTTAAATGAGATTCCCTTGGATCTGATTGGAATATGGTACAAAGACAAACAATAAAAAGAATGCCAGGTCGAGTAGCTGTCAGATAGAAAAGAGAGCCTATCATACCACGATAGAGCTTTTGACAAACCTTTTGACTTACTTTTTCTTTCTCCAGAATGCAGGTTGGATGCATGGGTGTCTTTGCTGGTTTGCATTCTGACATTTCAAATTTATTCAAAATTTCCTTTATGTATTTACTTTGATATACATATGTAGCTTCTGAAGCTTGACTGATTTGAATTCCCATAAAGAATTTTAGTTCTTGCATTTAACTCATTTCATATTCTACCTGCATTAGCTCAGAGAATTCTTGACAAATATAGGGGTTAGCTGAACCAAAAATTATATCATCAATGTATATTTGACATATCATGAGATCATTTCTAATGTTTTTACAGAAAAGTGTAGAGTCAACCTTTCCACTAATAAAGTCATGTTCCAGAAAAAAGTTGCTTAGTCTTTCATACCAAGCTCTAAGAGCTTGTTTTAGACCATACAAAGATTTATTCAGTTTAAAGACATGTTCTGGACATTTAGAGTTTTTAAAATCTGGAGGTTGATGAACATACACTTCTTCTGAGATATAACCATTAAGAAATGCACTCTTGACATCCATCTGATATAATTTAATGGAGTGATTTACAGCGAATGATACAAGTAAATGAATGGATTCTAACCTGGTGAGTGGAGAAAAGGTTTCATTTTAGTCAATGCCTTCTTGTTGATTATAACCTTGTGCCACTAGTCGTGCTCTGTTTCTGACTACTTCTCCTTTTTCGTTTAGTCTGTTTCTTAAAACCAATCTTGTTCCAATAATGTGAATTCCTTTAGGCTTTGGGACAAGATCCCAAACTTCACTCTTTGAAAATTGATCAAGTTCTTCTTTCATTGCCTGAATCCATTCACTATCTTGAAGTGCCTCATCACAGGAAGTAGGCTCAATTAGAGATATTAATCCCAGAGGAGTTTCTTCAGATACTTTGAATGTAGACCTTGTTCTGACAAGTTCATCCTTGTTTCCCAGAATCAATTCTTCAGAGATGTTTGGGAAATTTCTTGATCTTTTCTGGATAGTTGAGATTTCAGTTGTTTCTAGATTTTGCTTCTCAGCTTCCTCTGATGCTTTAGTCTTTTTGTCAGAACCTGCAAGAGTTATCTCCGAATCTGCAAGTTTTTCAACTAGCTTTGACATTTTAGAGTCAAGCTTATCATCAAATCTGACATGTATTGATTCTTCCATAATTTTGGTTTCTGTGTTGTATATCTGTAGCCTTTCGAACGTTCTGAGTATCCTAACATAATCCCTTTTTGTGCTTTTGAATCAAACTTGTTCAGATGTTCTTTTGTGTTAAGAATAAAACAGGAGCATCCAAGAGGATGGAAGTAAGAAATGTTGAGTTTTCTTCCCTTACACGGTTCTTAAGGAGTCTTCTCTAGGGTAGGTCTTACAAAGATTATATTCTGAATGTAGCATGTTGTATTTACTACTTCAGCCCAAAAGTGCTTAGCCACATTTGTTTCATTGATCATGGTTCTGGCCATTTCTTGGAGTGTCCTATTCTTCCTCTCTACAACTCCATTTTATTATGGAGTTCTAGGGCAGGAGAAATCATGGGATATTCCATTAGTATCAAACAGTTCTTCAAAGAACTTATTTTCGAATTCGCCACCATTATCACTTCTAACTCTGATGATTTTAGAGTAAAATTCGTTTTGCACTTTAAAACAGAAGCTAGTGAATATAGAGTGAGACTCATTCTTGTGCTTTAGAAATTTTACCCATGTCCAGCGACTAAAATCATCAACAATGACCAGTCCATACTTCTTTCCATTGACTAGCGTTGTCTTAACAAGTCCAAACACGTCAATGTGGAGAAGTTCCAGAGGCTTAGAGGTGGAAACAACATTTTTCTTTTTAAAATATGTTTTTGAAAATTTTCCTTTTTGACATGCCTCATACAGATCATTTGAAGAAAACTTCAGTTTAGGTAGACCTCTGACTAACTCGAGTTTATTTAGCTGAGAAAGTCTTCTCATGCTAATGTGGGCCAAGCGTCTATGCCATACTCACTGCTCTTTGTTTATAGACATTAAACATTTTACATTCTGATCTTTTAGATCTAAAAGATTTATTTTGTAAATTTTGTTTTTCCTCTTGCTAGTGAATAGAACTGTTCCATTATTTTGATTAATTGCTTTACATGTTTTTTGATTAAAGATTACATCATAACGGTTATCACTTATTTGGCTTATTGATAACAGGTTATGCATTAATCCTTCTACATAGAGAACATCAGATATAAAGGGAAGAGATCCATTACCAATGGTTTCGGAGCCTCTGATTCTTCCTTTCTGATTTCCTCTGAAACCTCATCCTTAAGTTCCACACTTTGGAACATATGCTTTCTTCCCGTCATGTATCGCAAGCACCCAAAGTCCAAGTACCATGATTGGTGTCTTAACTCGGCTGCATAGGATATCTCCAACATAAACTATTTTATTCTTTGGTACACAAAAGCTTTTGGATCCTTTGTGATTAGTTCTCCCAGAGTTTCTTAAAACTTTGGGTTTTATAGCATTCGTAAAACATTGAGTTTGTGCATGTGTGTAGTGATAATAAAATGGTAATTTAGGTTTGTCATCTGCAAAAGATATGTGTTTGTATTCATTAGAATCATATCATATTCCTCTTTTCTTATTTTGACTGACTCCATAAATCATAGAGGCCATTATGCTTCTCTTTATCCCATATTTCAGAAACTTTTGAAAAGCCTTTTCATATTCATATATAATTGTGTTTGAAGCTTGTGGGGCTTGAGATAAAGCTTCTTCAAGTTTTAAACATTGTTTATTTGTGGATTCTTTTTCGCTTGTCAAGATTAGAATATCATCCTTTAATTTTGAAACCGTTATCTCAAGCTTATCACATTCTTCAATGGTTCCTTCAAGGACCCTTTTTAATGCTTTAAATTTTTGTTTAAGTTTCTGATATGTGTTTAGAGATTCAGAAAGGCATGATTCAAGGTCAGAGTGAGACATATTAGAAAATACCTCTTCAGGATCAAATTCTCTCTCTTAAAAGTTTCCAGATGTGGTAGCCATGAATGTCACATTTGCCTATTCTTATTCAGAGTTTGAGTCTGAGGAATTAGATTCAGAGTCATCCCAGGTGGCCATGCGTCCCTTCTTAGTTTTCAAGGAATTTTTCCTGAATCCTTCTCTTTTGGAACTTTCCTTCGTGAGCTTTGGACATTCGTTCCTGTAGTGACATATTTCTTTACATTCATAACATGTTACCTCTTTGTATGATTTGCTTCTAGAAGTTGATTATGAGTGATCTCCCTTGGGTCTTGGTTTTCTGAAATTCTTATTCCTTTTTCTCCAGAGTTGTTTCACTGTTTTGGTCAGAAGGGATAACTCTTCTTCATCGTCAGAGTCTTCCTTTTCAGAGTCGTTATTGTCTTCTTCTTCAGCTTGGAGGGCTTTGTTCCTTTTTGGTTTATGTCTCTCAGATTTGGATTTCAGGGTTACAAATTTGTTCTTCTTTTGAGGCTCATCTTCCTCAAGTTCTATCTCGTGACTTCTGAGGGAGCTGACGAGTTCTTCCAGGCTTAAGTATGTTCAGATCCTTTGATAATTTTAATGCAGTGACCATAGGCCTCCGCTTCTTTGGCAGGCTTCGGACAATATTTTTGACATGATCTGCAGTTGTGTAACCTTTTTCCAGAACCTTGAGTCCTGCATTAAAGTTTGAAATCTAGAAAACATTACCTCTATAGCTTCATCATCCTCCATCTTGAAGGCTTCATACTTCTGAGTTAGAGCCAGAGCCTTTGTCGCTTTGACTTGTGAATTTCCTTCGTGAGTCATCCTTAGGGAGTCAAGTATTTCTTTGGAAGTTTTCCTAATGGTGATCTTTTCATATTCATTGTAGGAAATGGAATTCAGCAATATTGTTCTGGCTTTGTGATAATTTTTGAAGTCACGCTTCTGGTCATCTGTCATCTTGCTTTTGGCAATAGCAATACTTGCATCAGATACGGGAGGTATATAGCCAATAGTAACTATGTCCCATAAATCAGCGTCGTAACCCATAAATAAACTTTCTATTTTGTCTTTCCAGTAATCAAATTTTTCTCCATCAAAGATTGAAGGTTTGGAATTGTAACTCTCTCTTTCATTGGTGTTGGCCATAATGTTTTTCTCACACTGGATCTCTCTACACTGTTAAGTGTTTAATTAGAAAATCAATAACAGAGCCGAAGCTATGATACCAATTGAAGGTTGAGAAAAACAAGAAACGGGGGTTTGATTTGTTTTAACTGATAATAAAAACTTTTGAAAACAAGACACACGTGAAAATAAAATCTATCAACACGGAATTTTTATCCTGGTTCACTTGAAATTCAAAGCTACTCCAGTCCACCCGGCCAAGGTGATTTCTCCTTCAATAAGGACTTAATCCACTAATCTTGAAAGATTACAACAAGTGAGCGTGCAAGAGGATAAAGATCTCTTAGCCCTCTCAAGTATACAGACATAACAAGTCACTTGAGGAATATTCAACAATTACTGGAAAATTATAGTAGTGCTTAGTGTTTCTAGGTAAGCATAAATTACACAATATAAAAACAAAATAAATGTTCACACTTTAGAGCAGTAACTCGTGTGAAAGGAGAATGAGTCAGATATATGATATTAGTTTCAGTATTCTCGTGTGTTTCATTCCTTCTTTATGAAGAGATTCATCCTATATGTAGGGGTTTGATGCGGAGACCGTTGGATGAAAGGAGCTTGGCAATGATGGATGATTAATGTCATTAATCCCTGTGTTCTTTCCAAAGCAGTTTGGGGTGCTTTAACTTTCTTCCAAAATTAGATTCTTGCCATAAGTGGAAGA
Organism: Lathyrus oleraceus; assembly: GCF_024323335.1. Lineage (NCBI taxonomy): Eukaryota > Viridiplantae > Streptophyta > Magnoliopsida > Fabales > Fabaceae > Lathyrus > Lathyrus oleraceus. The sequence continues at coordinate 270,503,320 of NC_066582.1, forward strand.
CTTCATAGCTAAGTCTTTGGTGATCGTTTCTGAATCAGAGTGTTCAGACATCAGAGTTTATGTTCAGCATGTAAATTATTCAGGTAGTTGCTTACAGATCGACTTCAGAGGTTCTTGATGCCTTCTTGATTGATTACATCACAGTGTAAAAGCTTCAGATCCTAGAGTGAGCTTTTCCGCTTCAGAGTGTCTGATATCTCTTTCTTCATTGAGCTTTGTACACTTCCTTTGTTCAGAGTCAGAGCTTCTGCTTGAGTACCTTCTAAGTAGTCATTTTGAGCTTGTGTCTGTATCTGATATATGTCTATCTGACTTCTTTTTTATTAGAGTCCTGCACACTTAGATAAATAATGTTAGGGTACCATTTTGTTTCATCCTTTGTTTTCATCAAAATCTTAGGGATGAATTGTAGATACTAAATTTTGTTCTTAATCGATTGTGGACGAAGGAATACCAAAAAGTATAGTTTCAGATGTCCTGATTTGAAGGAGTTAAGGAAGCTATCATCCTTTATATTAGATGCCTTGGATTTCAAGCAACATCATGGGAAGCTTTTGTCTTTGTTGTCTGCTGAGGTTATGGAAGGACTCTTGAGTGTCTTGGTCCAGTTCTATGATCCTCTCTATCGATGCTTCACTTTACCGGATTATCAGCTTATGCCCATGTTGGAAGAGTATTCCCATCTCTTGGGTATGCCTGTATCTGACAAAGTACCTTTCAGTGGATTAGAAGAATTTCTAAGATCTCAAGTCATAGCTGAAGCTCTTCATTTGAAGAAATCCGATATTAACGCTAATTTGAAGAAGAAAGGAGGGATTCAAGGGTTGACTTATGAATTTATCATTGGAAGAGCTATTGCTTTTGCTCAAGCCGGTAGCATGGATGCTTTTGAAGTTTTCTTTGTCTTGCTCATATATGGATTAGCTTTGTTCCCTAACATTGATGGTTTTATTGATGTTAATGCTATTAGAATTTTCTTAATTGGGAATCCTGTTCCGACTTTATTGGGCGATACGTACTTATCTTTGCATTTAAGGAATTCTAAGGGTGGTGGAACTGTTGCGTGTTGTGTTCCTCTTCTGTACAAGTGGTTTATTTCGCACTTTCCTCCGACGCCAACTTGTTTGGAGAATCGACAATGTATACGGTGGTCTAAGAGACTTATGTCTCTCACTAATGATGCTATTGTTTGGTATGATTTTGCATTGGGTAGCTTGGATATTATTGACAGTTATGGTGAGTTCTCTAATGTGTCTCTCGTTGGTACACAATGAGGAATCAACTACAACCCAACATTGGCTCGTCGTTAGCTTGGGTTCCCCTTGAGAGATAAACCTAATAACGTTCAGTTAGAAGGTATATTCTATTCGGGGGATAAAGTTCCCAACATTTGAAGAACATAATGGTGCATGTTTGGCATAATGTGCATAGGAAAGGAAGATTTAAGCTTGGTCCGTGCAACTGTGTAGCTTTTGAAGCTTACACTATTTGGGTGAAGAAGAGAGATTTCAAGTTGAAGATGTTGTACGTCTGCGAAAGACCTATGTCTATGGTTGTGGCTGAGCCATAAAATATCCCTAACCAAGAAGTATAGGAGTTGGAAGATGCACTCTCCAAGATGAACCAAGAGAGAGACTTAAGGGAAGAGCGGTTCCATGCCATGAACCACAAGCATGTACAATTGCATATTGAGTCAAGAGACAAAGATGCACTTATTGAGGTTCTTGAAGAGCGTGCAGTGAAGAGACAAAGAGAGCGAGAGGGTTTATTTTCCACCAGTATTCATCATCTTTCCGATGCTTGGAAGAAGATTGTTAATCATCTTGTCCTCAAAAAAGCTCAGATGCATACTACCTCTGAGTTAGAGATTAGACGTATCCGAAGGAAGTACACTCCCTTGGCCAGTTCAGCTAATTCAGTTGCTAGGGATCCTTAGGATGATAGTTTCCTTTTTTCTTGTATTTACATTTTGGTTTCTGAAATTGTACTCAGTGTAACCCTTTCAAATTTTATGAATAAAAAGAGATTTTATGGTCAATCAAATTGTTATTATTGTTTACTATTATTAATTGAAATATTTGCAAATAGGACCTTATATGTTCCTTGAAAATTAAAATAAAAAACATTGTATTACATGCATCATTTGCATAAGCAGATTTCTTCAGCCAAATGTCTTATCAGTTTTTCTTCCATGTATCAGTCAAGCTGACTCATCACTACATTACTCGAGATAATCACCAGAGAAGAATGGATCATCTAGAACAGCAGAACTGAGAACTCAAGGAAGATATTGCTAGACTCACTGCTTTGATGGAGTTTGTTATTGTAGTGGTAAATTCATGATCATCAAGCTCTGGATAAGCTTGACGTCAAATAAACAAGAGTCGTCACCGTGCTTTTATTGTTTCAAAGGGAAAGGGGAAAAGTACGAACAAAACCCAAAAGATAAGGAGTTTTCAAATCAAAACTAATAAAATGTCAGAGATTATAGGTAAGGGGGTTGGTTACACAGAGGGAAGGTGTTAGCACCCAAAGTTTCCTAGGTACTCCTAGGGAGCCCTTTTTTTATGTGCATATGTGTTTTTGTACAAATGATGTTTGCAATAAATAGAATGGAGGGATGAGGAAAGAATTCATTAATCATATTTTTGTGTTTGACAAGACCTTCGTACTTGTGCCTACGTACCAACATAAAAATGAGGGATCAGAGCCTCGTAGTTCGTGGTAACAATTTCAAAGTGAGTGCATTGCTTTTAATAAAATTTTAAGTTTAAAAGGCACAAGGGCCTAAAATGGTTTGAATGAGTGTTAGTTCTTTTGGTTTTTGAAATTTTAATTCAAGTATGGTTAAGTCTATCTACAAGTTTGATTAAGAAAAGATTTTAAAAATGCAATGGCATAAGGCCAAAGTTTCTAGTTTGCAATTAGGTTAAAGTTTAGAAAACCGACACAAGCAAAGAAGATTTTTAAAAGGGGGGAGATTTTGAAATTAAAGAAGTGGGGAGGAGATGAAGAGACTAATCCTAAGAACAAAAGAAAAAGTTGAGAGTTGAAAAGATCTGACCAATGGGCTGTAATCCAATAGACATGAATGTCATATAGAAACCCAAATTTCCCTTGGACTTTAGAATCAAGCAACAATCAATACACAAATAGCAAGTTAAAGAGAATGGCATCAAATAAAGATAGCAACATCAAAGCTTAACAACTTCATGATCTTCTTCAAAATTTGCCCATGTATCAGATGGCTTTAAAGATGGCATAAGTCACATGTTCAAAATAACAGCTTCATAATGATCATGTTGCAGATGAACTCAAATGGATCTTCAAAGTTTTATCAGATGAATGTTCACTTCACAATCACTTGGTTCCATAAAAGTTGGCATTCGCCAAGTCCTTTGCATAGGGAGTGTTGCCTAATTTCTAAGTCCAATGGTCTCAAATCAAACCAACAGTCCACACAAGTTGTTTTTTAGGGTTTTTTGTTCTTATTATGTACATTAAGGTCAAAAGACCACACAATCAAACAAGTATATACAAACATAATATATCACAAAATATGGTCCAAGTGGACAAAGTGAAAATGACATTAAAGTAAACAACTTGAATGGTATGAATAATGGCAAATGAATAAGGCTTAAAAATTAAAGTGCATTAGAAGTAAATGAATTGAAATTAAATATTAGTTGTTAGTGAATTATAAGTTAGTATTACTTTTGCTTTTCTTTTGTTTAAGTCATTCTTTGGAGAACACTCAACCCACTTATCACAAGCATGGATCCTTGAACCAAGACATCTTCTAAAGGAAGGGAAAAAGTCCAAGTTTCCACACAATACCATGAAAGAGGGGAGACTTACAATCTCACTAACTAGAATGTTATGCCTTTTTGTGTCACAAATTTAGCGCTATGTTAAGCAATCGTAATTGGACTTATGTAGAAGTTACAACTATTTAAGGTCGAGCAATAGAATTTTGGTGTTAATGCATGTTAGAGACATAGTATAATGTACTATGCTCATGAAACATACCACACACAAAAATAATATGTGAAGTGGGGGGCCTAATCTCATCCATACTTATGTTGATTTTGCAATCAACTATCCTTAGGTTATAGAGATATTATAGGTCCATGACATGAATGCATAAAGAAGGGGAATGAGATGAAGAGGGAGGGGAAATGGATCAAACACAAATTGATCAAAGGAGGATTTTTACCAAATTAAGATCATTCATTCATTTTGGGAGATGGAATCTACATTCCATCAATCCCCTAAGTCCAATGATCTTAACCTAGAAAATTCAAATCAACCTTGGCCAAGGCCCAACAACACAAGTTAAACTCACAAAGTCAATTAAAATGACTCTACACAATTAATTTTCCATTTAAATAATTCAAAATAATAAAAATATGCATTAAATTAAATTATGGTTGGTCGATTTCCTAAAACCTCATCAAAACACCAAAGAAATGGCCATGAGATTTATCATAGGTCAAACAAGGTCAACGACCTTGGAGAAAAAATTTCAGAATTTTTGGAAACTTAAAAGTATTTTTAAACAATTAAAAATATTCACAAAAATCAATTAAATCATGAAAAATATTAATAATGATCCAAAAAATAATTTTAATTCAAAAAATGAAAGAGGATTTTATTTAAAAAAATTTGGTGAAACTCTCATATTTTTTGGATCAATATTAAATTTAATATGAACTAATGAAAATAAAAGAAATAAAATGAAAATCAATTAAATCAGAAAAACGTGAACCACTTGATCTCCCTCATTAATTGAGGTGGCAGATCGAGTGGTCTGAAACGTGCGTTCCACAAAACACACGAGTCAGCGAGCTAAACCAATTGTAATCACAAAGAGCGCTCAGGATTAAAACAATTTGAAATGATCAAATGGCTCAGAACATGTTCAGCACATCGCCGAAGTAAACCATCTGTCATCTTCTCTGATGACCCTGGCCGGACTAGTTCTCTCATCACCATCACATAAATGAAAAAAGAGGACATGATCTTAAAGAAAAAATGGCACTTGTAAGACCCCAATTTTGACCCTAAGATCCCTCATGCATTTCCATCATAAGCATCAGCATTGTGATCATATCTTGGCATCCTCCTTACCCCTCCTTCATTGGGTTGGTTTTGGGAGAGATCACCAAGCACTTTGTGATTATATCATACTCGTATATTATCATTTTACTAACCAAAATACCAAAAATATGTCTTTGCATCTATCTAACTCTTTTTGTAGGAAGGACATGATCTCATTGATTCATTGATCACATCTAGGGTTTGAGACCCTTATGAACAAAGAGCACAACCAAGAATTGATTCGAGAATGGTTATAAGCATCATATATGAGTCCCATTGATTCCTACATGTTATATTCATCAAGTTTGCTTCAAGAGTTTGAGGGTGATTTGCCTTGGAAACCCTAGTTTGACTGGGTATCTTGAGTAACTTCTCCAACAAGCTCTCTCACCAATTGATCAAATTTCTCAAGGGACACTTCCAATTTCATCATATTATTGATATATCTACCGTGAGCCAAGAAAGTTAAGAGAATTGGAATTTAGCAAGTCGGTTGATGGATGTTGGCCAGATGGATTAATCTGATCAAAACTAGGTCTCCCTAGACCTTATCTCCTACAATTTTCACCATATGAAAATTATTCCAAGATAAAACTTACTCTAAATTACATTATAAACAACTTTCATGTTGATACCTAGAGCTAGTTTGGCTTGTAAAATCATTTTCTATGTTGAAACATTATAGGTCATTTAATCTAAACCCTAATTTGAAATCCAACTTCCCAAGGCCATAACTTGCTCAATTTTTATGAGATGAAAAATTTACAAGTATAAAAACCAAATTCAATGTGTCTAATTCAACTTTTATGTTTGGAGTAGAAGCTAATTCAACTTTTTTGAGCATGTGATATGAGGCTACATTATAGGTCACTTTTGACCTATACCATTGATCAAGTGATTTTTCCAAACTTCAAAAATTCATAACTCTATCATTTCAAATCCAAATGACATGAAATTGGTTACCATTTTAAAGGTCTTTCAGAGAGCTGCAACTTTGATGAATACACATTTCTCATTTGAAGCTCCCATAAAAAGTTAAGCAAGGTGGAATATTGAGACATATGGCTTGACACTTAGAAAAATTTTGATATGTCAAAGTTTTCCAAACTTCCACCTCAAAATTCTCCTAGTTCCAAGCTCCAAATGAAAAAGTGTTCAACATAAAACGTGTTCCTCTTGATCTCACCTTTCCAAAGAGCTCAAACTCATTCATTTTGGACTTGAAATGCATAGGTTGCGCATGGCATAAACAGGCTGATATCATTTGGCATGGATCCAACTTCAAGCAACAATGCACATGTGCCTTGCAATCTAAGCTAACTTTAACATATCTGAACTTCAGTTTTGGACCTTCAGCTATCATTTCATGGGCCTATGCGCGCCCATGCACCATTGCGTCATCATTTTGCCAATTTTGGAAAGTGGAAGTGAGTATGGAAATATCACTTGATTCCTCTATAAATAAAGCTCCATTTGCTCAGAAATGACAACAACATTGCACCATCTTTGATACCCCATTGAAAACCCTTCACTCTCATAGGATAAACCTGATAAATTCATTTGAATTTGAGCTTGAATCTCCACTGTTTTGGAATTCAATTCTCCAGGAATCCATTGCTTCTAAAACTTTCCATTCCTCTTCGGCACGCAATTGAAGTGAGTCCAAGTGCAAGCAAGCTCAAAATCCATCAAGTTCAGACCTCCATTTAAGGTAATTTATAGAAATTCTAAACTCTTCGATTCTCTTAATTTATTACTCAATTCCATTGATTATTTGGTTATCTAAAGTCCTACCAATGTAGGCAAGAAGATTGAGTTGCTTTGAGGTCAAATCGAAGCAACTCAGTTCATGTACCTCAGATTTCAATTCCACGTATCTCTTAATATATTTGGAATTGGAGTAATTGAAGGTCAGATTCGAGCTCAGTGCCATTTTCTCTTTAAGATCATGTCCTTGTTTCTTTTTTTGGTGATGGTTCATCTTGATTAGTCCGGTGAGTGCCACCGGAGAAGATGATCGGAGCTCTGGCTCCGACGATGACTTGGCAAGGCTGTGAACCATAGGATCCTCCTCTCATTTTCTAATCTTGATCGTCCCTTGTGATTACCATCTGTGCCACGCGGTTGACTAGAGAACATGTGGAACGCGCATTTTAGATCATCAGATCTGCCACCTCAATTAATGAGGGAGATCTGATGGTCCACGTATTTTTGAATTTCTGATATTTTGGTTTAATTGTATTTTCTTCAATAATTCATATTAAATTCAATATTGATCCAAAAAATATGGGACTTTCACCAAAAAATTTCAAATATTTTTCTCTTTCGTATTCTGTATTAAAATTATTTTTTGGATCATTATTAATATTGTTCATTATTTATTTGATTTTGAATTTGTTTTTAATTGTTTAAAAATATTTTTAAGTGTCCAAAAATTATGAAATTTTTTCTCCAAGGTCCTTTGACCTTGTTTGACCTATGATAAATCTCATGGTCGTTTCTTTGGTGTTTTGATGAGATTTTAGGATTTGGATAAAACATATTTGAATTAAATCCACTATTTTATTATTTTTAATTGAATAAATGTCATTTTAATTTTGTTGACCATTTGTATTGACTTAGTTGAGTTTGATTGTTTGTTGTTGGGCCTTGGTCAAGGTTGATTTGACTTTGTCAAGTTAATATCATTGGATTTAGGGGATTGATGGAATTTAAATTCCATCTCCCAAAATGAATGAATGATATTAATTTAATAAAAGTTCTCCTTTGACCAATTTGTGATCTCATTCATCCCCTTCCTACTTCATCTCATTCCTCTTCTTAATGCATTCATTCCATTTGGCCTATGACATCTCAAAATCCTAATGCTAGTTGATTGAAAAATTGACATGAGTATGGATGAGATTAGGCCACACCTTTTGCATATTCTTTTTTGGTTGTGGTATGTTTTAGGAGCATAGTCCATTATAATATGTCTCTAACATGCATTAACACCAAAAATTTATTGCCCGACCTCAAATAGTTGTGACTTCTACATAAGTCCAATTACGATTACTTAACATAGCGCTAAATTTTTGACACAAAAGGCATAAGCATTCTAGTTAGTGAGATTATAAGTCTCCCCTCTTTCATAGTATTGTGTGGAAACTTGGCCTTCTTTCCTTCCTTTGGAAGATGTTTTGGTTCAAGGGTCCATGCTTGTGATAAGTGGGTTGAGTGTTCTCCAAAGAATGTCTTGAAAAAGAAAAAGCAAAGCAAAACTAACCTCTAACTTACTAACTATTAACTTTTAATTTCAAGTTTTTATCTTATTGCAATTTACTTTTAGCACTTTATTTCATTTGCCATTGTTCATATCATTCTAATTGTTTATGTTAATGCAATTTTCACTTTGTCCATTGGGGCCATATTATGTGATATATATTGTTTGTATACTTGGCTTGTTTGTTTGGTCTTTGAACATTAATGTACATAATAAAACAAAAACCCTAAAAAAAACTTTTTGGGTGGACTGCTATCTTGATCTTGGACAAATGGACTTAGAATCAAGGCAACCTCCCTAAGCTAAACGACTTGGCTAATGCAAATTTGTAAAGAACCAAGTGCTTACAACTTGAAATTCATCTGACACATCATTCAAGATCTCTCTAAGTTCATCTGCTACATGATCATTGTGAAGCTATTATTTTGAACCTATGACTTGTGGAATTCATCTGTTACCTGGGCTATTTCTGAAGAAGATCATGAAATGGATAAGTTTGGAAGAGGCCACCTTTATTTGATGCCTTTGCTCTTCAAGATAATATAATTGTGCATTTGTGTGTTGCTTGATCCTAAAAGTCCAAGGGAATTCTGGGTTTCTATTGACATTTTTGTCTATTGGATTGCTACCCATTTGGTCAGATCTTTTCAACTCTAAAGTTTTAAATTTTTTACATAGGGTAGTCTCTTCATCTTCTCCCCATTTCTTTAATTTCAAAATCTCTCCCTCCATTTTCAAAATCTTCTTTGTGTGAACTATTTTTGTTCTAAACTTTGACCTATTTTGTAAAAAGATAGAAACTTTGGCCTTATGCCATTGCATTTTCAAACTTATTTTCTTAAGTCAAACATGTGAATAAACTTAACTATACTTGACTTAAACTTTCAAAAAATCCAAAAATAACTAACTCATTCAAACAATGTCTAAGGTGGTCTCAGAGACTTATGTCTCTCACTAATGATGATATAGTTTGGTATGATCCGTCTTTAAGCAGTTTAGAGATTATTGATAGTTGTGGTGAATTCTATAATGTGCCTCTCGTTGGTACACAAGGAGGAATTAACTACAACCCTGCTTTGTCTCGTCATCAACTTGGGTTCCCCTTGAGAGACAAACCTAATAACATGTTGTTAGAAGGTCTTTTCTATCAAGAGGGTAAAGATCCCCAACATTTGAAGCACAAGATTGTGCATGCTTGGCATAATGTGCATAGGAAAGGAAGATCCGAGCTTGGTCCGCGCAATTGTTTAGCTTTTGAAGCTTACACTCTTTGGGTGAAGAAGAGAGCTTTGGAGTTGAAAATGCCTTATCCTTGTGAAAGACCTATGTCTATGGTTGTGGTTGAGCCATTAACTCTCCCTAACCAAGGTGTAGAGGAGTTGGAAGACGCGCTCTCCAAGATGAAGCAAGAGAAGGATATGTGGGAAGAGCATTACCATGCTTTGAGCAAGAAGCATGAAGAGTTGCAGTTGGAGTCTAAAGACAAAGACGCAATGATTGAGCTACTTGAAGACCGAGTGACAAAGAATCAGAGAGAGCCGGAGGTTTCATCCTCTAGCATGCCCCAGCCTTCCGTTGCTTGGAAGAAGATTGTTGACCAGCTTGTCCTCGAGAAGACTCAGATGAAGGCTTCTTTCGAGACCGAGAGTCGTCGCATTCGAAGGAAGTACGCGCCTTCAGCCAGATCTTCTTACATTGTTGTTAGGGATCCTTATGATGACTAGTCTCCTTTTCTCTTTTCTCTTTTATTTTGGTTTCTGAAATTGTATTCAGTGTAATCCTTCCAATTTATATATATAAAAAGATATTTTTGGTCATATCAAAATATTGCAATTGCCATTTAAATATATATATATATTCGCAAATGATATAGTAAGTTCCTTTAAAACCAAATAAAAATAATCAAGCATTGCATTTCATGCATCATTTGCATAAGCAAGTTTTTGACAGGTGTCTGATTGGTGTTTCTTCTGTGCTTTAGCCAAGATGACTCACTGGTACAACACCAGAGCTAATCATCCTAGAATTATGGAGCACTTAGAGAAAGAGAACCAAGATTTGAAAGAGGAGATTTCCCGGCTGACTGCCATGATGGAGTCAGTCCTTGCTGCTCAAAGCCAAGCTTCTCCAACGCCTGCAACTCCTCCCGCGAGGATAGTTATTTCTGTAGTGGTTACCTCTACTGTGTTTGCTGCCACCGCCCACTTCGCGCCTACCTTTGCTTCCATGCCGGCATCTAGCCCGGTCATGTCCGTGCCACCTCCCGTTGTGCACACATTGCCTCGCGTAAAGGATACCATCTATCATTCCGAGCCGTCTGAGGGCCCAGATGTCTATGAGAAGATGGACGAAATGAAAGATTAATTTATTGAGTTGCGCAAGGAACTGAAGACGCTGAGAGGCAAAAATCTCTTTGGGAAGAGTGCTGCTGAAATGTGCTTGGTGCTCAATGGGAAAATCCCAATGAAATTCAAAGTGCCTGACTTTGAAAAATACAAGGGAAACTCTTGTCCACTCAGTCATCTTGTGATGTATGCCCGCAAGATGTCAACTCAAATAGATAATGATCAACTGTTGATTCACTACTTCCAGGATAGCTTGACTGGTGCTGCACTCCGTTGGTATATGGGGTTGGACAGTGCAAGCATCCGCACTTTCAATGACCTAGGAGAGGCTTTTATGAAGCAGTATAAGTAGAATATGGATATGGGGCCGGATAGAGACCAACTGAGGTCTATGTCTCAGAAGGACAAGAAAACATTCAAAGAGTACGCGCAGAGATGAAGGGAGTTGGCTGCCCAGACCACTCCTCCTTTGGAGGAGAAAGAGATGACAAAGATATTTTTGAAAACCCTGAGTTCATTTTATTATAAACGTATGATCTCCAGTTCCCCCAATGATTTTACCGAGATGGTAAACATGGGGATGAGACTTGAAGAAGGGGTCCGTGAAGGACGTTTGCCAAGAGATGAGGCATCAATGAGCAAGAAGTATGGGAGTAGTTTCATCAAGAGGAAAGACAGTGAAACCAATGCAGTAATCAGTGGGAGGTAAAGGAGGCCTCAAGCAAGAAGAAATCCACCACCCTGTCAACATCATCATCATCAAGTGTCATCCGTAATTCCAGTGTTTTCCAATCAGCAAGCAACACCAATTCAGCAACAACCACAACATTAACATCAACGTCAACAACAACAACTGCAACAAAGAACGAACACCTACGACAACAACAATGTCAACAACCAACATCAACAGTACTCCGAGAGGAATAAGTTCTCTCTCGTCCCGATTCCTATGTCGTACGCAGAATTATATCCATCCCTGGTCCTCAAAAACTTAATTCAACCTAGGAACCTACCGCAGATCCCAGAACCACTTCCTTGGTGGTATAAACCCGAGCTTCGTTGTGATTTTCATCAGGGTGCACCTGGGCATGATATTGAAAACTGTTATCTGTTGAAGTATGAGGTGCAAAAGCTCATGAAGAGTGGTATGGTGTCCTTCGAGGATCACGCGCCTAATGTGAAACTAACCCTCTGCCCGCTCATGGGAACTCTTTAGTGAATATGATGGACGGTTGTCCTTGTGATATTCAAGGTTTTTGATGTCCGGTTTATCCGAAGATATTTGGTGCAGATGCACAAAGATATCAGTTTGATGAGTGACTGTGAACATGACCATGATGGTTGTGTTGTTTGTAACGTGAACCCAAGAGGGTGTGATTTGGTGAAAAGGGACATCCAACGTCTGATGGATGAAGGCATGATTCAGATTGTTCAATCCCGTCATGTAGATGAGGACGTCAATGTCATAGTTCCTGTTTTCAAGCAACAAGGGTGCTTGGTAATCCAGTATGGTAGCAGCAATAGCAAGAATGTCAGTCAGAGATCAGTATCGCCGTTGGTAATACGGTTGGCAGGCCCAGTCTCGTATGCATCTGATAAGGTTGTACCATATCAGTATAATGCTACAATGTTGAAGAATGGTCAAGAGGTCATGTTCCCTACGACTAGTTTAGTGGTGAGCATTGCTGATGTTACGAAGGTGACCCGCATTGGTCGAGTGTTTGGGCCAGTGGTCCCAGAAAGTAAAGAAGGAACAGTTGTTGGTAATAAGGTGGAAGTACCTAATGTAGATCCAGTTGGTTGTTCAAAAGATAAGTATGGTGAATCCAGCAACTTGAAAGCCAATGATAATGATGAGGTACTCCGACTGATCAAAAGGAGTGAATTCAATATGGTTGAGTAGTTGCTTCAAACCCCCTCGAAGATTTATGTGTTGTCTCTGCTTTTGAATTCTGAAGCCCACAGAGAAGCACTACAGAGAGTTCTTGAACAAGAGTATGTAGAGAAAGATGTTACTGTGGATCAGTTTGATCACATTGTGGCTAACATCACTTCATGCAATAATTTGAGCTTCTGTGACAAAGAACTCCCTGAAGAGGGAAGGAATCATAATCTGGCTTTGCATATTTTGATGAACTGCAAAGAAGATGCTTTTTCAAATGTGCTAGTTGACACTGGTTCGTCACTCAATGTGCTTCCGAAGTCAACATTGTCAAAGTTATCTTACAAAGGAGCTCCCATGAGGTATAGTGGAGTAATTGTCAAAGCCTTTGACGGCTTGCGCAAGACAATTATTGGTGAAGTGGACCTTCCAATTAAGATAGGTCTGAGTGATTTTTAGATTACTTTTCAAGTAATGGGTATCCACCCCGCCTACAGTTGCTTATTTGGAAGGCCATGGATTCACGAGGCAGGAGTTGTTACCTTCACTATGCACCAGAAGCTCAAATTTGCCAAAAATGGAAAGCTAGTGATTATGGGAGGAGAGAAGGCGTTGTTGGTTAGCCATCTGTCATCTTTCACGTATGTTGAAGCTGAGGATGAGGTTGGAACTCTGTTCCAAGCCTTATCTATTGTCGCTGAGAAGAGAGTTAGGGCACCTATGTCCTCTCTAAAAGATGCTCAGAAGATTGTTAAGGAAGGTCCTGCTGATCAGTGGGGGCTCATGGTAGAGGTCTCTGACAACAAGGGAAGAACTGGTTTGGGCTTCCAGAAGGGCTCCTCAGTTGTTAGATCTGAAGATATGCAACTTAGCTTCCGTAGCGGAGGGTTCATTCATGGCAATGAACAACACTTAGCTGTTGTGCTAGAGGATAATGAAGAGGAAGACTGCACCAACTTTGTAACGCATGGAGGGAAATGCAATAATTGGACCGCCATTGATATTCCTGTTATTTTGCATCGATCTAAGTAATTGCTTTTATATTTTTAAAATCCTTCTCCTATGCCTAAGGGAGAAGTGAACATTGTTTGGGAGTTTTTAAATTGATCATCAATTAAATTAATTTTATTCATCCACATCTTTGATGTTTATTTCTTTACTTTTTGCTTTATTCTGAAAATGGTAGTCACCAAAAAACATGATAAATAATATAATTGTCCATCTTCATAATATTTGGTCACAAAATCACTTCTCTAAAATTAAAATATCAAATCATTATGCAGGTTGGTTCCTAACCCCATTGAATATAATGATCCTTCTCCTTTTCCAAATTTTGAATTCCATGATGTTGAGGCTGAGGAGGAAAGTGATGTAGAGGTGAGTGAGGAATTGTCTCGCCTTCTTGAGCAAGATGAAAAGATTATTCAGCCATTTGAAGAGCAGATTGAGCTAGTCAACTTTGGTTCCGAAGATGATGTGAAGGAAGTCAAGATTGGGTCTGGACTGTGTCCAGATGCTAAGAAGGGGTTGATTGATCTTCTTCGAGAATATTAAGATGTGTTTGTTTGGTCCTATCAAGACATGCCTGGGTTGGATTCTGAGATTGTGGAACACAGATTCTTGTTGAAGCCAGAATGCCCGCCAGTCAAGCAGAAGTTGAGAAGAACGCATCCTGATATGGGTGTGAAGATCAAAGAGGAAGTTCAGAAACAGATTGATACCGGTTTCCTTGTAACCGCTGAGTATCCACAATGGGTGGCCAATATTGTGCCTGTGCCAAAGAAAGATGGAAAAGTCCGCATGTGTGTTGATTACAGAGATTTGAATAAAGCCAGTCTGAAAGATGATTTCCCTCTGCCACACATTGATATGTTGGTAGACAATACTACTAAATTCAAAGCTTTTTCATTTATGGATGGATTTTCCGGATATAATCAAATCAAGATGGCACCCGAAGAAATGTAGAAGACCACATTCATTACACCCTAGGGAACATACTGTTATAGAGTGATACCTTTCAGTCTAAAGAATGCTGGTGCAACTTACCAGAGAGCAATGGCTACTCTTTTTCATCATATGATGCATAAAGAGATTGAAGTTTATGTCGATAACATGATTCCTGAATCAATTGATAAAGAGGAACATGTTGAGCATTTGTTGAAACTATTCCCGCATTTGAGGAAGTATAAACTCCGCTTGAATCCTAATAAGTGTACTTTTGGTGTTTGTTCTGGTAAGTTGTTGGGCTTTATTGTCAGCGAGAAGGGTATTGAATTTGTTCCTGCCAAGTTTAAAGCAATACAAGAGATGCCTGCGCCCAAAGCTGAGAAGCAAGTCAGAGGTTTTCTCGGCCGCTTGAATTATTTTTCCAGATTCATTTCCCACATGACTGCCACATGTGCGCCTATATTCAAGCTTCTTCAGAAATATCAGTCTTGCGATTGGACCAAAGACTGCCAGAAAGCATTTGATAGTATCAAAGAATATTTGCTTGAACCTCCAATGTTGTCTCCACCTGTTGAAGGAAGACCGTTGATCATGTATTTGATTGTGCTAGAGGATAGTATGGGTTGTGTTCTTGGTCATCAAGATGAGACTGGGAAGAAAGAATTTGCAATTTACTACCTCAGTAAAAAGTTCACCGACTGTATGACTCGGTATTCTATGCTTGAGAAGACTTGTTGTGCATTGGCTTGGGCTGCTAAGCGTTTGCGTTAGTATATGTTGAATCATACCACTTGGTTGATATACAAAATGGATTCAATCAAGTATATATTTGAGAAGCCTGCTTTAACTGGGAGGATTTCCCATTGGCAGATGTTGTTATCAGAGAATGATATCGAATACCGATTTCAAAAAGCGATCAAAGGTAGTATCTTGGCTGACCATTTGGCTCACCAACCAATTGAAGATTATCAGTCACTACAGTATGATTTTCCTGTGAAGAGATTTTGTACTTGAAAATGAAAGATTGTGATGAACCATTGCTAGAAAAAGGGCCAGAACCTGGTTCCCGTTGGGGCATGGTATTTTATGGAGCTGTTAATCAATATGGAAATGGGATTGGGGTAGTGATTATTACTCCTCAAGGCACGCTTCTGCCATTTACAGCTAGATTGACTTTCAAGTGTACAAACAACATGGCACAATATGAAGCTTGCATTATGGGGCTTGAAGAGGCCATGAATCTCAGAATCAAGTATTTGGATGTCTTCGGTGATTCGCCTTTAGTTGTGAATCAGATCAAAGGAGAATGGGAGACAAATCAACCCGGTTTAATACCATATAAAGATTATGCGAGGAGGATTTCAACTTTCTTTACAAAGGTTGAATTCCATCATAACCCTCGAGATGAGAACCAGATGGCAGATGCTCTTGCAACATTACCATCAATGATTGTAGTGAAGTATTAGAATGAAGTTCCCAATTTATCTGTAATGCGTCTTGATAGGCCAGCTCATGTGTTTATTGTTGAAGAGGTCAAAGACGAGAAGTCGTGGTATTATGACATCAAGTGTTTCCTCCAAAGTCAAATTTACCCTCTTGGGGCATCTTTGAAAGATAAGAAGACTTTCAGAAGATTATCCGGTAATTTCTACTTGAATGGTGATATATTGTACAAGAGAAACTTCGATATGGTTTTGCTCAGATGCGTGAATAGACACGAAGCAAACTTGTTGATGACCGAAATGCATGAAGGTTCCTTTGGTACTCATTCCAATGGACATGCAATGGCAAAGAAGATATTGCGAGCAGGTTACTATTGGCTAACAATGGAATCTGGCTGTTGCAAATCTGTGAAGAAATGCAACAAGTGTCAAATATATGCTGATAAGGTTCATGTTCCTCCGACACTTTTGAATGTTATCTCTTCCCCATGGCCCTTATCCATGCGGGGAGTCGATATGATTGGGATGATTGAGCTCAAAGCTTCGAATGGACATCATTTCATTTTAGTGGCAATTGACTATTTCACAAAATCGGTTGAAGCGACATCGTATGCAAATGTAACCAAGCAAGTTGTTGTAAGGTTTATCAAGAATCAAATTATATGTCGTTATGGTGTGCCAAGTAAGATCATTACTGACAATGGATCGAACTTGAATAACAATGTGGTGGAAGATCTTTGCAAAGACTTCAAGATTGCACATCATAATTCCTCTCCCTACAGACCCAAGATGAATGGGGTTGTTGAAGCTACGAATAAGAACATCAAGAAGATTATCCAGAAGATGGTTGTCACCTACAAGGATTGGCATGAGATGCTCCCGTTTGCTTTGCATGGATATCGTACATCTATCTGCACTTCAACAGGGGCAACCCCTTTCTCCCTTGTATATGGTATGGAAGCAGTACTCCCCGTAGATGTTGAGATTCCTTCATTGCGTGTGCTCATGGAAGCCATGTTGACTGAAGTTGAATGGTGTCAGACCAGGTTTGACCAGTTGAATTTGATTGAAGAGAAGAGGTTGATTGCCATGTGTCATGGTCAGTTATATCAGCAGAGAATGAAGAATGCTTTTGATAAGAAGGTCAAACCTCGAGTGATCATAGAAGGTGACCTTGTGCTCAAGAAGATTTTAACGTTCAAACCAGATTCTAGAGGAAAATGAACTCCCAATTATGAAGGCCCATTTGTTGTTAAGAGAGCCTTTTCAGGGGGTGCCTTGATTCTTACAACTATGGATGGTGAAGAGTTCACTCTTCCTATGAACATAGATGCAGTCAAGAAATACTTCGCGTAAAAAATAAAAGAACAGCTCGTTAAGTTGAAAATCCGAAAGGGCGACTTAGGCAAAAATGAGCGTCTCGGTGGATTGAAAACCCGAAAAGGTGATCCAGGCAAAAATTAGAGACATTAAAAACAGAAATAATTTCCCGATATGTTGAGTACTCCACCTTGAGGAAACTTATGCAAAAATTTGGGATTATGGCAAGTAACTGCATTCTGCTGATCTTTAGTGATTTTTGAAGACTGGTTTGAGCACAAGGGTTGACACCAGTTCATCCCAGCAGCGGCCAAGAGCACAGTGGATACCAAGAGTTGGTAGAAGGATTAAGGATCATTTGTATTCAATGTAACCCTTTTCCATGTAAATTACCATTTTCAACTTTGTAAAATCTATGGCGTCTTGTCATTTACAGACTGCCATCCTATTAAATAAAGTTGAGCCTTTATCCAAATTGTTTCTAATCTTATTTACTTCAGCTAATAGTTTTAAATTTTATTATGATCATTTTAAAATTAAAGTTTTCAATCAAAATCAGGTTTTCTTTAAAAATATAAAAGCAAGAACTGTTCCAAAGCAAGTAACAGTAATATCAACTGCATTTCAATGGATAGCAAGTCCTTAATTACGAAGCATCTGAGGTTCCCCAAGCACTAACTCTTCGGGTATCCTTAGACATCAGTGTTAAATCATTTCCTCATTTGGAATACCGTTATCCTCAGTTAATAGATGCAGTTCCCCTATGAAGTGTTTGATCCCCAATGAAACTTCTTTATCCCCAGCCGAGTTGGTTGATTCACATACCCTGTGGCGTGTTGTTTTCCCTAGTGAAGTCGCTAGATTTTTTGTACATCCCCAATGGAGTTTCTTTCTCCATCCCCAGCGGAGTTTGTATATATCCAACAAGGTTCGTATCTCCTCAGCAGGGTTGATCTTTAGAGATTGGTTGATCTTCCCCAGTTGATTGCATTTTGCTCCCAGTCAGAGTTTCCTCCTGGTTTTTGAGCAGCTTTTGTTGATTATTTTCTCTATAGGGTTGTCTCCCATTTTATAGTATTGACCTAAAATTCCCCACAGATTGGATGTTCTATCCTCAGCAGATTTCCTCTTTCCCCAGTTAGGGTTGAGCCCTTGGGATGTTGATCTCTCTGTTCTCCGGCAGTTGTCTCCATATTTCGTGGATTGACCGAGGGTTGTACCGGTGGTTCAATATTTCTTTGCGACACCTCTGTATCCTTCGTGATCGTTTTGTCAGCATAATCATCATATATACATATACATATACATTCATAATTCCATGATTTGCATATCCTGCATCTTCATATTTTGTTTGTTTGAGAATCTCATTCTCTGTTATGGCGGTACTCTATCCCCATACCAAATCTGGTGTCTGTCCTCCTTCAAGTGTAGAGTGTCAGCCCCTTAAGTAGAAAGACTTTAACCTTTCTCTGTTTCCCCATTGAGTTTGTTTCCTCGTTGATGATTGTTTTTTCAGTTTCCTCTCTGGGTGGAATTATTCCCCTTGAGTTATGTCCTCATTGGGTTGAGTCTTGATTGACTGTTTCTTTCTAGCTCTTGCCTAGTTAGATGTTTGGGTCTCCTCAATGGAGTCCCCTGGAAGTATATCCTTGATATGCTCATCATAACCGGTGACGGATATCTTTATTTTCCCCCGCTGGAGTCTACCCTTGATATGTTCACTTTAACCAATGATGGATATTCTCTTCTTTGGTATTCTACCCAGTAAAAAGGTAGTTGTAATCCCTATTTTTGTTCCTTAGAGAGTTAATCCTTAATATGTTCATCTTAATCGATGACGGGTTTTCTTCTCCCTGTGGTCTTCTACCCAGTAATCGGTAGTTGTAAATCCTACTTTTTCCCTTGAGCAGAGTCTATCCTTGATATGTTCACTTTAACCAATGACGGATTTTCTCTTCTTTGGTATTCTATCCAGTAACTGATAGATGTAATTCCTATTTTATCTCCTCAATAGAGTCTATCCTTGATATGTTCATCTTAATCGGTGCCAGATTTTCTCTTTGATTGGTATTCTATCCAGTAACTGATAGATGTAATCCCTACTTTTGTTCCCCTTTTCAGAGTCTATCCTTGATATGTTCATCCTAATCGATGACGGATTTTCTCTTTGATTTGGTCTTCTACCCAGTAACTGGTAGTTGTAAATCTTACTTTGTCCCCTCGCAGAGTTTATCCTTGATATATTCATCCTAACCGGTGACTGATTCTCTCTTCGACAGTTTTCTATCGAGTTTTCGATAGATGTAATTACCCTTTTTTGTTCAGTGAGTTTATCCTTGATATGTTCATCCTAACCGATGACGGATATCCTCCTTGACATTTTCCAGGCAAGTCTATCCTTGATATGTTTATCTTAACCGATGATGGATTTTATTCCCTGTCGAGTTTATCCTTGATATGTTCATCCTAACCGATGACAGATACTCTCACCCTTGGTCTTCTGCCCAGTAACTGGTAGTTGTAAATTCTATTTTCTGCAGTTTTCCCCAGCAAGATTATTCTTACCCAGTAACCGGTAATGAATACTCCCTCCTGGATTTCCCTCAGCGAGTCATCCTTGATATGTTCATCCTAACCGATGACGGATGTTCTCTCTGTCAGATCTTTATTATCTCCTTACCCAGTAGCAGGTAGTGGATAATAAATTTCTGATCCTCCTATGTCGAAGTTTATTTCTTTCCCAGTTGAGTTGAGTGTGCATTTCCTTAGTGAAATCGCTTTTCCCCTGCGTGAGTCGAGTACTTCAGTTTGATCCTGCCTTATTTGTGTCCCCTTCAGATGTTGTTATTTCCCCGGCTGAGTCTTTCCATTTTGTGGAATCCCTCTAGTCCCCCAGTAGTTTAAGTCGTAGCCTGGCCTACGCATAAGCCCCCTTTATCCCCTCAGAGTCTCTGTCCCCTCAACGAGTTTTCCTTATGGAATGCATTATGCTTCTGCGGACTTTCGGTCTCTCTGATTTCTTTTTCCTTTGTGGCAATATTTCCCCACAGAGCATTAAATTTTGCATTCATATCATATGCATCATGAGGTCTCTTAGGGACCAAAATTTGTTTCTTTATGTTGTTATTTAAGTCCATTCTACTGAGTCGAGCCGACGATTTTAACCTTCACCTCCTTAGTTAGAATGTCCTTAAATAGGGGCAGTTGTAAGACCCCAATTTTGACCCTAAGATCCCTCATGCATTTCCATCATAAGCATCAACATTGGGATCATATCTTGGCATCCTCCTTACCCCTCCTTCATTGTGTTTGTTTTGGGAGAGATCACCAAGCACTTTGTGATTATATCATACTTGTATATTATTATTTTACTAACCAAAATACCAAAAATATGTCTTTGCATCTATCTAACTCTTTTTGTAGGAATGACATGATCTCATTGATTCATTGATCACATATAGGGTTTGAGACCCTCATGAACAAAGAGAACAACCAAGAATTGATTCAAGAATGGTTATAAGCATCATATATGAGTCCCATTTATTCCTACATGTTATATTGATCAAGTTTGCTTCAAGATTTTGAGGGTGTTTTTCCTTGGAAACCCTAGTTTGACTGGGTATCTTGAGTAACTTCTCCAACAAGCTATCTCACCAATTGATCAAATTTCTCAAGGGACACTTCAAATTTCAGCATATTATTCATATATGATCTACCATGAGCCAAGAAAGCAAGAGAATTGGAATTTAGCAAGTTGGTTGATGGTGGTTGGCCAGATGGATTCATCTGATCAAAACTGGGTCTCCCTAGACCTTATCTCCTACAATTTTCACCATATGAAAATGATTCCAAGAGAAAACGTACTCTAAATGACATTATAAACAACTTTCATGTTGAGACCTAGATCTAGTTTTGCTTGGAAAACCATTTTCTATGTTGAAACATTATAACTCTATCATTTCAAATCCAAATACATGAAATTGGTGACCATTTTGAAGGTATTTGAGAGATATACAACTTTTATGAAGTCGCTTTTCTCATTTGAAACTCCCATAAAAAGTTAAGCAAGGTGGAATATTGAGACATATGGCTTGACACTTGATCTCCACCTCAAAGTTTTCCAAGTTCCAAGCTCCAAATGAAAAAGTGTTCAACATAAAACTTGTTCCTCTTGATCTCACCTTTCCAAAGAGCACAAACTCGTTCATTTTGGACTTGAAATGCATAGGTTGCACATGGCTTAAACAGGCTGATATCATTTGGCATGGATCCAACTTCAAGCAACAATGCACATGTGCCTTGTAATCTAAGCTAACTTCAACATATCTGAACTTCAATTTTGGACCTTCAGCTATCATTTCATGGGCCTATGCGTGCCCATGCACCATTGCATCATCATTTTGCCAATTTTGGAAAGTGGAAGTGTGTGTGCAAATATCACTTGATTCCTCTATAAATAAAGCTCCATTTGCTCAGAAATGACAACAACATTGCGCCAACTTTGATCCCCCATTGAAAACTCTTCACTCTCATAGGATAAACCTGATAAATCATTTGAATTTGAGCTTGAATCTCCACTGTTTTGGAATTCAATTCTCCAGGAATCCATTGCTTCTAAACCTTTCCATTCCTCTCCTGCAAGCAATTGAAGTGAGTCCAAGTGCAAGCAAGCTCAAGATCCATCAAGTTCAGACCTCCATTGAAGGTAATTTGCAGAAATTTTAAACTCTTCTATTCTCTCAATTTATTGCTCAATTCCATTGATTCTTTGGTTGTCTGAAGTCCTACCAATGTAGGCAAGAAGATTGAATTGTTTTGAGGTCAAACCGAAGCAACTCAGTTCATGTACCTCGAATTTCAATTCCATATATCTCTTAATATATTTGGAATTGGAGTAATTGGAGGTCAGATTCAAGCTCAATGCCATTTTCCCTTTAAGATCATGTCCTTGTTTCTTTTTTTGGTTATGGTTCATCTTGACCAGTCCGGTGAGTGCCATCGGAGAAGATGACCGGAGCTCTGGCTCCGACGATGACTTGGCTGTGAACCATAGCATCCTCCTCTCATGTTCTAATCTTGATCGTCCCTTGTGATTACCATCTGTGTCACGTGGTTGACTAGAGAACATGTGCAACACGCGTTTTGGAATATCAGATATGCCACCTCAATTAATGAGGGAGATTTGATGGTCCACTAATTTTTTAATTTCTGATATTTTGTTTTAATTGCATTTTCTTCAATAATTCATATTAAATTCAATATTGATCCAAAAAATATGGGACTTTCACCAAAAAAATTCAAATATTTTTCTCTTTCATATTTTGAATTAAAATTATTTTTTGGATGATTATTAATGTTTTTCATGAATTAGTTGATTTTGCATTTGTTTTTAATTGTTTAAAAATATTTTTAAGTGTCCAAATGCATTTATCTTCATTTAAAAATATTTTTAAGTGTCCAAATATCCTCCTTTGACCAATTTGTGATCTCACTCATCCCCTTCCCACTTTATCTCATTCCTCTTCTTAATGCATTTATTCCATTTGGCCTATGACATGTCAAAGTCCTAATGCTAGTTGTTGAAAAATTGACATGAGTATGGATGAGATTAGGCCACACCTTTTGTATATTCTTTTTTGTGTGTGGTATGTTTTAGGAGCATATTCCATTATACTATGTCTCTAACATGCATTAACACCAAAATTTTATTGCCCGACCTCAAATAGTTATGACTTCTACATAAGTCCAACTACGATTGCTTAATATAGCGCTAAATTTTTGACACAAAAGGCATAAGCATTCTAGCTAGTGAGATTGTAAGTCTCCCCTCTTTCATGGTATTGTGTGGAAACTTGGTCTTCTTTCCTTCCTATGGAAGATGTTTTGGTTCAAGGATCCATGCTTGTGATAAGTGGGTTGAGTGTTCTCCAAAGAATGTCTTGAAAAAGCAAAAGCAAAGCAAAACTAACCTCTAACTTACTAACTATTAACTTTTAATTTCAAGTTTTTATCTTAATGGAATTTACTTTTAGCCCTTTATTTCATTTTCCATTGTTCATATCATTCTAATTGTTTATGTTAATGCAATTTTTACTTTGTCCATTGGGACCATATTGTGTGATATATTTTGTTTGTATACTTGGCTTATTTGTTTGGTCTTTTACCATTAATGTACATAATAAAACAAAAACCATAAAAAAAACTTTTTGTGTGGACTGCTGGCTTGATCTTGGACAAATGGACTTAAAATCTAGGCAACCTCCCTAAGCTAAAGGACTTGGCCAATGCCAATTTGTAAAGAACCAAGTGCTTACAACTTGAAATTCATTTGACACATCATTCAAGATCTCTCTATGTTCATCTGCAACATGATCATTATGAAGTTGTTATTTTGAACCTATGACTTGTGGAATTCATCTGTTACATGGGCTATTTCTGAAGAAGATCATGGAATGGATAAGCTTGGAAGAGGCCATCTTTATTTGATGCCTTTGCTCTTCAAGATAATATAATTGTGCATTTGTGTGTTGCTTGATCCTAAAAGTCCAAGGGAATTCTGGGTTTCTATTGACATTTTTGTCTATTGGATTGCTACCCATTTGGTTAGATCTTTTCAACTCTAAACCTTTAAATTTTGTACATAGGGTAGTCTCTTCATCTTCTCCCCATTTCTTTAATTTCAAAATCTCTCCCTTCATATTCAAAATCTTCTTTGTGTGAACTATTTTTGTTCTAAACTTTGACCGTTTTTGCAAAAAGATAGAAACTTTGGCCTTATGCCATTGCATTTTCAAACTTTTTTTCTTAAATCAAACTTGTGAATAAACTTAACTATACTTGACTTAAACTTTTTAAAAAGCCAAAAAAAACTAACTCATTCAAACCATTTTAGTCCTTTGTGTCTTTCAAACTTAAAATTTTGTTTAAAATCAATGCATCCATTTTGAAATTTGTATCATGAACTACGAGGTTTTGATCCCTCATTTTTATGTTGGTACGTTGGCACAACTCCGAAGGTCATGTCAAACACAAAAAATATAATCAATAAATTCTTTTCTCCCCCCCCCCCCCCCATTCTATTTGTTTGTAAACATCACTTTGTACAAAATACATATGCACACAAAAAGGGCTCCCTAGGAGTACCTAGGACACTTTGGGTGCTAACACCTTCCCTCTATGTAACCAACCCCCTTACCTGTGATCTCTGATTTTTATTAGTTTTTATTTGAAAACTTCTTACTATTTGGGTTTTGTTCGTACTTTTCCCTTTTCCCTTGGAAATAATAAAAGCGCGGTGGGGACTCTTGTTAATTGATCTTTAGCTTATCAATAGCTTAATGGTAATGAATTTCCCGCTACAGCACTGATCACGAATCTAACCTCAATTTAACCAAACTCCAAGTATATTGAGAGATATATGGAGTTGAATTTTGAAGCACATGAATTGAGTTGCTTTGATTTGGCCTCAAAGCAACTCGATCTTCTTGCCTACATTGGTAGGACTTCAGACAACCAAGGATCCAAGAGAATTGATGAGAATTAAGACAGAATCGAAGAGAAGAAAAATATGGAAAAATATCTTCAATGATATGCAGAACTTGATGTCTCTTGCTTCAATTCGTGTTTGATATTGCTCAAGAAGCTTACAGAAGTAGCTTATGATTGGTACAAGGATTTGGATCCTGGAGTTTTTGAATCTCCAAACAATGAGATTCAAACTCAAATTTTAAGAGAAGTTTCTCAGGTTTTCCTTTCAATTGTGAGGGTTTCAAATGTCGGAGGCAAAGCTGGCGCGCAAGGGTCCTTCATTCTGATGCAATGGACCTCTATTTATAGCAAATGCAAGTGATATTTGCATCTTTCAAAATACTTCCAAATTTGGCAAAGTGAAGTGCATGCTTGCATGGGCATGTACAGGCCCATGAAGAAACTCAATTAAGTCCAAATGCAAGTGGGATTGAGTCTTAATGTGGATTGTGATGCAAGGCAAAAGTGTATTGATGTAGCCCTGTTCAGACCATGCGCATACCACTCAAACCTTGTCCAAAATGAATGAATTTGGATTCTTTTGAAAGGCTAGATTCAGAGGAACAACTCTTATGTTGAACACTTTTCCATTTGGAGCTTGTATAATGATGAATTTTGAGGTGGAAGTTTGGAAATTTCAACATGTCAAAATATTTTCTATGTGTTAAGCCATATGTTCAATTATTCCACCTTGGCTAACTTTTTATGTGAGCTTCAAATGAGAATAGTATATTCATTAAAGTTGTAGCTCTCTCAAAAACCTTCAAATGGTAACAAATTTGACCTCATTTCGATTTGGGATGAATGAGTTATGCATTTTTGAAGTTGAGGAAAATTACTTGTTCAATGGTATTGGTCCAAAATGACCTATAATGTATCCTCATATCACATGCTCATAAAATTTGATTTATCTCTTCCTACAAACATCAAAGTTGAATTAGACACCTTGAATTTAATTGTGAAACTTGGAAATATTTCATGTCATAAAAATTGAGCAAGTTATGGCCTTAGGAAGTTGACTTTCAAATTAGGGTTTAGACAAAATGACCTATAATCTCTCAACATGAAAAATGACTTTAAAAGCAAAACTAGCTCTAGACTTAAACATGAAAGTTGTTTGAAATGTCACTTAGAGTATCTTTTCTCTTGAAATCATTTTCATATGATGAAATTTGTAGGAAATAGGGTCCAGGGGAACCCAGTTTTGATCAGATCAATTCCTCTGGTCAACAACCATCAACCACCTTGCTAACTTGCAATTCTCTTGACCTTTTAGACTCATGGGAGATCATATATGCATAAGATGATGAAATTTGAAGTGTCACTTGAAATATTTGATCAATTGGTGAAGAAGCTTGTTGAAGAAGTTACTCAAGATACCCAGATGAACTAGGGTTTCCAAGGCAAACCAATTCCAAACTCTTGAAGAATTATTGATGAAAATAACATGTAGAGATCATGGGGACTCATATATGATGCCTAGAGCCATTGTGGATCATTCCTTGGTTGAGCTCTTAGCAATGAGGGTCTTAAACCCTAGATATGAGCTTCATAGATCAAAGGTGATCAAGTTCCATACCTACAAAAGAGTTAGACAAATGCAAAGACATATTTTTGGTAATTTGGTTAGTAAATGATAAAATAACAAGTATAATACAATCACATGGTACTTGGTGATCTTCCCCAATGAAAACCCAATGAAAGAGGGGTAAGGAGGATGCCAAGGTGTGATCCCAATACTAATGCATATCATCATATAGCATGAGGGATCTTAGGGTCAAAATTGGGGTCTTATAGTTATCGCTTCTCAGAATCAACCATCTTCGCCTCCTGTAACTCCTCCTCCTCAAAGGACTGTGATTTTCGAGATTGCTTCAATGTATGTGCCTGTTGTTCATACTAGACAGTCGGTGTCTACTATTCCTATTGGGTTCCCATGGGGAATGCCACCCAAATTTGTGCCTGAAGGATACGCTCCAACATTTGCTTCTCCATCGGCATCTAGCCCGATCATCTCTATACTTCCTCCCATTCTGCATACTCTGCCTCGTGTCGAGGAAACCATTTACCATTCTAAGCCTATGAAGGTCTTGGTGTTTATGAGAAGATGGACGAGATGAAGGATCAGCTTCTTGAGTTACACAAGGAATTGAAGACCCTAAGAGGGAAGTAATTATCGATAAGAGTGTTATTGAGTTGTGTTTGGTGCCTAATGTCAAGATTTCGATGAAGTTCAAGGTCTCAGACTTTGAAAAGTATAAAGGGAATACTTGCCTTATAAGTCATCTTATCATGTATGCTCGAAAGATGTCTACTTATACCAACAATGACCAGCTACTCATCCATTACTTTCAGGACAGTCTTACTGGTGCTGCACTCATATGGTACATGGGCTTGGATAGTGCTAATGTTCGTACTTTAAATGACTTGGGCGAGGCTTTCATCAAGCAATACAAGTGCAACATTGATATGGCTCCATATCGGAATTAGTTGAGATCAATGTCTCAGAAGGACAAAGAGACATTCAAGGAGTACGCCCAAAGATGGAGAGAATTGGGTGCTCAAATTAGTCTACCTCTAGAGGAGAAGGAAATGACCAAGATCTTTTTAAAGATGATGAGTCCATTTTACTATGAAAGCATGATTGCTAGTGCTCCTAATTATTTCCCCGAAATGGTGAACGTGGGGATGCGATTGGAATAATGAGTCTGAGAAGGACGGTTATCCAAAGATGAAGTGTCTGCAAGCAAGAAATACGGTGATAGTTTCTCCAAGAGGAAGGAAGGGGAATCCAATGCAGTGTCAGCAGGAAGACAGAGAAGACCCCTTGTGAAGAAGAATCCTCATTCTCGTCAACATCATCATCAAGTATCATCATTAATTCTAGTTTTTACCAATAATTCAACAAATCAATCAGTTCTTGTTCAACAACAACATCAACAACAACCACAACAATGTACCAACTACAACAACAACAACAATCATTATTAGAACTATGAGACGAAGAAGGTCTCTTTTGACCCTATTTCTATGACTTATGCAGAATTATATCCTTCTTTGGTTGTCAAAAATTTGATTCAACCCAAAAATCCTCCACAAACTCCTGAACCATTGCCATGGTGGTTCAAACTTGACTTCCACTGTTATTTTCACCAGGGAGCTCCTGGCCATGATATTGAAAACTACTGTCCTTTGAATTATGAGGTTAAGAAGTTGATTAAGAGTGGTATGGTGTCCTTTGAGGACATAACACCTAATTTTAAAGCAAATTTGTTGCCTGCTCATGGCAATGCTTCTGTGAACATGGTAGATGGTTGTTTTGGAATTTTCAGGGTTTTTAATGTGCTTCGTATCCGGAGGTCGTTGGTGGAAATTCATAGGGATTTATGCTTGGTAAATGATTGTGAACATGACCATGATGGTTGTGTCATTTGTAGTGTCAACCCTCGAGGATGTGTAATTGTTAAGAGGGATATTCTAAAACTGATGGATGAAAATGTTATTCAAGTTCAACAATCCAGGTATATGGCCAATGATGTGAAGGTTATAGTACCGATATTCAAAACCCCTGAGCGGGTAGTTATTGAGTTTGACAGCAATAGCAACAAGAATGTTAACAGATCGGTATCGTCGTTGGTCATACGGTTAGCGGGCCCCGACCCTTATTCATCCGATAAAGTTGTGCCATATAAGTATAATGCCACCATGATTGAGAATGGGAAAGAGGTTCCTCTTTCCGCTGCAAATTTAGTAATAAGCATTACAGATGTAGTGAAGGTGACCCGTAGTGGTCGTGTTTTTGGTCATGTACCTCCGAGAATTGTGGAAGATGTTTCAACAGGTAAGAAGTCATATTTTCCTACAGTTGATTTGGTTAATGCTCCAACTTATTGTAGAGAATTTTCTCCAAACGCCATCAAAGATTTTCATGATATCATTATTGATGAATTATGAAGCACACAAAGAGGCTTTGCAGAAAGTATTGAAACAAGCATATGTAGTGCATGATGTTACTGTGGATCAGTTTGACCATATTATTACCAACATTACTTCCTGTAATAGCCTGAGCTTTTATGATGAAAAACTTCCTGAGGAAGGTAGAAATCACAACTTGGCACTTCACATTTCAATAAACTACAAAGAAGACGATTTGTCTAATGTATTGGTTGATACTGGTTCATCATTGAATGTGTTTCCCTAGTCAACTTTAGCAAGATTGTCTTACCAAGGAGCACCAATGAGGTACAGTGGTGTTGTGGTTAAAGCGTTTGACGGTTCCCGAAAAATTATCATTGGAGAGGTGGACCTTACAATTAAGATAGGTCAGAGTGATTTTCAAATTAATTTTCATGTAATGGACATTCACCCTGCCTACAACTGTTTATTGGGAAGGCCATGGATCCATGAGGTTGGTGTTGTAACGTCTATGCTGCATCAGAAGTTGAAATTTGTGAATAACGGAAAGCTTTTCATTTGTTGGTGGATAGAAAGCGCTTCTAGTGAGCCATTTGTCATCCTTCACCTATGTGGAAGTTGAGGAGGAAGTTGGAACGTCGTTCCAAGCTTTGTCTATTGATGATGAGCTGAAGACTGGGGCATCCATGTCTTCTCTGAAGGATGCATAAGAATTTATTCAGACTAACAACACCGACAAATGGGGTCGTGTTATAGAGATTGTTGAAAACAAGAAAAAGGTTGGGTTGGGATTTCATAAAGGTCTATTCAATGCCAACGTCAAGGTTATGCAACAAGTTTTCCACAGAAGAGGGTTCATTTATGGGGATGATCAACACTCAACTGCTATCATTGAAGACGGTGATGAAGATGAAGATGAAGCTTATGCCAATTTTGCAACACACGACCAGGCTTGCAACAATTGGGTTGTTGTACACGTTCCTATCATTGCACATCGTTCTAGTAATTGTTTTATTGTTAAAAAAAATCCTTCTCTTATGCCTAAGGGAGAAGTGAAACATTGTTGGACATTTCCTTATTATCATCAATAAAAATACGATTTTATTCATCCACATCTATGATGTTTTATTTTTACCTTTTTTCTTTTTCTAAAAATGGTAATCACCAAAAAACATAAATAAGCAATAATTTTTCCCATATCTGCATAATATTTGGTTGCACTTCATTTCTCTAAAATCAAAATATCAAATCATTACGCAGGTTGGTTCTCAAACCAATTGAACGTAATGATCATACTCCCTCTCCAAACTTTGATTTCCCTGTGTTTGAAGTTGATGAAGATAATGATGATGAAGACGTGTATGGTGAGTTGTCCCATTTGTTTGAGCACGAGGAAAGAACCATTCAGTCGTTTGAGTAGAAGATTAAATTAGTCAACTTGGGTTTTAAGGATGATGTGAGGGAAGTCATGATTAGGTCTCAACTATGTCCAAAGGTTAAGAAGGGGTTGATTGATCTTCTCCGTGAATACTCTGATGTGTTTTCTTAGTCCTATAAAGATATGCCCGATTTAGATTCTGAGATTGTGGAGCATAGATTGCCTTTGAAGCCAGAATGTCCGTCGGTCAAGCAGAATTTGAGAAGAACTCATTCTGATATGGCGGTGAAGATTAAGGAGGAAGTGCAAAGGCAGATTGATGCTGGTTTTCTTGTTACCTCTGAGTATCTGCAATGAGTGGCCAATATTGTGCCTGATCCTAAGAAGGGCGGGAAAGTCTGTATGTGTGTTGATTGTAGATATTTGAGTAAAGCTAGTTCGAAAGATGATTTTCCTCTGCCATGCATTGATATGTTGGTAGACAATACAACTAAATTCAAAGTCATTTTGTTTATGGATGGATTTTCCTATTATAATCAGATCAAGATGGCACCTGAAGATATGGAGAATACCATATTATTACACCTTGGGGAACATTCTATTATCGAGTGATGCCCTTCGGTTTAAAGAATGTTGGTGCAACATACCAGAGAGATATGACCATTATTTTCAATGACATGGTGCATAAAGAGATTGAAGTCTATGTTGATGATATGATTGCTAAGTCAAGAGATGAAGAAAAGCATGTTGAGCATTTGTTGAAGTTATTCTAGCGTGTGAGGAAGTATAAACTCCGCTTGAATCCCAATAAGTGTACTTTTGGTGTTTGTTCTGGTAAGTTGTTGGGATTTATTCTCAGCAAGAAGGGTGTTAAAGTTGATCTTGCCAAGATCAAAGCAATACAAGAGATGCATGCGCCCCAAACTGAGAAGCAAGTCAGAGGTTTTCTCGGCTGCTTGAACTATATCTCAAGATTTATATCGCGTATGAGAGCCACATGTGAGCCAATATTCAAGCTTCTTCAGAAATATCAGTCTTGTGATTAGACCGAGGATTTCCATAAAGCTTTTGACAGTATCAAGGAAAATCTGTTTCAGCCTCCGATTTTGTCTCCGCCTGTTGAAGGAAGACCGTTGATCATGTATTTGACTGTGCTTGAAGATAGTATGGGTTGTGTTCTTGGTCAGCAAGATGAATCATGTAAGAAAGAATATATGATTTATTACCTCATTAAGAAGTTCACCGACTATGAGCCTCAATATTCTATACTTGATAAGACATGATGCACATTGGCTTCGGCTGCTAACCGTTTACGCCAGTATATGTTTAATCATACTACTTGGTTGATATCCAAGATAGATCCAATCAAGTACATTTTTGAGAAGCCTGCTTTAACTAGGAGGATTTCCCG
Source organism: Lathyrus oleraceus (assembly GCF_024323335.1). Classification (NCBI taxonomy): domain Eukaryota; kingdom Viridiplantae; phylum Streptophyta; class Magnoliopsida; order Fabales; family Fabaceae; genus Lathyrus; species Lathyrus oleraceus. The sequence continues at coordinate 270,534,849 of NC_066582.1, forward strand.
TTGGCTGATGTTGTTGTTTGAGTATGATATTGAATAATGATCTTAGAAAGCTATTAAAGGTAGTATCTTGGTTGACCATTTGGCTCACCAACCAATTGAAGATTATAAGTCACTGCGTTATGATTTTCCTGACGAAGAGATTTTGTACTTGAAGATGAAAGATTGTGATGAACCATTGCTTGAAGAAGGGCCAAAACCTAGTTCCCGTTGGGGTATGGTATTTGATGGAGCTGTTAAGTCATATGGTTAGGGAATTAGGGGCAGTGATTATTACTCCTCAAGACACTCATTTTCCATTTATAGCTAAATTGGTCTTTAAATGTATAAACAATATGGTAGAGTATAAATATTGCATTATGGAGCTCTAAGAAGCCATTGATCTCAGAATTAAATATCTTGACGTCTATGGAGATTCAGCTTTGGTTGTGAATTATATCAAAGGTGAATGGGAGGCGAATCAACCCAGTTTGATACCATATAAAGATTATGAGAGGAGGATTTTAACTTTCATTACTAAGGTTGAGTTTCATCATATTCCTCGAGATGAAAACCGGATGGCAGATGCTCTTGCAACGTCGGCTTCCATGATTGTGGTGAATTTTTGGAATGAAGTTCTCAATCTGACTGTGATGTGTCTTGATAGGCCAACTCATGTGTTTGCTGTTGATATCAAAAGTTTCCTCCAAAGACAAATTTACCCTTCTGGTGCATATTTGAAAGATAAGAAGACTTTGGGAAGATTAGTTGGAAACTTCTACCTTAATGATGATGTGCTTTACAAGAGAAATTTCGGTATGGTTCTTCTCAGATGTGCGGATAGACACGAAGCAGACATGTTGATTACTGAAGTTCATGGAGGTTCCTTTGGTACTCATTCCAATGGACATGCTATGGCGAAGAAGATGTTGGGAGCAGGTTACTATTGGCTGACAATGGAATTTGACTGTTGCAAGTTTGTGAAGAAATGCCACAAGTGTCAAATATATGCAGATAAGTTTCATGTTCCTTCAACACTATTGAATGTCATTTCCTCTCCATGGCCCTTCTCCGTGTGGGGAATTGATATGATTGGCATGATTGAGCCCAAAGCTTCGAACAACCATCATTTCATTTTGCTGGATATTGATTACTTCACAAAGTGGGTTGAAGCAGCATCATATGCTAATGCGACCAAGCAAGTTGTTGTATGGTTTATCAAGAATAAAATTATATGGCGTTATGGTGTGCCAATTAAGATCATTATTGATAATGGATCGAGCTTGAATAACAATATGGTGGAAGCTCTTTACAAGGACTTCAATATTGCACATCATAATTCTTCTCCCTACAGACCCAAGATGATTGGGATTGTTGAAGTTACGAACAAGAACATTAAGATGATTATCCAGAAGATGGTTGTGACGTATAAAGATTGGCATGAGATGCTCATATTTTCTTTGCATGGGTACCGTACATATGTTCACACTTTAACAGGGGCAACCCCTTATTATCTTGTTTATGGCATGGAAGATATGCTCCCATTAGAGGTTGAGATCCCATCATTGTGTGTGTTGATGGAATCCAAGATGACAAAAGTTGAATGGTGTCATACCAGGTTTGACCAACTCAATTTGGTTGAAGAGAAGAGATTGATTTTCATATGTCATGGTCAGTTATATCATCAGAGAATGAAGAAATCTTTTGATAAGAAGGTCAAGCCTCGTGTGTTCCGAAAAGATGACCTTGTGCTCAAGAAGATTCTATCTTTCAAACTTGATGCTAGGGGAAAATGGACTCCTAATTATGAAGGCCCATATGTTGTTAAGAGAGCCTTCTCAGGCGGTGCATTGATTCTTACAACTATGGATGGTGAAGAGTTCACACATCCTGTGAATGCCGATGCAGTCAAGAAATACTTCACCTAAAAAGAAGAAAAGAACAACTCGCTAAGTTGAAAACCTGAAAGGGTGGCTTGGGAAAAAAAGAGTATCTCGGTGGATTGAAAACCCGAAAGGGAGATCCAAGCAAAAGTTACAGATATAAAACATAAAATTTATCCCGGTAGATTGAGTTCCCCACCTTAGGGAAATCTAGGCAAAATTTATGGATTATGGCAAGTAAGTGCATCCGGATGGTTCTGATTGTTGAAGAAGTTTTGAACAGTCATTTGGTTTCGATTCATCATTCTCAAGCAAAGACAAGAGCACAGTGGATTTCAAAGTTGGTAGGGAGAGTAGTGGTTATTGTATTCAATGTAGCCATTTTCTATGTAAATTACCATTTTCAAATTTTGTAAAGATGCATGGAGTCCTGCCATTTTCGGACTATCACTCTATTAAATAAAATTGAGTTTCTATCCAATTATTTATATTCTTATTTGTTTCAGTTTAATAAAATTGAATTTTTATGATGATAATTTTGAAATAAATAAATCAATGAATAAACAGTTTTTTTGAAATAAGAAGACATTTACTTTAAGAACATCAATTTCAAAAAGGAATGTCAACATCAATCTAAGAACGGTAAAGTCTTGATATGTGAAACATTGTTGTCTTCCCCAAGCGGTTGGTCGGTAATTTTACCTCCACAACAGTTCCTTGTTCATCCGCGACATTTATTTGACAAGTTGCTCCCCAAGCAGTTTATCATCCCCGGTAGCATTAATTGGGTTGCTCCCTAATCAGTTCATCATTTATCTCCAATAGAGTTGATGTGTTGATCTATTGATAGTTCATCATATGTCCGGAACTGAAGATTTATGATCTTTGTTTGCATTTGTGTTTATGGACCTCAGTTCCTTGTGAAACCTTTATTTGGTTTTCGGACCCCCAACACCTTTATTTAGTTGTATAGCTGTGGCAGTTTCTCCCCTGCGTGAGTCTGCAGATCCGGTTGATTTCTTTTGTACCTTGGAATTTAGCTTTAAGTAAGATTCTTATTAATCTTGGATTATCCCCTAGCTTTATCTCCTCCTCTTTTTGAGAGTTTGGTAAGATCTGTTCGCTATATATATATTTGTCTCCTCAGAGCGCTGAGTTTTCAGCAGTGTTTGGTTGTATCCTCGATGATTCATATTCATCCCTAGCAGGTTCTCAAGTTTGTGTCTCCATCTTGTTGATATTATCCGTTTATCTAGTTTTGATGATTCAAATCCTCATTTATTTGTATTCTTTGTGCTCGTTTGTCAGCATAATCATATACATACTCATGCATATTCATGCATAAAATATGGCATAAAATATTTCATTATGCATTTTTGTTGCATTGATTTTTCTTCTAATCCCCTACTTTGGTGATATTGTTACCCCATGCAGGTTTGGCGTGGTTGTCCTCCCTCAGTCGTAGAGTGTTGTAGCAGTAAATTCATGACTATCAAGCTATGGATAAACTTGACATCAGTAAAACCAGAGTCGCCGCCGCGCTTTTATTGTTTCCAAAGAAAAAGGGAAAAGTACGAACAAAACCCAAAGATAAGAAGTTTTCAAATCAAAACTAATAAAATGTCAGAGATTACAGGTAAGGGGGTTGGTTACATAGAGGGAAGGGGTTAGCACCCAAAGTGTCCTAGGTACTCCTAGGGAGCCCTTTTTTATGTGCAAGTGATTTGGTCTAAATGATGTTTGATAAAATATAGAATGGGGGATGAGAAAAATAATTCATTAATTATGTTTTTATGTTTGACAATACCTTCGGTCTTATGCCTACGTACCAACATAAAAATGAGGGATCAAAACACCGTAGTTGGTGGTAAAAATTTCAAAGAAGTTGGTGAATTTCTTTTAACAAAATAAAATTTTAAATGAATGGGCATAAAAGGCCAAAGATTGGAATGGGGTTATCAGTTCTTTTTGTCTTTTTGAAATTAAAGTCAATATGGTTAAGTTCATTCACAAGTTTGATTAAGGAAATGATTTGAAAATTCAATGGCCTAAGGCCAAGGTTTCTAATCATTAAAACATGTCTAAGTTTGAAATCACAGGAAAAGAAAGTTTTTGAAAAGAGGGAGATATTTTGAAATTAAAGAGGTGGGAGGAGATGAAAGGACTATCCTAGACAAAAATTAAAAGTTAAGAGTTGAAAAATTCTGACCAATGGGATGAAATCCAACAGACAAGAATTTCATGTAGAAACCCATTTTCCTTTGGACTTTAGAAAGCAACAGGCATAAGCAATATCCAAGAAAATCATATGAAGGCCAAGTCATCAAATAAAGATAGCCATAGTATCCAAGCAAGCATTCCAATAGCTAGCAGTCTTCAGTCTCTTCCAATGTATCAGATGAAAGAGTCCTTGATCAACTCAAAACAATAATCAGACATAAGCAATAATAACAGTAAAATAATTAAGCACAAAAATAGAGTAACATATGAATCAAAGGAACTCAAGGTCTTGCATCAAATGAAAGACACTGTCAAGGATAGCTCAGTCATAAATAGTGGCATTGTCCAAGTCCTTTAGCATAGGGAACCTTACCTAATTCTAAGTCCAAAAGTTTAGATCAAGTCCAACAGTCCACCAAGATGTTTTTTAGGGTTTTTGTTGTTATTACGTGTTTTCAGGTCCTAAGGCCATAAACAAAAACAAAGACAAACAAACAATATATACAATCACAAGATATGGCTCAAGTGAGAGAAGTGAAAAGGGACTAAAACATAAACAAGTTGCATGAAATGTAAATAGAAATGAATGATAAAGGTGGTGAAATTTAAATTGCATAAAGTAAATGACTTAAAAAATAAAGAAACATGAATAAAATTTAGTCAAGTGTTAGTAAAATGTTAGTGATGAATTTTAATTGATTATGTCATTCTTTGGAGAACACTACACCATTCATTCACAAGTATGAATTCTTGATCCAAGACATCATCCATGAGAAGGGCTCCAACCTGGATAAATCAACAGGTATGCCACTAGCTCTCATGAAAGGAAAAAAGGTCAAGTTTCCACACAATGCCATGAAGAATAGAAGATATACAATATCACTTACTAGAATTATATTCCTTGAGGGACAAATTTAGCTTTATGTTAATAAATCGTAATTAGACTTATGTAAAAGTCACAACTATCTGAGGTCGGGCAATAAAAATTAGGTGCTAATGCATGTTAGAGATTTGGTACAAAGAACCAAACTCCTAAAACATACCACACACTAAAAGAAATGGGAAAGACCTATCTCAGTTAGACTTATGTTGATTCATCTGACACAAGGTCATTTATGAATCAACTAGTATGTAGACATTAGAGAAATCATTGGTCAATGATGGGTTGGGAAAGAAAAGGGATGAAGATGAAGAGGGAAGGGAAAGTAGAAACTCAAATTGATCATAGGAGGAATTTCATCTGACCAATACTATCCATTCATGTTGGGAGATGAAATGTACATTTCATTAATCCCCTAAATCCAATGGTATTGATTAAACAAAATTCAAATTAATCATGACCAAGGCCAACTAGAAAGTCAAACATCACAAGACCATAAAAAATGTATCAACGGAATTTTTAAATATTTAATCAATTAATAAACAATTTTAAAATGAATTAAAATGTATTTTTAAATTAACAAAATCTCAAATCCATTCAAAACACCAAATAAATGACCAAGGGACTTATCATATGTCAAACAAGGTCAAAGGACCTTAAAAAAGAAAATAGAAAAAACAAGGGCCATCAGATCTCCCTCATTAATTGAGGTGGCATATCTGATGGCAAAGCGCGCGCTATCTACCATGGTCCTCAGTCAATGCGTTACAGGAGTGGTAATCAGAAGGAGTGGCTCATGTTAAAATGTTTTAAACAAATCAGATGATCGGGATGCAAGCCAACACATCACCGGAGTCATACCTTCGGTTGTCTTCTCCGGTGGACCTCACCGGAATGGTCCACCCTTAACCATGAAGAAAATGAAAGGTAAGGACACTGTTTTAAAGAGAAAAAGCTCAGGAGCTTGAATTTGCCCTCAATTTTGTCAAATTCCAAATATATTGAGAGATATGAGGAATTGAATTTTGAGGTACACAATCTGAGTTGCTTTGATTTGACCTCAAACCAACTCAATCTTGTTGCCTACATTGGTAGGTCTTCAGACAACAAATAAACAAAGAAAATAATGGATAATTGAGAGAGAATAGAAGGCTTGAAGTTTTGGAAAAATCACCTTCGGGTAGTAGTGATATGGCTTGATCTCAAGCTGAATGCACTTGGTTCTTCCTCATCTTGCTTGCAGTGATCAATTGAGATGAAAATGGCAATGAATCCTTGGAGATTTAATCCCAAAACAGAAGGAGAAATTCAAACTCAATTTCAAAGAAATCTTCAAGGAATTCTATGGAGTAGGGTTCTGAGTTTGCTTGGCAAGGCTTGGGCAATGTGTTTGTTTGATTTCTGAAGTAATGCATTTGTATATATAGATTACATGATTCTTTTCTACACCAATCCAAACAATGTCAAAAATAGAAATATTGTGTATGGGTTCATGGGAATTGAATTAGGCCCAACCAATGATGTAATCCACTTCTAATTCATGTACATTTGATACTGAAGTCATCACATGGAAGCATGCAAAAATAATTAATCATTTGAGTGCAAACGTTGCCAAACAATCCCAACAAACGAACCATGCGCAAGTCCCTCGATTCTTGTCCAAATGAAGTGATATTGGATGATTTGGAAAGGTGACATCAAGGAGAACAACTTTGATGTTAAACAATTTTCCATTTGGAGCTTCGACTATGATGAATTTTGAGATGGAAGTTGGAGAAATCAAACATGGTTGAAAATTTTCTAAGTACCAAGTCAAATGACCATTTCTCCCACCTTGAATAACTTTTGCTATGATCTCCAAATGAAAATGGTTTCTTCACAAACGTTATAGCTCTTCCATTCTTCTTCAATTTGGTAACAAATTTGACATCATTTGGATTTGGCATGGAGGAGTTATGGATTTTAGAAGTTGAGGAAAATTTCTTGTTCAATGGTAATGGCCCAAAATGACCTATAATGTTTCCTCTTGGAACATACCCTTTCAAGTTGAATTTGACATTTCTCAAAGAATAAATGTTGGATAATACATCCTGAAATTGATTATGAAACTTGGATCGCCTTCATATCATAAAACTTGAGTGAGTTATGGTCCTTTGAAGTTGACCTTCCAGTTATGGCATAGACAAAATGACCTATAATCTTTCACCATAAAAAAATGACATTCCAAGAAAAACTAGCTCTTTATGTCAACATGAATAATTTTTATATGACAAAAATTGTAGGAGATGGGGTCTAGGGAACCCCATTTTTGACCAATTGACTTTCTCTGGTCAACCTCCTTGAACTAACTTGCAAACTTGAGGTTCCTTTGATCTTTGGGATTCATGGAGGATCATATATGATTGAGATGATGTATAATGAAGTATACCTTGAAATATTTGATCAATTGATGAGGAAACTTGTTGAGGAAGTCACACAAGATCCCCAGATGAATTAGGGCTTCCAAGGCAAACAAGCTTCAAACTCATGATGCATTCTTGATCAAAATGACAAATGAAGAACAAGGGGATCTATATATGATGCTTAGAACCAATGTGAACCTTTCCTTGACTTTCTCTTTGAATTGAGGGTCTCAGACCCTAGTTGTATAAGCTAACTCGCTGCCCAAACATGGCAATGCAACTATGAATATGGTCGAAGTGTGTCTTATGAAGTACAGAGTCTTTGATATCAATCTAATCAGAAGGTCCTTAGTTGAAATGCATGCTACTTTATGTGAGTTAAGTTATTATGAACATGACCATCCTTCTTGCCAAGTTTGTTCTCGAGATCCTCAAGGATGTGCTATTGTGAAAAAAGACTTGCAAGAGATCCTTGATCAGAATTTTATTCAAGTTACGAGTGATAGAAATGAAGATGAGCGTGAGGTGAACGTCATAGTTCCCCGTTTTAATCTCCCATAAGCGGTTGTGATTACATATAACGGTCAGAAGATTGTTGTTTCTCTGTTGGTTATCTATTTAGGGGGCCATATGCCTTAGGAGCCTGGTAAAGTTATGCGTTATAAGTATAATGCTACTATGGTGGAAGACGGCAAAGAAGTGCATATTCCTGCTTTTCCCTCCGTTGTGAATATTATCGATGTAAGTGGTATGACCTAGAGTGGTCGGATATTTGCTGATGCAGCTCCCAAGAGGACTGAAGACGTGGTGATCGAGAAATCAAGTTCAGAGAAAACTCCTATTGTACAATCTGGTCAATCAAGTAATGTGAATCAGAATGTTGATCAAGATGAGGTGCTGAAATTGATCAACAAGAGTGATTTCAATGTGGTTGACCAGTTATTGCATACTCTATCCAAGATATTCGTGGTATCCCTACTTATGAGTTCAAAATCTCACCGAGAAGCTTTGCAGAAGGTCCTAGAGCAGGCCTATGTGGACCATGACGTGACAATTGATCAATTTGATGGAATTGTGGCCAATATTACCGCATGTAACAATTTGAGCTTTAGTGATGAAGAACTGCCTGAGCAGGGGAGAAATCAAAATTTGGCCTTGTATATCTCTATGAACTATCAAGAAGATGTCATATCCAATGTGTTGGTGGATATTGGGTCCTCTTTGGATGTTCTTCCCAAGTCTAGACTGCCCAAACTTGCTTACCAAGTTTCTCCAATGAGATTCAGTAGAGTTGTTATGAAAGCCTTCGATGGCTCGAGAAAGACTATAATTGGAGAGGTTGATCTCCCAATAAAGATAGGTTCCTTCTTATTTCAGATCACTTTTAAAGTGATGGGTATTCATCTTGCCTACAGTTGTCTCTTAGGACGTCCGTGGAATCATGAGGTTGGAGTAGTTATATCAACTCTATACCAGAAGTTGAAGTTTGTGAAGAATGGGAAGTTAGTGATCTTGGGTGGCGAGCAGGCCATGTTAGTGAGTCATCTCTCCTCGTTTTCCTACATTTATACTGACGAAGCTGAAGGAACATCATTTCAAGCTCTTTCTGTTGATAATGTTGCTATTAAGAAGAAGGGTGAATCCATGTCATCCTTAAAAGACGCCCAGTTTGTGGTAGAGAATGGTCAATCTCCTAAGTGGGGATAAATTATTGAGCTTGCTAAAAACAAGAATAGAGTTGGTTTCATTTATTCCAAAGATCATTTCGTTGTCTCCATCTTAGAATATATTTAAAGTGAATTCACGAAGTCTTTCATAGTGTTGGCTTAATTTATTCCAAAGATCAGTCTATTGTCGCCATCTTAGAAGACGATGAAGAGCAACAGGTGCCAGACTTTGTGACGCGTGGATCGACGTACAAGAATTGGATTGCTATCGATGTTCCTTCTATTATTCACTTGTCGAAGTAATTGTAGCGGTAAATTCATGACCATCAAGCTATGGATAAACTCGACGTTAATAAAACCAGAGTCACCACCACGCTTTTATTCTTTCCAAAGGAAAGGGGGAAAGTACGAACAAAACCCAAAGATAAGAAGTTTTCAAATCAAAACTAATAAAATGACAGAGATTACAGGTAAGGGGGTTGGTTACACAAAGGGAAGGTGTTAGCACCTAAAGTGTCCTAGGTACTCCTAGGGAGCCATTTTTTGTGTGCATATGTTTTTGGATATAAATGATGTTTGATAAAATAAAGAGTGTGGGGATGAGAAAAGAGTTCATTGATTATATTTTTATGTTTGACAAGACCTTTGATCTTGTGCCTACGTACCAACATACAATGAGGGATCAAAGCCTCGTATTTCGTGGTAAAATTTTCAAATAAGTTGATGAATTGATTTTGACAAAAACTTTAAGTAAAAGGGCACAAAAAGACAAAGTTTTGAATGAGGTTGTTAGTTCTTTTTTATCTTTTTGAAATTTGAAGTCAATATTTTTAAGTTCATATACAAGTTTGATTGAGAAATGGTTTTAAAATTCATTGACATAGGAGCAAAGTTTCTAATCATTAAAACATTCTAAGTTAGAAAAAAAGAAAAGAATATTTTTGAAAAGAGGGAGAAAATTCATTGACATAGGAGCAAAGTTTCTAATCATTAAAACATTCTAAGTTAGAAATGGTTTTAAAATTCATTGACATAGGAGCAAAGTTTTTAAATTTAAGAAGTGGGAGGAGATGAAGAGGCTATCCTGAACAAAAATTATAAGTTTAAGAGTTGAAAAGATCTTACCAATGGGATGCAATCTAACTGACAACAATGTCATATAGAAACCCATTTTCCTTTGGACTTTGACCAAGCTATAAGCAATATCCATACATCATAAAAATCAAGGCATCAAATAAAGATATCCATATCCAAGCAAGCATTCCAATAGCTATCAGTCTTAATTGTCTTCCAATGTATCAAATGAAATATTCCTTGATCAACTCAGAATAAAGTATCAGACGTACACCATAACAAAGTATCAATTAAGCACCGAGACAAAGTAGTAGATGAATCAAAGAAATTCTCAAGTCTAGCATCAGATGAAAGTCATTGTCAAAGATAGCTCAGTCTCAAAATGTTGGCATTGGCTAAGTCCTTTAGCACATGAAATGTTACCTCATTCTAAGTCCAAAGCTCAGATCAAATTCCAACAGTCGACCAAATGTTCTTTAGGGTTTTTGTTGTTATTAGGTGTTTTAAGGTCCTAAGACCATAAACAAAATCAAAATACACAAACAATATATACAATCACAAGATATGGCTCAAATGAGCAAAGTGAAAAAGGACTTAAACATAAACAAGTTATATGAAATGTAAATGGAAATGGATGATAAATGACTAAAGTTTAAATTGCATAAAGTAAATGACTTGAAAGTAAAAATATAATGAATAAGAGTTAGTCAATGATTAGCCAAATGTTAGTCAAAGGTTATTGTTGACCATTCATTCACAAGTATGAATCTTTAAACCAAGACATCTTCCATGAGAAGGGCTCCAACTTGGATAATTCAACAAGTATGCCACTAGCTCCCATGAAAGGAAAAAAGGTCAAGTTTTCACACAATGCCATGAAGAATGGGAGACTTACAATCTCACTTACTAGAATGTTATGCCTTGGGAGTCAAATTTAGCTCTATGTTAAGCAATCATGATTGGACTTATGTAGAAGTCACAACTATCTGAGGTCGGGCAATAAAATATAGGTGTTAATGCATGTTAGAGATTCGGTACAAAGAACCAAACTCCTAAAACATACTACACACTAAAATAAAATGGGAGGGACCTATCTCAGTCATACTTGTATTAATTCATCAGACACAAGGTCATTGGTGAATCAATTAGCATTTAGACATTAGAGATTTCATTGGTCAAGTGAGGGAAATGGGGAAGAATCGGGATGAAGATAAAGAGAGAGGGGGAAATAGAAACACAAATTGATCATGAGAGGAATTTCATCTGATCAAAACCATCCATTCATTTTGGGAGATGAAATATACATTTCATCAATCTCTTAAATTCTATGGTTTTATCCCAACAAAAGTCAAATCAACCATGACCAAGGGCCAAATAGAAAGTCAAATATCACAAGACCAAAAAAATGGCTCAACATAATTTTTAAACATTTAATCAATTAAAAATTAATTTAAAAATGAATTTAAATGCATTTTAATTTTGACAAAACCTCAAATCCCTTTAAAACACCAAATAAATGGCCAAGGGATTTATCCTAGGCCAAAGGACCTTAGACAAAAAAAAAATCATGATTTTTAAAAAGTCATAAGTATTTTTAAACAATTAAAAATATGAACAAAAATATTTAATTCATGAAAAATACCAAAATCAATCCAAAAATATAATTTTAATTCAGAATGTGGAAAAGAAAAATATTTATAGATCTTTGGTGAAAGTCCCATATTTTTTGGATTAAAAATAGATTTATTATGAATTAAACAAAATAAGGTAATTAAATGAAAAATATGAAAATATGAAAAATCAAGGGCCATCAGATCTCCCTCATTAATTGAGGTGGCAGATCTTATGGTCAAGCGCGCGCTTCCATCAAACACCTCAGCCAACTGCATCACATGTGTGGTATTCAAAAGCAAGGTCCAGGATTAAAACGTGGATACATGATCAGATGATCTGGGCAATGCCAGCACACCACCGGAGCCCTAGCTTCGGTCATCTTCTCCGATGGACCTCACCGAACTGGTCCACCATAAACCACCACAAAAATGAAAAACAAGGACATGGTTTTAAAGGAAAAATGCTCAGGAGCTCGAATTTGACCTCCATTTTATCCAATTCCAAGGATATTGAAAGATACATGGATTTGAAAATTGAGGTTCATGATCTGAGTTGCTTCGATTTGACCTCAAAGCAACTCAATCTTGTTGCCTACATTGGTAAGACTTCAGCCAACCAAAAATCAAAGAGAATGGTGAAGAAATGAGAGAGAATCGAAAGCTCAAAGTTCCTGAAAAATCACCATCGGGTAGCTTGAATCTGGCTTGATCTTGATCTGAATTTGCTTGGTTCTTCCTCCTCTTGCTTACAGTGACCAATTGACATGAAAAAGGCAATGAATCCTTGGAGTTTGAATCTCAAAACAGAAGGTGAAATTCAAACTCGATTTCAAAGAAACCTTCAAGGAATTCTATGGTGTGAGGTTCTGAGATCACTTGGCAAAGCTTGGGCAAGGTGTGTGTGAAGTTCTGTTGCAATGCAATTGTTTAAATAGGCAATGGAAATGCTTTCTACACCATTTCAAAAAATTTGCTAAAATTAGCAAGTTTGCTTGCATGGATGCATGGGTGTGTATAAGACCCAATTTATGATGCCAAATGATCTAAAATTTTGTGTTAATCAACCTGAAATGATATCACATGGTCATGCATTATGGAAATGAATTTTGAACATATATCTTACCAAATGAAGCCTTGTAAAGAACTCATGTGCAAGTCCTTCAAATCTTGTCCAAATGAGGGGATCTTGGACGTTTTAGAAAGAAGACATCAAGGGGAACAACTTTGATGTTTAACACTTTTCCATTTAGAGCTTGGATCATGAAGAAATTTGAGATGGAAGTTTGAGAAATCAAACATAGTTGAAATTTTTCTAAGTACCAAGTCAAATGACCATTTCTTCCACCTTGAATAACTTTTTCTATGAGCTTCAAATAGTAATGGTTACTTCATAAAAGTTATATCTCTTTCATCCCTCTTCAATTTTGTCACAAATTTGACCTCATTTAGATTTGGCATGAGGGAGTTATGCATTTTAGAAGTTGAGGAAAATTGCTTGTTCAATGGTAATGGCCCAAAATGACACATAATGTTTCCTCTTGGAACATGTCCATGCAACTTGAATTTGACATTTCTAAAAGAATCAAAGTTGGAGAGGACATCGTGAAATGGATCATGGAACTTGGATGGCCTTCATCTCATAAACATTAAGCAAGTTATGGTCCTTGGAAGTTGACCTCCTAACTAGGGCACGAACAAAATGACATATGATATTTCACCATATAAAATGACTTTACAAGAAACACTAGATCTTGATGTCAACATGAAAGTTGTTTGTAATGTCATAAGAAGTAACTTTTATCTTTGAATCATTTTCATATCACGAAAATTCTAGGCGATAGAGCCAAGGGAATCCCAGGTTTGACTAGTTGACTTTCTCTAGTTAACCTCTTTGAACCAACTTTCAAACTTGAATTTATCTTGATCTTTTGGATTCATGGAGGACCATATATGCATAAGATGATGTGAAATTGAGTATCCCTTGATGTATTGGACTAAATGTTGAAGAAACTTGTTGAGGAAGTTGTAGCGGTAAATTCATGATCATCAAGCTATAGATAAGCTAGACATCAAATAACAAGAGTCGCCACCGCACTTTTACTGTTTCCAAGGGAAAAGGGAAAAGTACGAACAAAACCCATAAATAAGAATTTTTCAAATCAAAAATAATAAAATGCCAGATATTATAGGTAAGGGGGTTGGTTACATAGAGGGAAGTTGTTAGCACCCAAAGTGTCCTAAGTACTCCTAGGGAGCCCTTTTTTGTGTGCATATGTATTTTTGTACAAATTGATGTTTACAAACAAATAGAATGGGGGTATTAGAAAATAATTTATTACTTTATATTTTTGTATTTGACAAGACCTTTGGACTTATGCCTACGTACCAACTTAAAATGAGGGATCAAAACCTTGTAGTTCATGGTATAAATTTCAAAATGGATGCATTGCTTTCAACAGAATTTAAGTTTGAAAGGCACAAAGGCCTAAATTGGTTTGAATGAGTTAGTTCTTTTTGGCTTTTGAAAATTTTAAGTCAAGTATAGTTAAGTATATTTATAAATTTGATTAAGAAAAGATTTTTAAAATGCTATGGCCTAAGGCCAAAGTTTCTAGTTCACAATATAGTCTAAGTTTAGAAAAGTAGACACAAGCAAAGATTTTTTTTTAAAAGGGAGGGGGAGATTTTGAAATTATATAAGTGGGGGAAGAGATAGAGAGACTAATCCTAAGCCTAAATTTAAAAGTTAAGAGTTGAAAAGATCTAACCAATGGGCTGCAATCCAATATACAAGAATGTCATATAGAAACCCCAAATTCCCTTGGACATTAGAATCAAGAAACAAACAATGCACAAAATATCAACTTGAAGAGCAAGGCATCAAATAAAGATAGCCATATCCAAGCTTAGTAACTCCATGATCTTCTTCAAATTTGCCCATGTAGCAGATGAATTCCATCAGTCACAAGTTCAAAGTAACAGCTTTACAATAATCATGTTGTAGATGAACTCAAATGGGTTTTCAATGATGTATCAGATGAAGTTTCAAGTTACAAGCACTTGGTTACATGAAAGTTGGCATTTTCCAAGTCCTTTTGCATTGGGAGTATTGCCTAAATTATGTCCAATTGTCTCAGATCAAACCAACAGTCGACACAAGATATTTTTTAGGGTTTTTATTCTTATTATGTACATTAATGGTCAAAGACCACACAATCCAACACAATATACGCAAACAAAATATAACACACAAATATGGTCAAAGTGGACAAAGTGAAAATGACATTAACATAAACAATTAGAATGGTATGAATAATGGAAAATGAATAAGGCTTAAAAATAAAATGCATTAAAGTAAATGACTTGAAATTAAATGTTAGTTGTTAATGAGTTAGAAGTTAGTATTGCTTTTGCTTTTTGTTTTAAGTCATTCTTTGGAGAACACTCAACCCACTTATCACAAGCATGAATCCTTGAACCAAGACATCTTTCAATGGAAGGAAAAAAGGCCATGTTTCCACATGATACCATGAAAGAGGGGAGACTTACAATCTCACTAACTAGAATGATATGCCTTTTGTGTCAAAATTTAGCGCTATGTTAAGCAATCGTAATTGGACTTATGTAGATGTCACAAATATTTGAGGTCGGGCAATAGAATTTTGGTGTTAATGCATGTTAGAGAAATATTATAATGGATTATGCTCATGAAACATACCACACACAAAAAGAATATGAAAAAGTGGTGGCCTAATCTCATCCATACTTATGTTGATTTTGCAATCAACTAGCCTTAGGATATTGAGACATTATAGGTCCATGACATGAATGCATAAAGAAGGGGAATAAGATGAAGAGGAAGGGGAAATAGATCAAACTCAAATTGAACTAAGATGCGTACGGGACTGGACCCGCCAACCGTATGACCAACGATGATACCGATCTTTGGATGATATTCTTATTGTTGTTGCTATCATATTGAATCACCACTCTCTCGAGATTCTTGAATACAGGAACAATTACATTGACATCATCATCTATGTGTCGGGATTGAACAATATGAATCATACCCTCATCCATCAACCGCTGGATGTCTCTTTTTACAACCATACAACCCCTCATGTTAACACTGCAGATAGCACAACCATCATGGTCATGCTCACAATCGCTCACTAAATAAATATCCTTATGCATCCTCACCAAGGAACTTCGAATGAAGCGGACATCGAATAACTTGAACTCCCCGGGACAGCCGCCCACCATATTGACCGATGAATTTCCATGGGCGGGCAGTGGGTTTTCTTTTACATTGGGTGCACGGTCCTCAAAGGACACCATTCCACTCTTAACCATCTTTTGAACTTCATATTTGAATGGATAGCAGTTCTCAATGTCATGTCTGGGTGCTCCTTGATGAAAAGCACATCGGAGTTCTGGCTTGTACCACCCTGGTAGTGGTTCAGGAATTTGCGGAGGGGTTCTTGGTTGGAGTAGGTTCTTGAGAACCAATGATGGGTAAAGCTCTGCATATGTCATCGGAATCGGGTCGAAGGAGACCTTCTTCCTTTCAAAATTCTGTTGTTGATGATTGTTGGTATTGTAGTTGTTCTAAGTCTTTGTTCGTTGTTGTGGTTGTTGTTGTTAACGTTGTTATTGTTGTTGTTGAACTGGTGTTGATTGACTTACTGAAAAGACGGGAATAACCTTAGATACTTGATGATGATGTTGACGGGGTGGTTGACTTCTTCTGATTTGAGGCCTCCTCTGCCTCCCACTAGTAATTGCATTGGTTTAATTATCCTTTTTCTTACCAAAACTGCTATTGTATCTCTTGCTAGACGATACCTCCTCCTTAGACAACCGTCCTTCTCGGACACCTTCTTCTAGCCTCATCCCCATATTTACCATTTCGGTAAAACCGTTGGGGGCACTGGCAATCATCCTCTCATAATAAAATGAGTTAAGGGTCTTTAGTAAAATCTTGGTCGTCTCCTTTTCCTCTAAAGGAGGGTTGATCTGAGCAGCGAGTTCTTTCCATCTCTGAGCATACTCCTTAAACATCTCTTTGTCTTTCTGAGACAATGATCTCAACTGATCTCGATCAGGAGTGATATTAACTTTTTACTTGTACTACTTAACAAATGCTTCACCCAAATCATTGAAAGTGCGGATGCTTGCACTATCCAACCCCATATACCATCATAGCGCAGCGCCGGTCAGACTGTCTTGAAAGTAATGGATTAACAGTTGATTATTGTCCGTTTGGGTAGACATTTTGCGGGCATCCATCACGAAATGACTGAGCGGACATGTGTTCCCTTTGTTTTTTTCAAAGTCAGACACTTTGAATTTCACTAGAATCTTCACATTCGGCACTAGACACAATTCAGCAACACTCTTCCCAAATAGATCCTTACATCTCAAAGTTTTCAATTCCTTGCGCAGCTCAAGAAATTGATCTTTCATTTCATCCATTTTCTCATACACATCCAGACCCTTAGACGGCTCAGAATGATAAATGGTGTCTTCCATACGAGGCAAGGTATGCACGACAGGCGGTGGCACAGACATGACCGGGCTAGATGCCGGCATAGAAGCAAATCTAGGAGCAAAGCCTTCATGCACGAAGTTCGGAGGCATTCCCCACGGGAATCCGGCAGGCATGACAGGTGCAAAATGAGTAGCAGTTGCGGGAACAGTAGAGGTAGCCACCTCTGAAATAACAGTCCTCTGAGGGGGAGGAGTTGCAGGTGTTGGAGAAGACTGGCTCTGTACAGCTAGAACTGACTCCATCATGGCAGTCAGGCAGGCTATCTCCTCTTTCAAATCTTTATTCTCTTGCTCAAGATGTTCCATAATTCTGGAGTGATTGGCACGAGTATTGTACCGATGAGTCAGCTTGGCTGAAGCATAGAAGAAACACCAATGAGACATCTAGCAAAAGAGAAACCTGCTTATGCAAATGATGCATGAAATGCAATGTTTGATTATTTTTATTTTCAAGGAACTTACTATATTATTTGCACATATATATATATATATATATATATATATATATATATATATATATATATATATATATATATATATATATATATATATATATATATATATATATATATATATATATATATTTATATATATATATAATTGCAACAATTTGATATAACCATAAAAATCTCTTTTATTTATATAATTTGAAGGATTACACTGAGTACAATTTCAGAAACCAAATGAAAAATACAAGATAAAAGGAGACTAGTCATCCTAAGGATCCCTAACAACAATGTCAAAAGATCTGGTTGTAGGCGTGTACTTCCTACGAATGCGTCGGATCTCGATCTCAAAAGAAGCCTTCATCTGAGTCTTCTCGAGGACAAGTTGATCAACAATCTTCTTCCAATCAATAGAAGGATGAGGAATACTAGAGGATGAAACCTCTGGCTCTCTCTATATCTTTGTCACTCGGTCTTCAAGTAGCTCAATAAGTGCATCTTTTTCCTTAGACTCAACCTATAACTCCTTATGCTTTTTGCTCACAACATGGAACTGCTCTTCCCACATAACCTTCTCTCACTTCATCTTAGCGAATGCGTCTTCCAACTCCTCTACATCTTGGTTAGGGAGAATTAATGGCTTAACCACAACCATAGATATAGGTCTTTCACAAGGATAGGGCATCTCCAATTCTAAATCTCTCTTCTTCACCCAAAGAGGGTAAGCTTCCAAAGCTACACAATTGCACGGACCAAGCTCGGATCTTCCTTTCCTATGCATATTATGCCAAGCATGCACAATCTTCTGCTTCAAATGTTGGGGATCTTTACCTTCTTGATAGAAAACACCTTCTAACAACATGTTATTATGTTTGTCTCTCAAGGGGAACCCAAGTCGACGACGAGTCAAAGCAGGGTTGTAGTTAATTCCTCCTTGTGTACCAATGAGAGGCACATTAGAGAATTCACCACAATTGTCAATAATATCCAAACTGCTCAATGAAGGATCATACAAAACTTTATCATCATTAGTGAGAGACATAAGTCTCTGAGACCATCGTAGACATTGTTTGTTCTCCACAAAAATAGGTGTCTAAGGCAAGTGCAAAATAAACCACTTGTACAAAAGAGGAATGCAACAGACAACAGTTCCACCACCCTTAGAATTCCTTAGATGCAAAGAGAAGTTCATATCACCCAACAAAGTAGGCACAGGATTCCCAATCAAGAAAATTCTAATGGCGTTAACATCAATAAATCTGTCAATGTTAGAGAACAAAGCTAATCCATAGATGAGCAACACAAAGATAGCTTCAAAAGCGTCCACACTACCGCCTTGAGAAAAAGCAGTAGCTTCCTTGATAAGGAAATCAGATGGCAACCCAAACAATCCTCCTTTCTTCACCCAATGAGCCTTTATCTCAGACTTCTCCAAGTGAAGAGCTTCAACAATAAGATGAGATCTGGGAATCTCTTCCAATCCACTAAATGGCACTTTGTTAGAAACAGGTATTCCCAAGAGATGGGCATACTCCTCCAACATAGGCACAAGCTGATAATCCGGAAAAGTGAAGCAACGGTAGAGAGGATCATAGAACTGAACCAACACACTCAAAAGTCCTTCAACCACATCAGCAGACAAAATAGACAAAAGTTTCCCATGGTGTTGTTTGAAGTCCAAGGGATCTAATACAAAAGATGCTAGCTTCCTTAACTCTTTCAAGTCGGGACATCTGAAACTGTACTTCTTAGTGTTCCTTCGTCCATAATCCAAGGTCTAAAAATATTTTCAAATAATACTTCAGTTCCTTAAAATTTTCGTGCGATGAATGTTATGATGCGCATGAATGCAAAAATCACAAATAAGGGATCACACACAAGGCAAACAAACAAAGGTCGAGAGATGAATCAATTCATTGTCAAGTTCAATCATCCATTTTGGTGGATTATGGTTTACACCTTATCAACCCCCAAGTTCCATTTATATTGACAAGACTTGATTGGATCAACCGAGAATCAAGGGTTTGTTGTAACTCACGAGCATAGAGTCTGGGTAAGAACCATCCCAAAGGAGTGAACTAAGGATACAACCTATAGATCATGTTCTAAAAAGTTCCTAGAGTCTTAATTCCATCTATCAGATATTATAGGTTAGGATGACTGACTCATTAACCCATAATATTCTCAAGAGAAACTCGTCTGAGTGTAGTATCGCGTAACAACTATTATCAAGTCTACACTTGAACAGTCTCCGAACTACATCCTAAATAGGCCAAGAGGGGGTAAATGTTCTACGGTCCTCAGCTTCTCGGATCCCAAATTAGAGATAGTAATGCCTAACCACAAATATTTATGTGACATTTCCAAATCCAAAAGGGTGTCCACTTAGTAGATGGATCTCAATCTAACTTGTTAAGGACTACTTCACACAAGTCGAACATGACTATACCATCCTCCTATCTTAATTGCGCTCAAGTTTAGGTTAGAACTTATCTCACCACTCAGAGATCACCAAGCACAACAAGTAGATTATATCATACAAAAAAAATATACATACATCAATTATACAATTATATTCACACAAAAAAGTAGGCTAAACCCACTGGAGACTACTCCCCAGCAAAGTCGCCACTTAATTTCTGTAGCGATAAATTCATGGACATCAAGCTATGGATAAGCTAGACATCAAATAACAAGAGTCGCCACCGTGCTTTTATTGTTTCCAAGGGAAAAGGGAAAAGTACGAACAAAACCCATAAATAAGAAGTTTTCAAATCAAAACTTATAAAATGCCAGAGATTACAAGTAAGGGGGGTGGTTACACAAAGGGAAGGTGTTAGCACCCAAAGTACCTAGGTACTCCTAGGGAGCCCTTTTTTGTGAGAGATCAAAACCTCGTAAATCGTGGTATAAATTTCCAAATGGATGCACTGCTTTTAACAGAATTTAAGTTTGAAAGGCACAAAGGACTAAAATGGTTTGAATGAGTTAGTTCTTTTTGGCTTTTGAAAATTTTAAGTCAAGTATAGTTAAGTATATTTACAAATTTGATTAAGAAAAGATTTTGAAAAGTAGACACAAGCAAAGAATTCTTTTTTTAAAATGGAGGGAGAGATTTTGAAATTAAAGAAGGGGGAAGAGATGAAGAGACTAATCCTAAGCATAAATTTAAAAGTTAAGAGTTGAAAAGATCTGACCAATGAGCTACAATCCAATAGATAAGAATGTCATATAGAAACCCCAAATTCCCTTGGACGTTAGGATCAAGCAACAAACAATGCACAAAATATCAACTTGAAGAGGAAGGCATCAAATAAAGATAGCCACATCCAAGATTATAAACTCCATGATCTTCTTCAAATTTGCCCATATAGCAGATGAATTCCACAAGTTACAGGTTCAAAGTAACAGCTTCACAATAATCATGTTGTAGATGAACTCAAATGGGTCTTCAATGATGTATCAGGTGAAGTTTCAAGTTACAAGCACTTGGTTACATGAATGTTGGCATTGGCCAAGTCCTTTTGCATAGGGTGTGTTGCCTAAACTCTAAGTCCAATTGTCTCATATCAAACCAATAATCCACACAAGATATTTTTTAGGGTTTTTGTTCTTAATATGTACATTAATGGTCAAAGACCACAAAATCAAACACAATATAAACAAACAAAATATATCACACAAATATGGTCCAAGGGGACAAAGTGAAAATCACATTAACATAAACAATTAGAATGGTATGAATAATGGGAAATGAATAAGGCTTAAAAATAAAGTGCATTAAAGTAAATGACTTGAAATTAAATGTTAGTTGTTAATGAGTTAGAAGTTAGTATTGCTTTTTCTTTTTATTTTAAGTCATTCTTTGGAGAACACTCAACCCACTTATCACAAGCATGAATCTTTGAACCAAGACATCTTCCAAAGGAAGGAAAAAAGGCCAAGTTTCCACACAATACCATGAAAGAGGGGAGACTTACAATCTCACTAACTAGAATGCTATGCCTTTTGTGTCAAAATTTAGTGCTATGTTAAGCAATCGTAATTGGACTTATGTAGAAGTCACAACTATTTGATGTCGGGCAATAGAATTTTGGTGTTAATGCAGGTTAGAGACATAGTATAATGGACTATTCTCATGAAACATACCACACACAAAAAGAATATGCAAAAGTGGTGGCTTAATCTCATCCATACTTATGTTGATTTTGTGATCAACTATATTGAGACATTATAGGTTCATGACATGAATGCATAAAGAAAGGGAATAAGATGATGAGAGAGTGGAAATAGATCAAACTCAAATTGGACAAAGGAGGACTTTTATCTAATTAAGACCATTCATTCATTTTGGGAGATGGAATGTACATTCCATCAAGCCCATAAATCCAATGATCTTAACCTAGCAAAGTCAAATCAATCTTGACGAAGGCCCAACAACACAAGTCAAACTTACAAAGTCAAATCAAAATGGCTCAACACAATTATTTGGAATTTGTTCAATTAAAAGTACTAAAAATAATGCATTAGATTATATATGGTTGGTCAATTTCCTAAAACCTCATCAAAACACCAAAGAAATGGCCATGAGATTTATCATAGGTCAAACAAGGTCGAAGGACCTTGGAGAAAAATTTTCAGAATTTGTGGAAACTTAAAAGTATTTTTAAATAATTAAAAATAAACACAAAATCAATTAAATCATGAAAAATATTAATAATGATCCAAAAAATAATTTTAAATCAGAATATGAAAGAGGATTTTATTTATAAAAAATTGGTGAATATCTCATATTTTTTGGATCAATATTAAAATTAATATGAATTAATGAAAAACAAAGGAATAAAATGAAAATCAGAAATTATAAAAAAACATTGACCACTTGATCTCCCTCGTTAATTGAGGTGGCAGATCAATTGGCCACAAAGGCGTGTTCTATGATGGAACTTTGTCAGTGCGCCACACAAGTGGTAATCAAAGCCAACGTATGTGATTAAAACAATTTGAAATGGATCAATGGTTCTGAACTGTGCCACCTTACTGCCGGAGCCAAAGGTCGGTCACCTTCTCGGGCGAACCTCGCCAGACTGGTTCAATCAACACCATGACTAAAATGAAAAAGGAGGACATGATTTGAAAGAAAAAATGGCGTAGAGCACGAATCTGACCTCAATTTTAACTAACTCCAAATATAGAGAAAGATTTGAGGAGTTGAATTTTGAGGTGTGTCAACCGAGTTGCTTCGATTTGACCTCAAAGCAACTAAATCTTCTTGCCTATATTTGTAGGACTTCAGACAACCAATGATCCAAGATAATTGATGAGAATTGAGTGAGAATCAAAGAGAAGAAAAAATCTGGAAAATACCTTCAATGTTGTGCAGAACTTGGTCTCTCTTGCTTCAATTCACGTTTGATCTTGCCCCAATAGCTTGTAGAAGTGATTTAGGAGTGGTACAAAGCTTTGGATCCTGGAGTTTTTTAATCTCCAAACAGTGAGATTCAAACTCAATTTTCAAGTGAAAATTATCAGGTTTTCCTTTGAATTGTGAGGGTTTGAAGAGTGGAGGCAAAGCTGGCACGCAAGGATCATTTGAAATGAGCTTAGAGGGTCTCCATTTATATTGAAGTGTTATTTGCACACTTGAAATTTCTTCCAAAATTGGCAATGTCATATTCATGCTTACATGGACGTGCACAGGCCCATGAAGCAATGCACTAAGGTCCAAATTCAACTGTGCTGAAGTCTGAATGAAGCTTGAATGAAAGGCAAAGTGAAATGGTTATTTGAAGTTTTGATTTTTCCAATTGATCAGGCCAGTTAACATCATGTGCAGCCCTAGCAAACCTCATCTAAAATGAATGGATTAGGACTCTTTGGAAAGCTTAGATCAAGAGAAACAAGTCTTATGCTGAACATGTTTCCATTTGGAACTTGTATCATGGTGAATTTTGAGGTGGAAGGTTGGAAATTTCAA